>NW_012151086.1:399139-401035 GCF_000956105.1 Propithecus coquereli | reverse complement strand
AGATTATACCTCAAAATTCTTAACCTGCCTACTTGTGACCCAGTTCAAGTAATCCAAGGTACTGAATTTAAAGATAAGCCTTTTGATCAGCACATGTGACCAAATATATGAAGTTAAATATATATGAAGTTAACAAAAAGTCTACTGATCTCCTAAGTAATAGCACGTCCTTTTATAGCCGATGCTCTGTGCTGAGGATTAGTGCTGGTAAATTCGACCGTGGGCTGTTGCTTGTTATAGACAAGGTTAAAAGTGATACCAGCGCACAAATGTGTTCAACATGGCAACATCATATTTATTGGGTATTCAAATTCCCTTGTAGAATCGGTCTTTTTTTTAGGTTTAATAATGTGAAATTCTTAATATTAAGACTCTTATTCATTTAACAAACAATTCATATTTTTCAGTTTTACATAATCTTTTATTCTTCCTTGGCCAGCACAGCTAAGTTTGTCATCTAATGATTGTTTTTGTATGGGTTATTACTTTTTTGGACTATATTTCTTGTGTTTTATAATTGCTGACAAATAAGTTGTTTATTTGTTTTGTACAACATGCACTACAATCAGATTGTGTAACTAGCAGAAGAAAATCAATGTGAAATTTATAAGAATATCTTCAAAACATTTCATCAGTAGATAGTTTTATGTCACTGAGCATTTTGAACCTCCTAAATGACCATATGGTGGCTATATAATTGAAAGAACATAGCTACCATTGGAATTTTTGATCAGAACATTTAAAGATCCTCTTAATTGTATGTTTGATGAGTCCTTCATAATGAGATAAACCTAGAACAGGCAAAAATTATGTATATAAATACAGAACTGTGAATGTCTGACAAGATACATCTTTCTCCAAAGGAATTTGCTATTATGTTTTTTTAATAAATATTCAAAGTGCTTGATATTATCAATGACCATTCCATTATTAATTGGGTACCATGATCTGATCAATGCTTTTCTCAATTTGTTCTTTGTCTCCTTTGTTCTCATATAATTATTTTTTATCATAGAGCAATCATGCTCCAAGTATCACATACATTAAAAGATAATAAATATATAAATAAAACTATCTTTTTTATTTTTTAGATAAGGAAACTAAAGTACCAAAGGCTAAAGCTCATTGTCCACAGTCAAAAAGACACCAAGTTGTCAAATGAGACTCCAAAGTGAAGCAGAACACTATGAATACAGACTAATCACATTTGTCCTCACTGGTCTACACTGAGCCACTCCTGAGTACCTGACATCCCACTTTCTCAAGTGCTGCTGCTCAATTTTCTTTGTTTTTATATTTCTTTTCTTTCTTTAAATCAAGTGCCATGGTACTGGATGAAGGAAACCAGAGCTCTGTAACCACGTTCATCCTGTTGGGCTTCTCAGAATATCCACACCTCCAGGCATCCCTCTTCCTGGTGTTCTTGGCCATTTACACAGTCACTCTGGTGGGGAACGTGGGCATAATTGTAGTCATAAGAATTAATCCCAAACTTCACACACCCATGTACTTCTTCCTCAGCCATCTATCCTTTTTGGATATTTGTTATTCCAGTGTATTTACACCCAAACTGTTGGAGACCTTGGTAGTGGAAGACAGAACTATTTCCTTCAAAGGATACATGGTACAATTTTTCTTTGTTTGTGCATTTGTGATCACAGAGATGTTCATGTTAGCAGTGATGGCCTACAACCGGTTTGTGGCTGTGTGTAACCCCCTGCTCTACACAGTTGCCATGTCTCACAAGCTTTGTTCTCTGCTGGTAGCTGGGACTTACATATGGGGTGGAGTCTGTTCCATGACTCTCACATATTCTCTTTTGGAACTTTCCTACTGTGGACCTAACATCATAAATCACTTTGGCTGTGAGTACTCTGCCATCCTCTCTCTGGCCTG
>NW_012151086.1:397893-399089 GCF_000956105.1 Propithecus coquereli | reverse complement strand
TTCACCTTAGTATTTACAAATAAAATTTTAATTTTCTTTAAAATAGAGATTCCCACAAAATTACATATCCTGTGTATACAACTGTTTAGGGGTATGTCACAAAATTCTCAACACTCATGATATATAACAAAACTGACAAATATTTTCCTTTTATGCTTTATTGTCTTTCATTTAAGCTTCATTTTTCTGCAATTATAGACGTCTTATCAATGATTCCTTGTTTGGAGGCTTCTTCATCTTCTTTAGTTTTGTTTTATCTTGTCTTTCCCTTGCTTTTACTGGTATTATTTACAAATAACAAATAAATTAAATGATCGTGACTCCTTATGTTTAGTCTAATCTTGGAAAAATCAAACTAATAAATAGTGTGAGGCCAAGAGGAGTCTTTGTAGTTGGTCCAGGCTGCATTAAACACTGCTGTGATTTGAGGACATTATCAGTAGGCTGATTCACTGATAATCAAAAGAATACTGGAACACCAAAGTGGAGATGAGGAACTTGATCATTATGTTTTTCGTTTGTTTGTTTTTGTGAGTATAGCCCAAGAAATGACACTTGCAGCATAGTAAAACCTGGTTCCACCTGGGACGTTTTTCTCTCTCACAAGATTCATCACATTGATCCAACGGCTGTACTTCTTTCAATTTTGCTGTCGCATAGTACTTTTTTGGTGGATTTTGTGATTTTGTGTTATGCATCAATAACTTAATAATATAGAAATTGGTACCTGGAAGTGAGATGCTGTCACACACAAAAAACCATAAAATATGTCATGTTTTCTCCAGGACTAGTGGGCAGATGACAAGGAAACTGGAAGGAAAGGTTGTTGGGAAGCATAAGCCAAAGTTACGTAATAACTTTATAAATGGAAGTTCTGCATCTTTATGAACTCATACGTATTAATCTTTCTCTATGGCCAATTTATGTGTGTGTCTTGTTTTAGAATTCTATGTCTAAACTGTAATTTATATGGAGGCATATTAACACCTTAAAGCTGTGTGTGTGTGTGTGTGTGAGCATCTTTTCATGCACTTATTTGTCCTTTTTATTTTAACAGCTCTCTAGCCTGGTCTTATGAATCTCAATACACATTCTGAAGAAATAAATTATTTCCTAAATCTTAACCAGTCTGTGTTCTTTTTATGTTACTTTTTTGTCTCCCATTATATCTACTGCGGTGATAAAACTGACAAATT
>NW_012151086.1:389410-390917 GCF_000956105.1 Propithecus coquereli | reverse complement strand
TCCAGAAGAGAAAACTAAAGTGCTGAAAGATAAAGCCCATTTCTCACAATCTAAAAACAGTAAGTTATAAAGTAAGACTCCAGAGTGGAGCAGAATGCTATGAATATAAACTGACCATATTTGTCTTCACTAGTTTACATCGAGCCTTTCCTGAGTTCCTCCCACCCCACCTTTCAAGTTCTGTTGCTCAGTTTAAATTAATTTTATTTTCTCTCTTCTTTAGTTTTCCCTCTGTCTCTCTTTCTTTTAATGTAGAGTCATGGTACTAGATGGGGGAAACCAGAGCTCTGTGACCACGTTCATCCTGTTGGGCTTCTCAGAATATCCACACCTCCAGGCACCCCTCTTCCTGGTGTTCTTGGCCATTTACACAGTCACTCTAGTGGGGAACTGGTGCATAATTGTGGTCATAAGAATTAATCCCAAACTTCATACACCCATGTATTTTTTCCTTGGACATCTATCCTTTCTGGATTTCTGTTATTCCAATGTATTTACACCCAAACTGTTAGAGAACTTGGTAGTGGAAGACAGAACTATCTCCTTCAAAGGATGCATGGCACAGTTTTTCTTTGGCTGCACATTTGTGATCACAGAGATGTTCATGTTAGCGGTGATGGCCTATGACCGCTTCGTGGCTGTGTGTAACCCCCTGCTCTACACAGTTGCCATGTCTCACAAGCTTTGTTCTCTGCTGGTAGCTGGGACTTACATATGGGGTGGACTCTGTTCCATGACACTCACATATTCTCTTTTGGAACTTTCCTACTGTGGCCCTAACATCATAAACCACTTTGGCTGTGAGTACTCTGCCATCCTCTCTCTGGCCTGCTCTGACCCCACCTTCAGCCAGATGGCCTGTTTAGTCATTTCTACATTCAATGAGGCTTGCAGCCTCCTGGTCATCCTGGCCTCCTACGTCTTCATAGTTGTCACTATCATCAAGATGCCTTCTCCAGGTGGACTGCGGAAGGCCTTCTCCACCTGTGCCTCCCACCTGACTGCCATCACCATTTTCCATGGGATCATCCTCCTTCTCTACTGTGTGCCCAACTCCAACAGCTCATGGCTCCTGGTCAAGGTGGCCACTGTGTGTTTTACAGTCATGATCCCCATGCTGAACCCCCTTATCTACAGCCTTAGGAACAAGGATGTGAAAGAGACAGTCAGGAGTTTTATCAACTCCAAACTGCATTCTCATTCAATATAATTCAAAAATATGCATTTATTACTCTTCCCATTATGTCCAGATTTTTTTTCAGATGTATGGCAGAATATAGTTCAGCTTTATTCAAATGAATATATATTTATATTTTAAAACAAATGTTGCATGTGCCCTGGTTCAGTGTTCATTATCTCTGGTTAAATATAGATACAGCGCACTCTGTTTCACTTTATTTCAGATGGTTTAAGAAAGAATTATATTTCATTATTTTCCCAGTGGACATTATGGAAGTCAGGATTAAGAAGAAATCTATTATTTTCTCTGTGGTAGTTAATGTTTTAA
>NW_012151086.1:387188-388715 GCF_000956105.1 Propithecus coquereli | reverse complement strand
CTGCTCTCTGATTTATCATTGTCATTAAGTTGATATTAAGCAGTTAAAACAAAATTAATAAACTTTTTAAATTTCTTAACCTTATTGCTATGGCTTGAATGTGTCCCTCAATGATCATGTGTTGGAAACTTAATCATCAGTGTAACAACATTGAAAGGTCAGATTTTTTAGAGGTGATTAGGTATTGATGGCTCTGCTGTCATGAATGGATTAATGCCATCACTGTGAGAGTGGTTTAGTTATCCAGGAAGTGGGTTCTGGTAAAAAGGATGAGTTTTGTCCCCTCTCTGTCTTGTGAGCATGCTCTCTGGCATCTTTTCTTCCACCTTCGGCTGTGGGATGGTGCAGAAGGCCCTCACTAGGTGTTGGCATTTTTATATTGAACTTCTCAGCCTCCAGCACTGCAAGAAATAAATTTCTTTTCTTTACAAATTACTGAGTCTGTGTTATAGAAACACAAAATATACTAGGATACTTATGAAAGCCATTAATCATAGATTATCCATTATGATTCTTTAGAATGTAAAATTCATTTATTCCACTCTTTAGCTTAGAAATGCCCAATAGTTTTCTATATCATTTTTTATTGTCTAATTTGTGTTAGAATTCATTCACTCTAGCTATGTTTTTAAAGTTATTTTCACAATATTTTTATAATACTGTCTTTCCAAAAGTGGCAGTATATATAATGATGCTTGCTTTTCATTGCTGATAGGTACTTTTGCTTTTTCTCTTTTTTTCTTGCTTAGATATAGGACAGACTAATCAATTTATCATTTTGATCCGATAAACCATTTTGTATTTGTTGATCCCCTCCATTTTATGTTTGCCATTTATTTTATCAAATCCTTCTATTTTCTTCTTCTTTTATTATTATTTTTTTCTTTTTTCAGATGGTGTCTTAGTGAAAATATCCATGACTCGCTACCTCAAGGCTTTATTTCTGGTAGTAGAAGTGTGCTCAGTCCATAAATTGGCCAGCTTGAATGTCCCAGGAAATTATCTCCAGTAATGAGTCTCAACCTATACTAGATTGCAGTGGGTGCATAAATACTCAAACTTCCTCACGTCTTATTGGGGCAAGACTGAATTAAGTTCTACTCAGTCTTCATGAGGTCTCCAGTGGGACTGAGCCCCAGTTGCCCACAAAGGTAACCTGCTCATTAATGCTGTCTTTCCTTTAGCTCCTGGGCCTTCATGGCATTGTCTTCCAAATAAACTCCTTGCTTCAGGGTCTGCAACTATGGAACTCAACCTATGGACAGACGAGAAAACATTTTTGAAATATACATGAAAGACACATGTAATAATGTTACAATATAAAGATTTCCAACTAACCATAAAGTATAAAAATATCCAAGAAATATTAGCAAATAACCTAATAAAAAATTCAAAAAAATTTAATCACTAAATCCAACAGTTACCAAGAATGTAGATTAAATAAAATTTTATAAATGCTGAGTGTCAGTGGAAAGTTGACCAATACTTTGAGAAACTCTTGAAAAATATGAGCTCTTAATTCCATTT
>NW_012151086.1:385684-387138 GCF_000956105.1 Propithecus coquereli | reverse complement strand
TTTTTTAAATATTTGAATGTGTAGAGCATTATATGTAGTGACAAAATAATTTTTATATACTTCTGAGAGGAGTATAATATAAATCCACTAAGAATAGTATCATTCTGATGCATTGTGCAACAAAGTGCTGTCAAAAACACTTCAATTATTGCATCTAAGGCTAAAGGATAGATGAGGTGGAGTTTCACAGGCTAGAAAGGCACTTTGTGTTTAAATGACAATTGGTCACCGTGAGAATGAAGAGGAAAGGACATTTTGAAATTTTTGTTTTTCTTTTTTTCTGACTGACTGTCCAATAGGCACAAACTTGAGATTATAAAAGAACAACCAGAAAGCACCAGAATGTGGAGTAAGCAATGGGAAAATGAAGATTATATATCATTGTGCTGAGAATTCGATGGAATCATGAATTCAAAACAGAATGTTGCACTCAAAATGATTGTGAGGTAGGTAGGGATGGAGTATGTTTAGAGTATTCAGGACCTTTCCAGGTTGCTATGCTCCCTGTAATTATTAAAATGAAAGCACATGTTTAACAACATAGGTGCTCTTCAGAAGTTAAGATGAAAAAATATTTTATAAAAGTTTAACAAATTTCCCAAATCATAATGAGATATAGAAAAATGGAATGGTCCTTGATGATCAGTGACATTAATGAAGGTATTCTTCACAGACAGAGGGTCCTGTCTTAAGGCAAAAATTCAGAGATCCATCATTTAGAATGAAAAGTTCTGCAGGCAGAAATGGTAAATAAGAGAAGATTCAATCAGGGCATAAAAATAATAATGAATGTGGAATCCTCAACTTTGTTCAAAAATTCTAGCCACGTAAGCATGAGTTTGTGGCTTACCAGTAAACCATGGACAAAATTTGTCATAGTAGTGAATTGACCTAAGGCAGTTCAAATAACTAACTGCAAATTCTGAGTTTTTTATATATTTAGGAAGTATAAACATTTATTCCCATTGGCCTAGATAGATTCCATTGGAGGAGTAGGTCTAGTTCTTAGGACTAGTATTAGCTCAGGAAAGTTAATGTTATACCAAGAATATTAAGCAAATCCTCTAAGATATTTAGAAACCACTGTGAGAGAATAAAACAAACATATAAAAGCATTCAGAATGTTTACCTAGCAAAAAGCAAGAGGACTATGCAAAGTGTCTTAAAATATTTTAAATTCTATATTGTGAAGGAGAGTAAATGAGCCTTTTTTTCCTCCCTTTTATCTCCAGAAATTGAAACATATCTATTAGGACCTGAGTATTATAAGAAAAGTCAACAGTAATAGTGGACATCCTAAGATAAATGTTTAAATTTGGAATTAACTGTGATAGTGTTATGGTGTGTTCCAATGAAAGAGTTTGAAGAGGCATCATTAGATGTAAGGGAATGAACTTTAAGGAAGAAGCACTAAAATTATTGCTAATTAAAATGAAATATGAGACATGAAAATC
>NW_012151086.1:367579-375198 GCF_000956105.1 Propithecus coquereli | reverse complement strand
TGACAACTGGAAGAACAAGTTTTTCCTTGAAGGGGGATCCGTAATGTGGGTCTTCCATGACCCTTATACATTACTTTAGAGAATAATTTACTAACATCGATCCTAAGAAAATATACAGCATGACCCAGAAATACTACTTCTGAAAATATATGTTTTGAAAAAACACAGGGATATACACTTGGATATCATTGAAAAATTATTTGTAACAAGAAAGGACTTGAGACTCTTAAATATTCATTAATTCGTGTTTGGTAATAAATTACAGACTGTTGAAAAAAATTATACTATATAGCCATTAAAAATGTTAGGTCATTTTTATATATACTTATATTTGGTATATACTTACATCTCTGGAATAGAATCTTGCAAAAAAAGTTGAACAGTATCTACCTAGTAGTCATAATTTGACACCATTTATATAAGAAGTGCATATGTGTTTGTGTTATGTATGAGTATAGAATGCATTACTGTTCCTTGAGAATTCAAATTAATAAACAAACGAAGATGTATCTGTGGTTACCTCAGGTGGAAAAATTGATAAATGGAGAGAGAAATAGCATGCAGGAGACTTTTTAAAAACTTTATCTTTTGAATCACCTTGGGCAAATGTATTATCTAATCAAAGATAATTATATTTAATTAATCACAAATTGTTTTAATAGAGAAATTGATGACTAAAAATATGTTGGCATGATATCCATTTTGTGATTAACAAGTTATCTGAAATTTTATGATCATAAAGTATCTGTCTTTGTCTCTAACTCTTAGGTAGATTGATAGGTATACATATTTACAGATATAGCTTATACATATATGTGCTCATATACACAGATAATATATAGATAATCCATGTATAAACATATTTATATTTTGCATATTTAATTATGTAAGTTTTGATGTAAGTACTACAGATTACATACATATTATTTTACAAATACTTTTATGCTACTTGAGAAGCTAAATTACATTAGGCCTAAAATAATAAGATCCATCCTTATTTCCTATTGCATACTTTTAGAAAAATTATTATTGTCTTGTTTTGACTATAATGAGGTGCATCAGATTTTCTTCAATAACTATTTTAACCATTTCTAGCAATGTTACCATTTCATACTCTTTGGTTCATGAAATTATAAACTTTCAATCTATTTTCAGGTTCATTAATATTCTTTCTCATTTACAATTATCTTATGTTTTCAGAAAGTTTTCATTATGCTACATTGTGTGAAGCTTTTCAGGAGTACAAATATTTGGGAAGTTAATGGTCTGGGGAATGGTTCAATTTCTGCCTCTAATTATCAATGCAGGGTTGGAATACTTGTAATAACTCCCAGAGTATAATAATCGAGAATGTAATTAAAAAAATTATATTCTATGTCAAGGTAGGCATTAAAATATAATGCCATTTATACTTCATCAAACAAGTGAGGTAATACATAGAGAGCTGCTTTATAAATTGCAATTATGATTAGCAAATATAAATGGCTTATGTGAGGTATTGGTTTTCATCTACTAACTTCACAAATATCTTTTAAATATATAGTTTGGCACTGAGTTAGACACTAGCTTAATAAAATGCAATAGGAGTTTAAGAGTGTGGTAATGAAAGCAAGGAAATGAAACCACAGCCCTAAGGTAACTGATATGACTGAAGTATGTCTTCAGATTGCTGTGATTTTGTAGCATCTCTTTAAGTGGAAGAACAATATTTGAGTCCTGGCTACCTCACATATCGATGTTGTGGCCTGGAATAATAGATGTTTAATGCATTTTTTTTAAATTTCAGAATATTATGGGGGTACAAAAACTTTGGTTGCATATATTGCCTTTTCACTGCCTGAGTCAGAGCTACAAGTGTGCCCATCCCCCAGAAAGTGTACACCACATCCATTAGGTGTGAATTTACCCATCTCCTCCTCCAGCCCCCCACCTGCCTGATACCTGATGAATGTTACTTCCATATGTGCATGTAAGCGTTGATCAATTACCAATTTGACGGTGAGTACATGTGGTGCTTGTTTTTCCCTTCTTGTGATACTTCACTTCAAAGGATGGGCTCCAACTCCACTCAGGATAATACATGAGGAGCTAGTTTACCATTTTTTATGGCTGAGTAGTATTCCATGGTATACATATACCACATTTTATTAATCCACTCATGTATTAATAGACACTTGGGATGTTTCCACATCTTTGCTATTGTGAATTGTGCTGCTATAAACATTTGTCTTTTTTTCCTTTGGGTAAAAACTCAGTAGTGGGATTGTTGGATCAAATGGTAGTTTTACTTTTAGTTCTTTGAGGTATCTCCATATTACTTTCCATAGAGGTTGCACTAATTTGCAGTCTCACCAGCAGTGTATGAATGTTCCCATCTCTACACATCTGCGCCAACATTCATTGTTTTGGGAATTTTTGATAAAAACCATTCACTGGAGTTAAGTGATATCTAATTTTGGTTTTGATTTGCATTTCCTTGATGATTAGAGTTGTTGAGCAATTTTTCCTATGTTTGTTTTAAGGCATTTTTATTTCTTTGTGAACTGTGTAAATTATTACAAAATATCATGTGGGTTTGCATGCACTAAATTAATTCCTATTTATTTAGTCATGAAGAACTCAAACTTGTTATTGACTCCCACCCTGGCCCCCTTTCCCCCAAAACCCATATGTACTAAAACAACAGTCTGGCAACCGGGGCAGCAAACTGATTTAAATGGGGAAAAAGTGGATAATGGGAAGATACTTGTTACACATTTACATTATTTCAGATCTGAGGTTGTGAGGCCTTATCATGAAGCATTGGTGGTTGTAGTGGTGAACATTCAATGAAATGAACCTTTTAATGTTAATGGTTTCTTTGGTCCAGTTTTATTTATTTATGAATTTCTTTTTCCATTTATTTTTTATTTGTATACAAATATATTTGTGGGATACAAGTATAATTTCCTACTTGATATATTGAATTGTGGCAAAATCAGGGGTGAATGTTGGGATTTAAAAAAGTTTAAATTGGGAGTAATTCCAGATTTACAAAACAGGTTGCAATATTGTTCAGAGAGTTCCTGTACATTCCTTATTCAGTAATCCACACTTATCATACACAATTCCCATCACAATTTTGCCAAAAAACCCCTCCTCACAGCAAACTATACAATAAACAGAGTAAAAGAGTAACCTACAGAAAATGAGAACATATTTGCAAATCATGTATCTGATAGGGGGTTAATATCCAAAATATATAAGGAATTCCAACAACTCCATAGCAATATATAACGTGATAACCTGATTTTAAAAATGGGCTAAGAGCTTAAATAGCTATTTCTCCAAAGAAAATAAACAAATGGCCAACAGCTATATGAAAAGAATGCTCAATATCTTTAATCATCAGGAAAATGCAAATTAAAACCACAATGTGATGGTATTCACACCTATTAGGATGCATATTATAAAAAAGAGACTAATGTTGACAAGGATGTGGAGAAATTGGAATCATCGTAAACTGTTGGTGGGAATGCAAAATGGTGCACCTGCTGTGGAAAATGAGAGGAAGGTTTTTCGAAAGCTTAAAAATAGAATTACCATATGATCTAGTAATCCCACTTCTGGGTATAGATCCAAAATAACTGAAATTAGCATCTCATGATATATCTGTATTCCCATGTCCACTGCAGCATTATTTACAATATTCAAGAAGTAGAAACAAACTAAATATTCAGATGAATAAATAAACTGTGGTATATACATACAGTAGAATACTAGTCAGCCTTATAAAAGAAGGGAATTCTGTATTATGTGACAACATGGATGAAGTTTAAAGACATTATTCTTTCTAAGTGAAATAAGCCAGTAACAGAAGGACAAATACTGAATTATTCCACTTCTACGAGGTAACTAAAATAGTCAAATTCATAGGCTCAAAGGTAGAATTGTGAATTCCAGGGTCTGAGGTAAGTGGGAAGTAGGGAGTTACTAATCAATAAGCATAATGTTTCACTTAGCCAAGATTAATGTCTTCTAGAGGTCTGCTGTAAAACAGTGTAGCTGTGGTCAAAGATGCTGTATTGCACATTGAAAAATCTGTTAGGTGGGTACTTCTCACGTAAAATGTCCTCCTCACACACACACACAAAAAAATTGACTGCCTCATGTATCCTACAGATTCAATTCAATCCCTATTAAAATATCAACATCATTTTTCACCGATCTAGAAAAAATAATTCTATGCTTCATGTGGAACCAGAGAAGACCCCATACAGCAAAAGGAATCTTAAGCAAAAAGAACAAATTGACATCAATTTACCAGATTTCAAGCTGCACTACCAGGCTATAGTAACCAAACAGCATGGTAGTGGCACAAGAACAGAGACATAGATCAATGGAACAGAACTGAGAACCTAGATATAAAACCATCCACATATAACCATCTAATCTTTGACAAAGCAGACAAAAATATACACTGGGGAAAAGAATCCTTATTCAATAAATAGTGCTGGGAAAATAGGATAGCCACATGTAGAAGATTGAAACAGGATCCACCCCTCTCACCTCTCACAGAAATCAACTCACAGTGGATAACAGACTTAAACCTAAGGCATGAAACTATAAGAATTCTAGAAGTAAATGTTGGAAAAACTCTTAGAGACATTGGCCTAGGGGAAGAATTTATGAAGAAGACCCCAAAGGCAATCACAGCAACAACAAAAGTAAATAAATGGGGCCTGATCAAATTAAAAAGCTTTTGTACAGCGAAGGAAACTATCATGGGAGCAAGCAGACAACCCACAGAATGGGAGAAAATATTTGCATGCTGCACATCTGGTAGAGGGCTGATAACTAGAATCTATATAGAACTCAGGAAAATCAGCAAGAAAAAATAAAACAACCCTATCAAAAAGTGGGCAAAGGACATGAACAGAAATTTTTCAAAAGAAGATAGACTAATGGCCAACAAACGTATGAAAAAATGCTCAACATCTCTAATCATCAGGAAAATGCAAATCAAAACCACAATGAGATATCACTTCCCTCCAGTGAGAATGGCCTTTAACAAAAAGTCCCAAAACAATAAATGTTGGCATGGATGCGGAGAGATAGGAACACTCATACACTGCTGGTGGGACTGCAAACTAGTGCAACCTCTGTGGAAAGCAATTTGGAGATACCTTTAAAGAGATACAAGTAGATCTACCATTTGATCCAGCAATCCCATTACTGGGCATCTACCCAAAAGAACAAAAGACATTCTATAAAAAAGACATCTGCACTTGAATGTTTATAACAGCACAATTCACAATTGCAAAGATGTGGAAACAACCCAAGTGCCCATCAATACATGACTGGATTAATAAAATGTGCTATATGTATGCTATGGAGTTTTACTCAGCCACAAAAAACAATGGTGATCTAGCACCTCTTTGGAGCCCATTCTACTAAGTGAAGTATCATAAGAATGGAAAAACAAGCACCATATGTCTCATCATAAAATTGGTATTAACTGATCAACTCTTATGTGCACATATAGTAGTCACATTCATTGGGTGTCGGGAAGGCGGGAGTGGGAAGGAGACAATGGATATATTTACACCTAATGGGTGCGGTGTGCACTGTCTAGGGGATGGACACTCTTGAAGCTCTGACTTAGGTGGGGCAAAGGCAATATGTGTAACCTAAACATTTGTACCCCCATAATATGCTGGAGTAAAAAAATAAAAATAAAAAAATTGAACATTACTACCACTAAACTCCAGACTTTATTTGGATTTCACCACTGTTTTCCTTTTCATTAATCCAATCCAAAGTACCACATTACAGTCGATTCTCCCCAGTCCCCTCTGGCCTGTGACAGTGTCTCGCTCTTTTCTCATTTGTCCTGACTTGTACTGTCTTAAGGAGTACTCTCTATGCATCCTGTAGAATGTTCCCACATCTGGGTTTGCCTGGTGATGTTCTCATATTAAGCTGGGATTATGGGTTTCAGGAGAAGGATATCACAGAGGGGAAGTGTCTTTCTTGTCACATCATATCGGGGATACATGATATCCATATCATATCCCTATAGATGGTAAATTTCATCCTTTGCTTAAGCTGCTGTTACGTGCAAGGTTTCTCCACTAAAAATTTGAATGTGGAATTTGAAATGCAGTTATAGTAGTTATTACCGAATTGTTCCTTATTTTTTTTCTTATTCTGAAACTATGTATTTATTTTTTCTTAGGTGAATATGTTTTATTTCAGCAAGCCAATACCTACAAAAGGTTAATGGAATAAATGTAATGATGTAATTATCTGTAATGATTTAGAGGAAAAGGCATCTATCATAATAATACAGTAAACAGTGTTACAACCTATTGTATGTTTTGAGACCAACTGAGGAATACTCCAATTTTAATTGTCTTGGGGCTATATCTCCACAGTCATGGAGACAGATATAAGACAAAGAGTTTGGCAGAGGTTAGACTATGGATTCAGCTTTTAGTTTGTTCTTTGTACGCTATGAAATTACTATGTCCTGAAATTAAGCTATCATCTTACAAGCACACTCATTGAAATGTACTTCTACTTTGTTAGAAACCTGAAGCTTGTTGCTATCTTAAACAACGTTCGATTACAGAGAAAAAAATACCTGTGGTTCATTAATCATAAAAATTAATCCTCAGTAAATTAATCATGAGATTTTGGTTTCAGGTAAGTTTATTCATTTTTTGCTATCTTTCAATTTAGTTGGAAAACATGGAGGTCCTCATACAGATGACTCTAAAAATAAAATATGTCTCTTTTTATGGTCAGAGACATTTTAATTTTCAATAACAATGCCTGAAATGTTTATTAGAATTAAATTTTGTATTACAGAAACTTATAGCAGTGGTACTACTGAGGAACAATGGAGAAAAATCTCTGAAAACGTATAGGATGTTTGTTAATTTTGAACTCCCATAGGCTTACTGTTAATTTGAGTACAAGCATAATTCTAACCCACTGATGTTTATGAAATCCATTTCATGTTGCCAGGACTTAAATACTAAGTCTCTTTCCGAGTATTGTTTTGTTTATGACCTAATACATTTTCCAAATAGCCAGAGCAGTTGTAGCAGGCTTTACTAGTATGGACAAATGTTGAAAGGGGAAGTCATTTATTAAGATAATGTGAACGATAATGAATGATTAAAGTGTATCCACCCAGGACCACTTGCTACCAGAAAGAATATGCTCATGATGGATCCTCTGTGTCTGGGGTTGCTTATAAAGCATGCAATGGTAGGAACTCATGAGGCTGAGTCTGGAGCCTGGCACTTGCTATAGCCAAGGCTGAGAAGACAGAGAAAATCACAGATGCATTTCTGCTACAGCCTCATGTCCATATGTTATTCACTCTTCCTTTTGCATACCAAGGCTATTCACTTTATGGCCATATTGAGTACACATCCCTATCTTCCCCAGGTTTGTCTTATGACAAAGGAGGACAATTTCTTACTGGTTAAGAAAATATATAATTTTCAGTATATAATTTTTACTGTATCATTGAATATATTCTGTATTAAAGTATTTTCAGTAATTGTAATATTCTTTTGATCTTATATAAAACATAGTATATAAAACATATTTTATGTGTATCTATC
>NW_012151086.1:363434-366824 GCF_000956105.1 Propithecus coquereli | reverse complement strand
CATGAAGCCTCTTTCCTTGCTTTCTGTTTCTCCTTAATATTCAGTTCTGCTTTTCAGAAATAATGTTTTTGTTTTTGTTTTTAATCCAGAAGGAATCATGATGTCATCTGAAGGAAATCAAAGCAGTATATCTACTTTTATTCTCTTGGGTTTCTCAGAATACCCAGAACTCCGGGTTCCACTCTTTCTGTTTTTCTTGTCCATCTACACAGTCACGGTGGTGGGGAATTTGGGCATGATAATAATCATCAAGATCAACCCAAAACTCCACACGATCATGTACTTTTTCCTCAGCCATTTGTCCTTCGTAGACTTCTGTTATTCCACTGTAGTTACACCTAAGCTATTGGAGAACTTGGTTGTGGAAGACAGGACCATCTCTTTCTCTGGTTGCATCATGCAATTTTGTTTTACTTGCATTTTTGCAGTGACAGAAACTTTCATGTTGGCGGCTATGGCCTATGACCGTTTTGTGGCAGTTTGTAACCCCTTGCTCTATACCATTACTATGTCTCAGACGCTTTGCTCTCTTCTGGTGGCTGGGTCTTACACGTGGGGTGTAGTGTGTTCCCTGGTACTCATGTATTTTCTTCTTGAACTGTCCTATTGTGAATCTAACATCATACATAATTTTATCTGTGACCACTCTGTAATTGTTTCTGTCTCCTGCTCAGACCCCTATATCAGCCAGATGCTGTGTTTTGCTATTGCTGTATTCAATGAGACAAGCAGCCTGATGATTATTCTTATTTCATATACACTCATTTTCATCACTGTTATGAAGATGCCTTCTGCAAGTGGGCGCTCGAAAACCTTCTCCACCTGTGCTTCCCACCTGACTGCCATCACCATCTTTCATGGAACCATTCTTTTCCTTTACTGTGTTCCCAATCCTAAAACTTCTAGGCTCATAGTAAAAGTGGCTTCTGTTTTTTACACAGTAATGATTCCCATGCTGAACCCACTGATCTATAGCCTTAGGAACAAAGATGTGAAGGATACATTTGGAAAATTAGTTCCCACTAAATTGCTTTGTCACTCATTAAAATTTTTTTAGATTTATAATTTTATTATAGAAAAAATTATTTACTATCCTACAGATTGCCCATTTATTGTAGTGCAATTGATGATTCAAATTATTTATTGAATCATATATTGACTTACATGCTATATATGTCAATATATCTATGGCAGCACATTTTATGATTATTGATTTTTGCATGTATAAATGTTTAGTGAAATAGTTCTAAACCACATGTAAAGTGAACATTAAAGCAATTAAAAATTTTGGACCATCTGTTGCAATATTTTAAAATTAATTTTAAATGCTTTACTATATCTACTAGAATTTTATATGTGTGCTTCCAAAGTAAAATAATTCCCAACTCATCAAATATGTGCAGGTCAGGATGGTCCCCTAAAACTGTAAGCAGGAAACCCATACTTCTGTGTGACTTTAACAAATGTTTCAGCTTATTGTATCTTGCACAACAACCAACCCTTTTCTTTTTCTTGTGTCGAATGGCAGAGTTGATTTTTATTTATGGAAAGTATAGCCTGCTGACTAGGAAAGAAAATTGAACACAGCATTGTTTTACCTTTCCTAAGTACAACTCTTATTTTATTCCAAAAAATTATTTGACTAATCAAGCCCATGGGATATTAGAGTAATAGAGTCCCGAAATGGAACCACACACATCTGGTCATTGAAATTACAACAAACATGTCATTACAATTCCATGGAGAAAGAATGAATTTTTAAAAAATAATTATGGAAGAACTGGATATCCATACGGATAAAAGAACCTTAACTTTTACCTCCCATTATACACATCTATTAACTTGAATTAATTGAAAGATATCATAGATCTAAACATAAATGTTAACAGTACAAAATTTTAACATAAAACATAGGGAAAACCTTTCCAAATTTGTAGTGGAACTTTTTTAGATAGAATACAAAAAGAATGACTCATCATGCAATTGATCAAATGGACTTCATTGACATTAAAACCTTATGGTAAGAGTTTCTTAATGGTGAAAGGAAGCGAAATGTAAGCCACAGATTGCAAATAAACATTTGCATTTGCTATATGTGTGTGTGTGTGTGTGTGTGTGTGTGTGTGTGTGTGTGTCTATGTCTGACCAAGGATTCACATGTAGAATGTATAAAGAGCTCTTTCATTCAAAACAGGAAGACGAACCATCATCTGGCTTAAGAAGGGCTGAAGTATCTGAGTACACACTTGACAATGCAGATGTACAAATTGTTTATAAACACACAAAAATATACTAAGTATCATTATTATTCAGGAAAGTCATATTAAAACCACGATGATATATTGTACACCCATTATAATGGCTAAAATAAATATAACTGAAATACCAATTATTGGTGAGAAAATGGAACAATTGTAATGCCGATGGATTTCAGATAGTGATAAAAGGAAAGATGACTTTGAAAACATGTTAGTATTATAGTATCTTATGAAGTTGCACAAAAACTTCCCATCCAACCCACGACCCCTTTGCTAGAAATTTACCCGTGAGAAATGAAATCCAATATTTTAACTTAGAAGAAAATTCTTCTCTGTGCCATATATGATAATTCAAGGAAGGACAAGACTAAAGGAAGTACTCTGTGTGGGGTATATGTGTTTTGTGTGACTCTGTTTTCCTACAGGAGAAAAATTTTCCTCCATAAAGAGCCAACTAGTTGAGGAGCGTTGAGGTATTTTTCCCTAGTCCAGCTTCTGATGACTGGCAGCTCTGGCTAGCACCTTCATGGCCACCTCCTGAGTATGCAGAAAACCCAGCTCAGCTGTGCCATGACTTCTGACCTGCCAAAACTGTGATATAAAAGTGTGTAATAGTTTAAGCCACTGAGTTGGGAGTAATTTGTCATGCAGCATAAAAATAATTGATGTAAGTGACACATAAGGCTGTGTCTCTGGTACAAGAATTGGCTTCTTAGCAAGTCCAGGTTGCAGAGCTGTCAGTGGTGGCTCATGCCAATCCCTGTGGGAGAATGACAATGCAGATAACTGGAGTTCTGGAACGAGGCCATGCCATCTATAACAAAAATCCTGTGCCCTGTAATAAACAGTCTTTGTTGTTTTAGTGTTCTTTGGTGAAGAGTATGACAAGCATTGGTCAGGTTGTCAGGAGTCCAGGGAGAGCCTAAGTGTATCAAATTGTGGGGTAGTTAGGTGTAGTGGAATCATTGGGTGACACCCTGTGGTTTTAGAGAGCTAAACATGCTTCCAAAGTACATCTGTAATTTTAAGAAGGTGTGAACACAGAGATATTTCATGACTCAATTGTATTAATATAAGCTTGGAAGAGTGGCCTGCCCTATTTAGAAGAAAACATAAATTACTTTCAATGAAG
>NW_012151086.1:360937-362870 GCF_000956105.1 Propithecus coquereli | reverse complement strand
CAACTTTAACATTTTAAGTAATTTTAAAGTAAATTCTGAGTGGGAACTTCCCTGGAGACTACTAATAAATAAGAACAGGATTTTCAGGTGAGTTGCTTTCAGATGGGTGAAATAGCTTATCGTGTGTTATCTTTCTCCCATTTGGGGGACATTGAATTCCTGCAACCTTGGAAGTAGAAAACACTCCATTAGACTAAATTCAAAATCTTCTGAATCTACCTACCCAAGGGCTCAGTTTATTGATCTCTGATCTCTTTGTCCTTCCCTGGGGTATTAATCCTGATTTTTACTTTCAGGATATCAAACATGTGCCTAGCAAAGTACAGTCACATTGAAAAAATTTAAGGAATATTATAAAATCTGAGAACCTTTCAAAATCTTATAGGAAGAAAATAATAATAAGTGTAAAGTAATAGGGAACAGAATATGTCATGACATTTTCATTTTCTAATAATAATGCCTATAGGTATACCAAGAATGTAGAAGATATTGCTGGAATAAGAAAGGGAACATTACTTTGTGATAGGGTTTTCATCTAAGGCTTTATATATTGCAAATTCTGCATGAGTGTATTAGAAAAAGAGGATATTCCAGGTAAAAGAAAATCAAAATCAAATAAGCCAAAGAATAAATGAACGTGTATTGTTCATTATAAACTGAGAATACTGGTGTGACTAAAGAAGGTTGAATACAGGGGAATAGCTAGGGTAAGGCTTTAGGTAAAACCAAGCACAGAAATTTATATTTGACAAATTAAGTCATAGAGAGCAACTGAAATTTTCAAATCCAAGATTTCCATAAAACCAAAAACCTTGAGGGATGAAGAAATCAGTGGTCTCAGTGCAGGGTAGGAGCACTACAGATTTTGATCTGTTTTGTAGATATTTTATAATGACATAAGGATTTAAAAATAAAATCAATGGGCCATAAAACTATAAATTAATAGGAGTGAGAATGGGAGAGCCTACATTTCCTGGACTCCACAATCGTCAGACTCTGAACTGAGCATATTAGTATCATTTCTCAATGTGACACTTACATACCTATGAAACATGAATTATCCCATCAGTATTATTCTCATCTTATTGATAAAGAAATTGAAGCTCAGAAATTTTGAGTAGTTTATGAATGTTCACACAGCAAATGACAAAGCCTGAAATTGAAATTAAATCGATATTTCCAAAGCCCATGCTTCCTTCACTATGCTGATCTGCCATGAGCTGTTTGTCATTCCCTCTTCCTTATGAAGGAAATGCATTTTTTTCCTGAGTGTCAGAAATAGCCTGTAGCTACAAAGGAGATAATAGTTTCTTTCTACTTTGAACTGGTCAGACAAAAATGGTGTCTTTGTTTGTGGGTTTCATACTCATAGTCTTTTCTTGACCTGAACATTTCAGAGATGTGCTTCTTATTGGTTCAATTTATTTTTAAACGATTATAGAGACTTGTGGTTATGAACTACTTATGAATTTTATATACTCATGCTTTCTCAAAATAACATTTCCAAATATAGCATATATTGAGTGACTCAAAACAAGATAATCATATATGTAGCTTCAATCAAAACCCTCTGCAATCTCTAGGGTGGCAATGTTCTTGTCAGTAGAAATTTTGAGTGTGATTGTGTAACCACTGGTGATCATTGCCATATTCTCCATCTTGCTCTAAAGAACAGTAGAAGGCTTGGACAAAACACATTTTATATTACTTTTCAATTCAGAGTTTCTATGAGTATTTAATAATATAATATGTTGGTAAAGGTACTAGATTAAAAAATATGAAGAAGGAGTTAAAAGACAGTGAATACATAATGAGCAAGGGATCTAGATGAGTATGTTAAGAGTATCAGTGAAACTAGGTCAGAAAGAACTTAAGAAGGAAAGAAAACACGGGAGTGAAAGAACATGTCAAAAATGCACCTTCATAATTTTAT
>NW_012151086.1:358629-359080 GCF_000956105.1 Propithecus coquereli | reverse complement strand
CAGAATAATGGAACTGTGAAAATAATGTTTTCCAGAAAACTATAGAAGAATTTTCTATTCATCCTAAAGAAAACTACAATAGTACCCCCTTATCCGTGGTTTCACCTCCTGTGGTTTCAGTTACCTCTGGTCAACTGCGGTTGGAAAATGTTAAATGAGAAATTCTAGAAGTAAACAATTCATAAGTTTTAACTTACGTGCTGTTGTGAATAGTGTGATGAAATCTCATGCTGTCCATCCTACCTGGGATGTGATTCATCCCTTTGTCCGGCGTGTCTAAGCTGTACACACTACCTACCCCTTAGTTACTTAGAAGCCATGTCCTTTATCAGATCAACTGTTGCTGTATCATAGTATCTGTGTTCAAGTGGCTCTTATTTTACTTAATAATCACCCTATAAGTGCAAAACTAGTGACACTGACATTTTGTTATAATTGTTCCATTTTATTA
>NW_012151086.1:352555-358009 GCF_000956105.1 Propithecus coquereli | reverse complement strand
GGTGGCAGAAACCTTCATGTTGGCAGTGATGGCCTATGACCGATTTGTGGCAGTTTGTAACCCTCTGCTCTACACAGTTGTCATGTCCCCAAAGCTCTGTGCATGGTTAGTGGCCGGGCCCTACGCATGGGGTATAGTCTGTTCCCTGACACTCACCTATTTTGTCTTGGCATTATCCTTCTGTAGGCCTAACATCCTCAAAAATTTTGTCTGTGAATATTCTGTCATTGTTTCTGTCTCCTGCTCCGATCCCTACATCAGCCAAGTGCTTTGCTTTGTCATTGCCATGTTCGATGAGATGAGCAGCCTGGGAATCATCCTCACTACCTACATTTTCATCTTTGTCGCTATCCTAAAAATGCCTTCTGCTAGTGGGCGCCAAAAAGCTTTCTCTACCTGCGCCCCCCACCTGACTGCCATCACCATTTTCCATGGGACTGTCCTGTTCCTTTATTGTGTACCCAACTCAAAAAACTCATGGCTCATAATCCAAGTAGGTTCTGTATTTTATACAGTCGTCATCCCCATGCTGAATCCTTTGATCTACAGCCTCAGGAACAAAGATGTAAAAGACAGCATCAGGAAGTTAATGAATCACCCAACACAATTTTGTTGAAGACTGTATCCCCAAAAGGAATTTGATTTATTATATTGAGTGTGTTCAATGCTTCTCGTAGACAGGATGATTCAGATTATTTAGTCAATTCACCAGCGTTTTTAATCTATTGTAATAAATTGTTTATTTGATCATTTGATTTTCATTCACATCAATGTTTTGAAAAAATAACTGTGAACCGTATGTGTAGTAACACAAGTGTTACAAGTGGGATGAATATTGTCCCTTGAACTATTTATGTCCACCCAGAATCTCAGAAGTGACCTTACTTGGAAGTAAAGTCTTTGCAGATGGAATTGAGTAAGGATCAAGATGAGATCATAGTGGATTAGAGTGAGCCCTAAATCCAATGAGCATGTCCTTGCAAGAGATAGTAAAGGACGACACAGAGATGCACAGAGAAAAAGGCCATGTGGAGATGGGAGCAAATTGGCAGTTTTCTGTCACAGACGAGGGGGCAAGGAAGAATTCTCCCCTAGTTCCTTCAGAAGGAGCAAAGTCTTGCCAGAACCTTGATTTCAGACTTCTGGTCTCAAGAATTGTGAGAAAATAAATTTCTATCGTTCAAAGCCACCAAATTGGTGGTAATTTTTGTGATAACTCTGGGAAACATATGCAACAAGAAAACATCAGACAATAAAACCTTAACCTCTCAACTTATATATTGGCATGGCAAATCATTTTTAAAATATTCTTCAATGTAATTTTAGCAATGAGAATGCCAGAGTCACAGAAGAAATCTACAAAGCCATAGCTGAATAGGGATGTGCATTTGGAAGAATAAATGACAGACTGGGGCACTGTCTCTAAGATCCTACCAAGTTATTTGTTGCTTTCTCCCCAAGAACTTCATACACTTCTATTATAGTATAGAAAGTGATGTTAAACATGACTCTTAATATCACATAAAAATGTTGATTTTATGTGATGTTCCTGAAAGATTACCAAGTGGGCAAAAAATATCAATACATATTAATCTCACAAATTGATGTGTCAAACTTGATTTTTTAAATTCTATTTACTAACACAGTAGACGTGATAATACATTTCAGAAACAGTTTGTATAATCCTTGTTTTGCTTTGTAAGGTTAATAATTAGTTGATTACTCTTTTTACCTGCATAGAATGATTTTTTTTTTCCTGCCAGGCATGATTGTAACTCTTTTGATTCAAATATTCTTTAAATTGATTATTCATGTGTTTGGCTTAAAACGGTGACTGACTGAGTTAGAAAAAAGAATCAGGATGTTATGTCTGTTTATCTCTTGCTAATCATGTCTTGTATCACACAAGTTTCCCCAGGACATGCACTGTGTAGGCATCTGCTATTGCTGTTTCATATCACTGAATGTTTCGGTATTAATTGTTTTCCCAGAGTTACCATGTTCATGTCAAATAAAACTTAACGTCACCATATTTTATAAAGTTATGCCACCAAACCCTGTCTTATATATGTGAGTGGATAGACATTATAAAACATAAAAGAAACAGATTTTTTTATTCATAATGGTTCTTAGTTGTAAACCAGGGATTGTAGCTAACTTCGCCATAATTCTGGGCAATCACTAATATACTATATTACACATTTTTCTGATAATGTGACTCATAGTTTGTTCACCATGGGATATGAAATAAAAATTTGCAATTTTAATTCCACCATGGATTTGTATGTTTGTGTGTGTGTATGGCGTTATGCTTAAGGATGCAAAATATATACCCTCACTCTTTCAACACATTTAATAACAAATTAAACATTATTCATCATTACCCTTCTAAATAAATTTATTACATACTTTCTGGTACACTGGCTTGTATATGGAAAAAGGATGAGCTCTTTGATCTTTGGTTCGTTAATAGAAGAGGAACAAAAGTGATAAGGGACAAAATAGAAAAATCAGAAAAAAAATTAGTGTTTATTTGTTTATTTTTAATTCACTGAAGTATCTTATTACATCACCAGAACTTCCATCAAATCAAAGATAATCAAAATCAGTGATTTTCAGACTTTCATATACATACGAATCATCTAGAAGGGTTCTAAAACGCAGATTCTGGTGCAGTGGATCTGTGGGGGGGCCCCCAATCCTGCATTTGTAGCAGACTTCCAAGTGATGTTGGTGTTACTGGACCTTGGACCACATAAAATTCAACTGGTGTAGGGTCACATTTAACTGATAAAATATCAATATCTACAATATAGAAATATCTATAAAATTAAGTAGAAAAAGACAGTAAATAAAACAGTGGTAACATTAGAAAACAATATGAAACAAATCATTTTCTGTTTATTCATGTGTATAATACAAATACTATTTTCTGTGTATGCTATGTATTTCTGTGTATGAAAAATTGTGCCAAATCACTGCTCTGGAGAAACTGAAGTACATTAACACAAAAAGAAATGTTCAGTATGTATTGTTTGTAATCACAAAAAAATGAAAACAGCCCAATTAACATAAAATAAATGGTTAAGATGTATGATAGTCATAAATCTGATTCTACTAGGAAAGAAATCAACTATTAATGGTTCCATTACACTGGATTCCATGCTACACAGAGTGGCTTAATGTGAAATGTTTGGTATTCTATTTGTTTTAACTCACACATATACATAATACACAACAAACTTCTCACCAAATATTTTTATGAGACTATAGCCACTTCAATGGACATATTGGGTTTGAAAATGCTATTTCTTCATCCAAATTTTGGAAAATTATATCTGTGTTTTTCATATTTTGGTAATGATAAAAAACAATTCCAGGAAAGAAGCAGGTATACCATTTATATATAATGAAGTTTAGATTTGGAAATTGATTTACATAATCTTCATTCTGATTTGTGCGTGTTTCTCTACTTTTTTACATATATACAATCATATATACATGCACGTGCACACATACACACATACATATTTGGTTGCCCATTGTAATTGATGCACCTGTAGCAGCCACATGCTCAGCTCTGAGCATGTGACTGTGACTATCCAGGAATAATGAATATTGCAAGTAATTTTGTAAAAAAATCAATCCATGGAAATTATAAACTACAACATATTTCAGTTGTTTTTTTGCTGAGGAAAAGACACCCTAGAACTTAGGGGCTAAAAGCAATTTGTCATTTCTTACCATTCTGTGGGCTGACTGAGCAGTTCTGCTAGTCTCACTTGAGCTTACTCATGTTGCTGTGATTACATGGGGATTCTACTAAACTAGGGCTAAAACTTCTAAGATTGCATCACTCATTTTTTTTACCTGCCTTGGGGCTAGCTGTTGGCTTCAGTGTCTTGTTATTTTCCCAAAAGGTCTCTCTTTCAATAGTAGGTTACACTGACTGTCTTATGTGGTGGTCTCAGAGTAATGTTCAAAAAGAAAGTAGAAACTGTAAGGCATCTTAATGCTTCAAATCAGAGTGTTCACAACATTCTTGACACATTCTCTTGGCCAAGAAAGTCTCAATTCCAACTTAATGAATCCTTTACTGTGTTCCCTAGTGGAAGCATAACTCTCTTGGGAGTTAAGACTTCTAAACCGCTAAAGCTCACGGTTTCATGTATGGGAAGCAAAGATTTAGCTAATGGATCATTAAGGATGATAGGTAGAAGAGTCATTCCTATTTACACTTTAGACCCATAAATTCTGGGTCTCACGTGTTACTGGAGAAATAGCAACGTATATTGGTTGCAGGTTTAGAGCACGTAACAAATTCAGAGGGCTATTACTCTATGCCTCTAAGGTATTGCTACAGAGCTTGACCCATAGCTAAGTTTCAAAGCTGTTCTCAATGTTGCAGGTACACTTTTTGAATTTACAAATACTGGAAGAATTTTTGTTCACTGCTGTCTTTCAGGACCACCCCAGAGCAGGATTACAGTGCTACACCTGTGGTTATCCACTTCTGTGTCATGCCAGCATATCATGGAGAACCATCAGAAAACAAGGCACCAGTGCTTTGCTCCTTATTCAAGTTGTCATAGGGAATATGCTATGAGGTATGAATTCAGGCTTAGAAGGAAGAAGCAATATACCAACAGTATGAGCCACGGGCATTTGTACCACTTGCTCATACAATTCACTGATGTCTTCAGAAATAGGAGTTCTGTTGACTGCTGTCATGCCTAATTTTATAGATTAGCAGGATAGACAACACCCCATTTATGATGGGAAGTACAGATTGCATGTTACTTGGTGGCCTATTGTCAATCATGCAGTCTTTATTAGAGTCCATTAAAAAGTCAGAAGCTGTTCCTCAAAAGGGGAATAATTATCTGCAGAGGAAGTTATTGCTTCACTTTAAAATCCTAAAGGTCTGATCCATAATTCACTATAAAGGCCTATTCAAAGTTCAACAACCTCTTATCTGTCACATAGACTTCCAGGATAATCATACATCCTAAGTAATTTGGCCCAAATAGCACAGCAGCTTGCAAGGTAGACTGGTCTTATTACATAGTTTTCTCTCGCTTTAGGACCCAATCAAAATGGACACCTTCTGGGTCATTTTGTAAATAGGTTGAAGTGAGTTGTCCAAAATCAGTATATGCTGCCTACAGAATTCTGAAAGGCTGACTGAATTTTGGAGTAGATGAGGCAATATTTGAGTTTTATTTTAGTTTCATTAGTTACAGAGGTTATTTTAATTATTTGCAAGCAAAGGCTGATAGTTAACTTCATCCTGCAATTTTCCTATGTAATTTCAAGGAAATTCCACTCATTAAAGACAGTACAAGAGACCTAGCATTTGCTTAATTACCTGTTTTAATTCTTGTGAGGAATAAGTTGCTACTGATTCTCCAGAGTCTGCGTCCCCAGGGCTACAGGGTTAGATGTAAGAGCCTT
>NW_012151086.1:347681-348670 GCF_000956105.1 Propithecus coquereli | reverse complement strand
AAAAAAGAAAAGAAAAGGCTTTTCTGATTTGTTGATGCATATGACAACGAATGCCTTGCCTTAAAAGTTATTTGGGTTGTGTGTCACTGAAGCATTGTGTCCTTTTTGGGAGATACAAGTAGATATGCCTTGTGATAAAGGGGAAATAATTCTTTTCTGACACCTTCATTCTCTGGGATCTGTGAATTCTATGAATAGAAAGCCTTAAACTTGAAACAGTCAGCTTATGTTCAAAGTACACAGGACCAGGACATTATATTTATTGGGTAGATGATACTACAGAAGTTCAAAGAATTAGTCTAGAAATGACTGAAATGACGGATGTAAGACAGGAACTTCACTCTGCTGACTCCGAGTCTAGTGCCCTTTCTCTATAGTGTTCTTGAGGCTATTAGTATGAGATGTTCATGGAAATTATGTTTTTTCCTTCCAAAAGGACAACTGTTAGAGTAATTTCAATATTTCTACATTGCACTTGGATATTGTTACTCAGAATATAGCATCCCTAGGATTATTAGGTGTGGAGTGTTTACAAGTTTTGTCTAGTGTAGATCATACAGAATGAATATAAATAAACATTTAATCTGGGAGTACTGAGGAACCATATTTCAAAATTTCTGTTATAACATTTACAGGAATGACTAAACAAACACAAATATCTGGTAACAAATAGCCTAAAACTTAAAGCAAAATTGAATAGGATGGCTAACCCTAAAGAATTTAAAATAAATTATACAGTTTCTATTATTAAAACAATGTCATATTAGGACAAATAGTCACATAAGAAAAAGATAAAATTAGATCCCTTCCTTATTTCTCATATCAAACAAAATTCTAAAAGCAACATTAAAATTTAGATTACATCAATACACAAAACATTTTTGCGAAAACAACAGAAATTAAAATGACAAATGACAAACCGAGAAAAGCCTCTACCTATATCACATATATTAAAGGAGAAAATGATAATCCTATAGAAAAATAGATAC
>NW_012151086.1:346060-347631 GCF_000956105.1 Propithecus coquereli | reverse complement strand
TTGTTTTTTGAGGAAAATATTTTAAATTTTTTCAGGGAATATTCACTTGCTTTTGTATAAACATTTTCTACCAGTTATGTGTATGTTATGCTGATAGCTAATTTGTGCATGTATATACCACAATATAGATATTTTTATGGAAACCCAAAGTGCAATAAAAATGCAAAGACAATTCAGAGACTGAGCTTGGTTTGATATATACAGAACAGCTGTCTGCTTGAGTATGTTCTTCATGAAGGAAACTAGGACCAGTAACTCTTCCTTCTAATTTTTTTCCTCAACCATAGAAAGTCACAACATAATTATCGCTCACCCCCATAAATCTCCTTTTTCACAGGAACCATTCTCTTCAACCACAGTTTCTCACCAAAAGGAATTATGGTGATGGTTGCAAGAAATCTGAGTGTGGAGACAACCTTTGCCCTCTTAGGGTTCACAGATTACCCAGAGCTTCAGATTCCCCTCTTCCTTGTGTTTCTGATCATGTACATCATCACTGTGACTGGAAATCTTGGGATGATAGTAATCATTAAGATTAACCCCAAATTTCATACCCCCATGTACTTTTTCCTTAGTCACCTCTCTTTTGTTGATTTTTGTTACTCCTCCATTGTTACTCCCAAGCTGCTTGAGAATTTGGTCATGGCAGACAAAAGCATCTTCTACTTTAGCTGCATGCTGCAGTACTTCCTGTCCTGTACCGCGGTGGTGACAGAGTCCTTCTTGCTGGCAGTCATGGCCTATGACCGTTTTGTGGCCATCTGTAATCCTCTGCTTTATACAGTGGTCATGTCACAGAGGCTTTGTGCCCTGCTGGTAGCTGGGTCATATCTCTGGGGTATGTTTGGCCCCTTGGTTCTCCTTTGCTATGCTCTCCATTTAGACTTTTCTGGACATAATGTAATCAACCACTTTTTCTGTGAATACACTGCTCTCATCGCTGTCTCAGGCTCCAATACACATATCCCCCACCTGCTGCTTTTTGGCTTTGCAACCTTCAATGAGGTGAGTACACTACTTATCATCCTCACTTCCTATGTTTTTATTTTTGTGACTGTACTAAAAATCCGTTCTGCCAGCGGGCGTCGCAAAGCCTTCTCCACCTGTGCCTCCCACCTGACGGCCATCACCATCTTCCACGGGACGATACTTTCCCTCTACTGTGTGCCCAACTCCAAAAACTCTCGGCAAACAGTCAAAGTCGCCTCTGTGTTTTACACAGTTGTCAACCCCATGCTGAACCCTTTGATCTATAGCCTGAGGAATAAGGATGTGAAGGATGCCTTTCGGAAATTAATAGACACAAAAGGCCCATTTTACTGAACCAATCTGAAAAGATGTTTTCAATACTAATGAACAACTTGAAAAGAGCCTAAAATGTTTCTAAAACCTATAGCATATATTTCTATAAGGTTTTTATAGGTGACTGTGATGCATAAATTACTAAGTTCAAATTGTGTGAAGAAGCCAACATTTAATTCTGGGATAAATTCCACAGGATTTTGATCCACAAAGCATCTATTTCTTCAAATTTTATAAAAACAAACACACAAAAATACTTAATACTTTTT
>NW_012151086.1:331454-336350 GCF_000956105.1 Propithecus coquereli | reverse complement strand
TTATGCCCAGGTAACAGAGCAAGACCCTGTCTCAAAAAAAAGTCTACTTAGTGTCAAAATATTGCTTTGCAGGACATACATAGATATACCCAGACAGGTTTTCTTCTTTTTCTTTCTTTTATACAATAGCTAATGTCATTCTGCATATCTGTTAATATGTTATATTTCTGCAAAAAGGTTTAGTAAGTGCAGAACATCACCACATACTGCAGAATTGTTGAGATGAAAAAAAAAAGTGACTGAAAATAAGTTGTATTTGCTTTTCCCTTTGCCTCAAACTCAACACTCGTCCCCAGGTATTTGCTTAACTCAATCCCTCACATCACAATGGGCCATGTTCAGATAGCACGTTACTGTGGCCTTGTCTGACCTCTGTACTTAGGAGGACACCTCTGGTTATAGCTATAAAATTGTCAATAAGTCCTTGGCAACTGTGACTTTAAGAGAAACAACATATAATGAAATCAATTTTACCATAGGCTAATTGATAGGAGCAAAAGTTCCTCCAGTATATTTCTGGTCACAAAGTCATCACAAAATTCCTAAATAAAGACCAAAACATTTCTAATATTAAACATTCAAATTAATATGATCTACACATACATTTAAGAAAGGTTAATAAAAATAAGTAAGATGATTATTTACCCAATTTTTGGTGAATTGGTGAGTGATGATGGTCATGGGGTTGGTGGGCTAAATCAAGAAATAAGTATTTGCAAATAGAAATTGTCAGGAGTACCTCCTACCATCACGCAGTTCAAACAATTATAAATCGGGCGAGCTCGCTGAGTGCTTACACATCACATGGTTTACTGTTCTGCACTTGCATGATTGTTATAGACATGATGAATTTTTCTTTGACAATAATTTGTATTCATTCACTCATTTATTTTCCAAGCTGCTTATTCTAGTTCAGGCTCGCAGATGGCTGAAGCCCATCCCAGCAGCTCAAGGCAAAAGGCAGGAACCAGCCCCAGACAGGACGCCCGTCCATCTCAGGGCGCACTCATACCCACATGCACACACACAACCCACACACAACCCCACTCACACTGGGACAATGTAGAAACACCAATTACTTAACATGCACATCTTTGAGATATGGGAAGAAACGGGAGTATGCGGAGAAAACCCAGAGTTTTGGGGAAAACATGAAAACTTTAGCCCCTACTGGAAATAGATATTTTTTTCTCATCAGCACTATACAAAACGATGTTGAGGGAACTGACCTTATTCATGAACCTGCTATATCTCTGTTGTAACGAATCTGACTAGAGATTGGAAATCCAGTAGAGTGGGTGTTTGTTTTGTTTTTGTGTCATTTAATTTTGGATGCACATTTTAAAATTTTTATTTTAATCCACAAATGATAGTTTTAAATAATCAATTTTTGTAAAAACACCCAGATTTTTCTTTTGTGAACTATCTTCTCTCTGCACTCTAATTTCTCACAGTTCTGACAGGTTTGGCTTTGATCCCAATTACATTATTCAATAAATAATTATGGTACACTTGCTTTGTGCTAGCTACTGATCTAGCTGGCTTGGAACATATCAGTGAACAAAACAATGAAAAACACCCTGCTTTTCTGGAACTTTTATTCTATCAGGGGAAATTAATAATACACAATACATGCAAAAAATAAAGATTAAAAATATGGTTTAACCACTTTAAGTACTTTAAACGTTAAAGTTGGGTAGCGGGATAATCCCTACAGTGTAAAATTGTGCTCATGGAAGGTTTTGCTGAAAAGAAGCATTTAAGCAAAACTTAAGAAAAATAATTCCAGGCAGGTGAAACACTAGTAGAAAAAAGGCTATAAAAGAATGAGTGTGCTTTAAAAAAAAAAAAAAAAGAAACAAGGAGATAAGAGTAGCTGGAGGAGACAGCAGGGAAAAGGAATAATAAATAGCATAGAGATTAAAAAGTGACTATATCATTTATCCAGTTGAACATTTACTTTGTAATTATTTTCGTTTTAGCTCTAAGTGAATCATGATGTTCTGAAAACTGGATCTTCACACTTCTTCAGTATGGCCAGAGTGTGTGACATTGAGGAAGAGGGCTATGCCCAGCAAATAATCAACACTCAATCAATATTTGACAATGATAAATCTCATATATATATTATAATTGTTAGGAGGGTATAAGAGTGATCACAGGATTAGTGAAGGTACTTTACAATACAAATTTTCAAAATGACTTTTAAATATGAACTGTTTTATGTGAAATGCCCCTAATGTTGCTATATGGTTTGTTCTCCAGGTTTTCTAGTATATAAGAATTACATCAGATAAAGGCAATTAATTTTAATTGCTTATTTCACGACCTCAAGAGAATGGGGCAAGAGATAGTCTCTAGAGTTCACGTCTCCAAGGTTATAACTACAGATAAATGAAAGCAGGTATCACTCCCAACATGGAGAGGTCCTACCTTTACCATTGACAGGTTTGTTTCAAGATTCTAAAGACAGATTGATATTAATTTCGATCTAGACAACAACTGGGGAGGAAGAAAACTTATTCTTTAGAACAAAACGGTCCTTGACAAATATATGTGAACGCGCAAGGCACAGGAAGAGCCCTCTTTGTGTGAAGCTTTGCATTGGTGGGCCTGGCTCAGCCAAGTTCCTCAGCAACAGCCCCATGGAAGACTGCTACCTGGAGTGGGGAATAGAAGAGCTCTGAGAACTTTGAGAATTTATATTTCTTTGATTTAATTTTTGGAGGAATAGTGAAGGTAGAATAAAAAAGTAGTTAAGTAAAATGTAACATACAGAGATCTAATAGATTCTCTAGCGATAAAAAATAACAGGGTCTAGCTTCAATTAAGTTTATAAAACAGGAAACGTATGTGACCCCTAAGAGCAAAATGAATAGCAAAATTGGGAGAAAAAAGAAACTATGAGGAAGAAGATTTCAGCTGTCATATTTCCTGGACTCAAAGATAAACAATTTTTACCAGTAATTTGATAGCAGCGTTTGGGACACAAAAGCCATTATATTACTGTAAGGCTGGCCAAAAGACCCCCACAGGCACAGCAACAACAGCCTTAGCCCCGGGCCCCTTCCTTGTTGGCTTGCAGCCGGGGCCAGGCCACATCCTGTTATGACTGGCAAAAAGCAGCTACGCTGCCTGAGCACCCCGAGCTTGGCTTCCTGCTCTACCCAGCTGCTGCAGGCAAAGCTCTCAGACTTCAAACGACCACATCCTACCTGAATGTTCCAAGACCCCCTTCACCCCACATATAAAAACTCTGCCTCAGTCCTGGGCGGTGCGACTTCTCAGGCCCTGACCTTAGGACCTGTGAACCTCGCCCAGGAGTGCTTTAATAAAGCCACTTGTTTGGCCATAACCTGTGTCCGCTGGTCTCTCCGCCACTGAAAACCTTACAATTACATGTAACATTAGTTTAACATACATTTTTAAATGCCTTAGATAAATGAAATATGGTATTAAAAACTTGACAAGTAGAATGTTTGGCTTTGTAATGGATTAATTTTTGAGGTTGTCTTTGATACTCGAATTCTTGAGTATAGAAACTGAGAGGCATTGTGTGTCTCAATCTTGCATATGATCTGACAGCTTTTTTGATGGGCCATCTGAAAACTATTTCTTGGGTTATGTGAACAGAGATAACCTTATCAGAAATGATAGCAAAAGAGATTCCTGTTCCTGGTATGGTAGTAACTGAGAGGTGTTGGGCATGAATTAGGGAAATATAATGATTATTTCTTATTAACTGTTTTCTCATGAAAAATCTTCATAGTGCAGTACTACCTCAGGTTTTTAATCCTTCTCTTCCACAGGTAATATATGAACAGAGTGAATATCCTAGGTGCCTTGAGGAGAGATAAGAGAGGTAGAAATAGAGAAAGAAATATGTGTGTGTGTGTGCGTGTGTGTGTGTGTGTGTGTGTGTGTGTGTATGAAGACAGAGGGAGAGAGAGAGAGAGACAGAGAGAGAGAAAGAGAGACTTAGGAAAGGGAAGTTTCTAAGTCAGAGTTTTTACAATAATTAGTTATTTTGGGGTGAGAAAACTGCCCTAAATCCTGTTTTATCTTGTGTTTAATCTTGATGCTGCTTTCTTGTATATGTATGTGGCATGTAACTGTCATTGAACTATTTCTCATAGGTTTAGAGTCTCTAGTTTGGCCACTAATAGAAAGTATAATTATTAATAAAGGAAACATGTTAGTATCTAGATGTAGAATATGGATCAGAGTTTGGGGTATATACGTAAATACCTGCCTATGAGAGTGAGGATCAGGGTTCTAGTCATGGATGTGTAGATTGGTCTTTGCATGGCACTGGGAAAGTCAAGGTTTCTCTGGCTTCTATTTTGTTACCTCTAGAGCAAAGACGTAAACTAGATTACCTTTATAATCTGTTCTAATTTATTATTTCTCAAGTAATGAGAAGGATTGATAATTAAAACTCTCTTAGTTGAGGAGAGTACTTTCTGTGAAAAATAATCACAATGTATTTTGATATCTGATTTACTGGGTCAGACAGACAAAAATACATTAAAGTGATATATAGAATTAACAAAGAAGACATGGACATTAAGTATTGATACTAAAGGTGTGTGAACATATGATGTAAAAAAATCACTTTGTTTAGAAATTTTTGATTTTTATTACTCATTACAGGGCTGACATAATCAGTCATCTTGTTACGTTAGACTTGTCTTTACGAACTTATAATGTTCAAGGAGAGCTCAAAGTATCATGCGCAGATTTGATTTAAAATAACCAAACTGCTTTGCTCTCATTTTCTTCTACCTGTAAATATTAAAAATTATACCTGAGAACTTAGTATTTAACTCAATAATTTTATTTTTCTGAAGAAAAATTTCAAAAATTATTATGATATTAGCATATCTTGATATTAGT
>NW_012151086.1:325768-328834 GCF_000956105.1 Propithecus coquereli | reverse complement strand
TGAGCCACCGTGCCCGGCCAATAACTCACTTTTGCTTAAATAACTTGTATACCCTTCTCCTTTCTACTCACTGTGTCCAGATTCCAAACACATCATCAATATAGTGGAAGAAATAAAGTTCTTGTTTTGTTAAGAGAGAAAACATAACTGGGGAAACAATTTTATATAGGCTTAATGAGATTATTTGGAATACTCATATTATTTTGAATTTATGATTAATATTAAAATGTTCATTTCGTATATATTATTTGATAAGGAATCAATTATTGTAAACAGAAAAATAAAAAAAATCATAAGAAATTGTGTTTTAGGTATTGGATATCTAACAAGGAAATGCTTTTTCTCTTGACTTCTGTTTCTCTGAGTACTCAAAAATTTATCTTTCATAACATCTGGTACTTGTACAATTTCTAATTTTGTTTGAAATACGTACATAATATTACTGCTGAATTGAATTTTAAATTCCACACTCTTCTGGGCATCCTGAAAAGCTGCCATGTGAATAAGCACAAACCAGTGTATTTGATAATGGGAACAAAAAGCCCACATCCCCATCACATGAGCTGCCACCTAGTGAACTGTGAGACTCAGGGTTACTCTCTCAGACGATATGACCTGCAAGCTGATATTGGTCACACAGACAAGGCAAGGCAAGGTCAGCCATGCCAGGGTCAGATCAGCGCAACTACCAGGATTATCCATGCAACAGTGTCACAAGCAATAAGAGGTTGTTTTCAACCAACAGGTTTTGGGGTGTTTTGTTATGCAGTCAGTATAGTAAATCATTTTCTCAAATTCTGGGAAGGTTACCAAAAATACTTCCCAAATTCTTATCCTATAACAATTAAGGACATCTGTACTTATTCCACACAGAGGCAACTCATTTAAAACAATATAATTTGTTTTAAATTTAAAATTGCTAATTTCATTAAAGCTTGTTACTATAATATTTTAAACGGTATTATCTTATGTGATTTAATATATTTCACCAAAAGCTTAGTGCTTCATATTTATATTATTCAATTTATGAGTGGTGATTGTGCAATTAATTCCAATCAAATTTTTAAATACAAAATAACTTCTAAAATCACCTCCCATCTCTCTAAGATAAATAGATCAGCAAAGCGGATTTCCTGTGAATGGGTTGCCTAGATGACATAAGGCATCACTGCCCATATCGTTTTTTTATAGATACTCTTTCAGCTTTTCTGTCATAAGCCTCTCTCATTTTAAAGGAACACATTTTGCGAAAATAGCGTGGTGATACAGTAAGAACAAAATGAATAGGCATTAAAAAAATGTTTTCATTATTGTACTATATATCTGAATATATATAATATACCATAAATGTATATGAGGGCTGTCAGGAAAGTATCCAGCCATGTAAGTGTTCTTGTTATATTAATTAACCCTGGCTGTATACTTTCTGGACAGCCATCGTATATCATATATACACTCATACTACATAGCCCATAGGCGATGGATATATTGGCTAGAATATATGTAGAATGCCATTCTTTTCCACAAAAAGACATTTACACACATCCAGAGAGAAGCAAGAAATCATACCATGGGTTCTAAGTGCCTTGATTAAAGCAAACTTCAGGCCTCATGGATAACAGCATATTAAGTGGTCCTTATGCTTTAGACTTTAGATTCTGGATGATTGCTTTAGTTTTTCCGGTGAGAGTAATTCACATAGTTAGATGTGAATGTATTCTAGAAATACTTTGCTTGTGAAGAGTGAGAGAAAGGGAATGTGAGAATTCAAGGTAGAAAAGGAGAACCAGGAAGCCTCTTAAATTTAGGGAATTCTCAGATCAATTTTAGGAAAACACATATAGATTGTTGAAATTGTGGAAACTGATTACCTGTAACTCATTGCATCCACAGAATTCTTAAGGTGTTTGGTGTCTGTAGGGGCACACAGGTGGTGGTATCAACACTAATGCTTCAGGTAGACATTGCTGTATGTAGTCAGTAAAGGAGCAGACCTGAGAGGGATCTCTGATGGTTACTATGGAGTGAGCCACCCCAGAAACACCATGGAGCTATGTTCTTCCTCACAGGCATTGGGTGGTACAAACCAATCAGCAGCACAAGGTCTCTTTCTACCAGGGGGTCTGTGTGTGACTTTGGGGTAAGTTACATCTGCTGTATTTCAGTCAACTCATTTGTAAAAAGGGATAACGGTACTGATCTCTCTTATTTTTATATATATGAAATATGTTAATAGTTGTAGTTAGAATAGTGCCTAACACAAAGAAATACTCAGTAAATGTGAGCAATTATCATTATTCTCAGTAAAAGAAATTCATTGTTCCCACCCTCATTTTGGTAATTGGAAGATCTCTTGTGTGGCTTCAGATCCTACATCCTTTAGGAAAGAGCTTTTGAGTATAAAGCAGACAAAGTTTATAAGATCTATTCACACATTTCATAATGGCCATGTGAGTACTGGCTCACAGAGGCAATGCTTGAATGCAGCATATGATGCTTTACATGAAATTCATCATGGATCTGAATGTAACTGTGTTATGTTATAACATGTACCAAGTTGGATTGTTTTCCCCCATTTATATTCCATAATGATCAATAATCGTTGAAGTCCCAAGGTAGAGTGGTTTCCTTGATGTCTTGTTGATATTCCCCAGAGATCAATGATTGTCTTGAGAAGCTTATGGAACATGGCCCCAGAGATTCACACAGACATAAATAGAAAGAACGTAACATTTTCCATCATAGCATATTCAGAAACACGGGAAGCAGCATCTGTCCAATAGTTTGCTTGGTTGGACTACTCTTTGTATTTTGAGAAATGGAAATGAAAAACATTTTCTGGGAAATGGAAGGTATATGTATTTTTCTCATCAGATAATTTATTACAGTCCTTGTAGGAGAAAGAGGAATTGTAAATGAGGGCAGGATTATTAGACAATTTTTTAAAAAAAAACCTGTATTTTACTCTTGTCTCAATTAGAAATTATTAATATTTTAAGGAGTGTCATATTTTGAATACTTCTTAATGAAAATATTTTTCTATTTGTGTATTAAGAGACAACTTGA
>NW_012151086.1:323226-325718 GCF_000956105.1 Propithecus coquereli | reverse complement strand
ATTATGATATTAGCATATCTTGATATTAGTATATACTAAGGTGTTAGTATCTCTTGGCTAATAAACACGTAGATTCTGAAAGGGATATTTCGCTTCATCCTCTAGGCTCAGTAAGGGTGATCGACCATGGTTCCTATTTCCTCACTCCCCTAATGTTTTTGTTTCAGGACTGCCTTTCAGATTCTGGCAAATGGAAGTCACGTTACCGTCAGACAGAAATAGAAGTGAGGCTACGTTTACACTCTTGGGCTTCTCAGATTACCTGGAACTGCAAGTCCCACTCTTCTTGATTTTTCTGGCCATCTACAGTGTCACTGTGGTGGGGAATCTTGGGATGATTGTAATAATCAAAATTAACCCCAAACTGCACACCCCCATGTACTTTTTCCTCAGCCACCTCTCCTTTGTGGATTTCTGCTATTCCTCAATCATTGCTCCCAAGACCCTGGTAAACCTAGTCGTCACAGACAGAACCATTTCATTTTTGGGATGTGTGGTCCAATTCTTTTTCTTTTGTATCTTTGTGGTAACTGAGTCCTTTTTATTAGCTGTGATGGCCTACGATCGCTTTGTGGCCATCTGCAATCCCCTGCTCTACGCGGTTGCCATGTCCCAGAAACTCTGTGCCTTGCTGGTGGTTGGATCATATGTGTGGGGAGTAGCATGTTCCTTGATACTGACATGCTCTGCTTTAAAGTTGTCTTTTCATGGTTTCAACACCATCAATCACTTCTTCTGTGAGTTCTCCTCACTGCTCTCTCTCTCTTGCTCTGATACTTACATCAACCAGTTGCTGCTTTTCGTTTTTGCCACTTTTAATGAAGTGAGTACACTGCTCATCATTCTCATGTCTTATGTGTTCATCGTTGTCACCATCCTCAAGATGCGTTCCGCCAGTGGGTGCCGCAAAGCCTTCTCCACCTGTGCCTCCCACCTGACCGCCATCACCATCTTCCACGGCACCATCCTCTTCCTCTACTGTGTGCCCAACTCCAAAAACTCGAGGCACACGGTCAAAGTGGCCTCTGTGTTTTACACACTGGTGATCCCCATGTTGAATCCTCTGATCTATAGTCTGAGAAATAAGGATGTCAAAGATACAGTCAGAAAGATAATGGACACTAAAGTCTTTTCTTTTTGAGCATGTTATTTTAGTAGAATTTTCCCCTGACATATAAATGAAGTATGTTAATAAACATTAATTTTAAAGATATCTTTAAAATAAATAGAGTTAGTGTTGTACAATGGAATGAAAATATATTTTGGTTTCAAGAGACTAAACTTGGCTCTATCTCTTACTTTCTGGAAAAGATCAGCAATCTCTGTATTATTTAATATTTCATCTATAAAACTGACATAACATGAGTCAGTTCATACTCTGCGAAGATTAAGATATACATATCATGTGGGGCACCTTGTGTAACTTAGAAAACATTAATTTCATTCCTCTTTCTTATAGTGGAGTAGACTAGGTTTTTAATAAATATATGAATTTATCTGATAAAAAGACAAAAGCAGTAAGACATAGACCTTGCCTTCAAGGATGCAAAACCCAATGTTGACAATAGAGCAATGAAGAAGTGACCATTGTATAAGGCAGAAAATAATCACTAACACTGAGAGTTTGAGAAAAGGAAAAGTTAAAATCCATTTAGGTATGTTAGAAGGATGTCTTCATAAAATAGGTACTGTTTGAATTTGGCCTTCGAAAAAGGAATGGGCAGAGTTTTAGGGTATACATTCCAGTAGGAAAGGAGTTTTATTCATAAGAAAAGGGCGTGAATAAAATTAAGGAGGTAAGAAATGTAATACTGAGTCAAAGATCATAGATATTTTATTGAGCATTCATGGTATAACATGGGCGTGTGTTGTATTGTGTACACAAGTTAGTGGATATGAATGCAAATTTGAATAAGATGTGGTGTATATTATGAAGGTGTTTTTAAAGGGGCTCCAGTGTGAAAGTGTGATAAACTGTGATAGACTTCACCAAAGGCCTAGAAATGATAGGTCAGATCTTAGAAGATCTTATGCCAAAGTAGGGATAGTGAATGCCTGCCCAGACTGTACTTCATGCTGGTATTCTTCCTACAAAAATAGCACAAACTTTATCAATCCTTTATAAATTTTTTTTTTTCACTGAGCATGGAAATGCTCTGTGAATCCTTTTCAACAGAATTCTAACTCACCTTTAAAAAAAAGTGTTTGGAGTAGTCTTAAGTGTTGAAAGCCAACTGTCTACGTAAATGTATTCAAAATAAAATGAAAATCAGGCAATTATTAGTATTAAGATCTATTTAATATGGCAAATTAAAAATGTCGGCTCTCTCTTACCTTAATAACTCACTTTTTTTTTTTGAGACAGAGTCTCACTCTGTTGCCCTGGCTAGAGTGAGTGCCGTGGCATTAGCCTAGCTCACAGCAACCTCAAACTCCTGGACTCAAGCGATCCTACTGCCTCAGCCTCCCTAGTAGCTGGGACTACAGGCATG
>NW_012151086.1:316534-320676 GCF_000956105.1 Propithecus coquereli | reverse complement strand
CATTTTGGTAATTGGAAGATCTCTTGTGTGGCTTCAGATCCTACATCCTTTAGGAAAGAGCTTTTGAGTATAAAGCAGACAAAGTTTATAAGATCTATTCACACATTTCATAATGGCCATGTGAGTACTGGCTCACAGAGGCAATGCTTGAATGCAGCATATGATGCTTTACATGAAATTCATCATGGATCTGAATGTAACTGTGTTATGTTATAACATGTACCAAGTTGGATTGTTTTCCCCCATTTATATTCCATAATGATCAATAATCGTTGAAGTCCCAAGGTAGAGTGGTTTCCTTGATGTCTTGTTGATATTCCCCAGAGATCAATGATTGTCTTGAGAAGCTTATGGAACATGGCCCCAGAGATTCACACAGACATAAATAGAAAGAACGTAACATTTTCCATCATAGCATATTCAGAAACACGGGAAGCAGCATCTGTCCAATAGTTTGCTTGGTTGGACTACTCTTTGTATTTTGAGAAATGGAAATGAAAAACATTTTCTGGGAAATGGAAGGTATATGTATTTTTCTCATCAGATAATTTATTACAGTCCTTGTAGGAGAAAGAGGAATTGTAAATGAGGGCAGGATTATTAGACAATTTTTTAAAAAAAAACCTGTATTTTACTCTTGTCTCAATTAGAAATTATTAATATTTTAAGGAGTGTCATATTTTGAATACTTCTTAATGAAAATATTTTTCTATTTGTGTATTAAGAGACAACTTGATGAGAAATGGGAAAAATCTGCAGAATCAAATATCTTGTAACAGATATTAGTGTTATAGGGAAACGGTGTGAACAAATTGGGATGAATGCTTGTTTTCTCTCTCCCTCCCTCTTCCCCTCTATTACCCTAACTCCATCTATGTGAGCTGGTAGAGACTGCACAGAGATCATCTGGACTGTCACCCTGATGCTGAGGGTGGCGGTGAGAGTCCTACAGGACTGTTCATGGAGGGATGCAGACATGAGAACCACTTGTGAAGCAGTGGGAAAAAAAAAGCATCATTTTGGCTTTGCAAAAGCCCTCTGAAATGTCTCTCTGTGCCATGTTTCTCTACTGTGGTGCTATAGACATTTTGGTCCAGAGAATGTTTTGTTGTGTGTGTTGGGGGCAAGTGGTTGTGGGGTGGGGACCCTCATGAGCATAGTAGAACATTCAGCATCATCTGCATTAGGTGTCAGAGTACCCACTCCCCATTGTGACAACCAAAAATGTCTCCCGACATTGACGAATATGCTGTTGGAATTAAAGTCAGCCCTGGAAAGACACACTGCTCTATGGACAATTAACATCCTGATTTGTCATGTTTAGACATGAAAACAGGAAAGAGTTTTCAAAATTATAACAGCTTTGAACTCGGGGAAAGACAAATAACTCACTTTTCCTCATCATTTGAAGAGTGAAAACAATATCATCAGAACAATTTTATTTGTTCCCAAACTAGGATTTAGTAATATATGTATGCTGCACATCTTTGGAATAGGTTGAAATTGGAAAAAATGTCAGGCTGTGTTGGTCTCTAGCTCAATTCTTTTTCCTCTGTGAATATTGCACTGGTGCCTCTACAGTCACGTAGGTGTCTACCAAGGGTTGGGAAGACAGAGAATAAATGAGGAGCATCTCACTCTCTGTAATTGTTCTGTGTCAAAGGCCTGGAATGTATGAGTCCCTCATTAAAAAAATTATACCCTAGTCCCTACTCCACCACATAATACTTATGTTTTGGGAATTCAGGCAAATTTATCAATTCCTTAAATAAACAATAGGAAGACGATATTTATGTTCATGAATGCTATAAGGATTAAATACCTAATGCAGTGTGTGTGTGTGTGCGTGTGTGCATGCATACACATAATATTTTGTCTGTACTATCTAGTCGACTGTTTTTTATCTTTAAGTTTTATTACAGTCATTTTTCATGTCATCAAAAATGATACAGTTACCAATTTATTTAGCATTATATTTTTATCACTATATTTTTATCAATTATATACTATGATTTTGATAATTTCCCTGTTGTTTGACACTTTATTTCTAAGTTTGAATATCATAAATAATGCTACAAAGCAGCAGAAGACATTTTAAAAATAATTTCTAATGCATATCTTTGATTGGTTCTTCAAATAGATTCAAAGCAGCAAATTCATTTACAAAATAGATGTTTTTAAGGCTGGTGAGTCATAATTACCGTAATGTTGTAGTGAAGGGTACCAAATCCCTGAACCATGGCTGATATTGAAGAGTGTGATTAACAAAATTGCTATGCATATTACATGGAGAAAATGTTAACATAGAGTGTGATTTACTTACTCCCTCTAAAATATAGCAACAAAGTATGAACACTTATGGGTTAACAATCTTAAGCAAGCATATCTCCCATTAATACAGTGGAAAACTCAGAGAAACATACTATGCATTTTAAAAATTATTTCCTAGTATCCAAATATTTGGAATTTGCCTGGAGCAAAGAATTTGAATTTCACAGAGCAATAAGGCTAATTAAATAATACTTTGATCTCTTTTTTAATGATTCAATGATGAGCTCTCAATTGTGAAAAATTAATTACCAGAATCTTATCAGTTCATATAAATGTTAATGTTTTTGTTTGATCTCAGAACTGTATTATACATTTGTATTATAAAATTATACAATGTCTGTACTTCTAAATTTAACCAAAGTCCTATTCTTTGTTGATATAATTAACAGTCCCATTTCATCTGATATATTTTAATAGGAGACAGACAGAACCAAATTTTGGATCATAAGGTAGAAAACGACTTTCAGGTTTTTTTCTCCAGTCATGAAAAACATGGGGACATGGGCAAGGAAAACTGCACAACTATAATGGAGTTCATTCTCCTTGGACTGTCAGATGCCCCTGAGCTGCAAGTCTTACTCCCACTGATGTTCCTTATCATCTATGGAGTCACAGTTTTGGCCAACCTGGGTATGACAGCACTGATTCACGTGAGCTCTGGGCTTCATACCCCCATGTATTTTTTCCTCAGCCACTTATCCTTTATAGATTTCTGCTACTCCTCAATCATCGTGCCAAAGATGCTGGCTAATATCCTCAACAAAGACAAATCCATCTCCTTCCTGGGATGCATGATGCAATTCTACTTGTTCTGCTCGTTCGCGGTCACTGAGGTCTTCCTGCTGGCTGTGATGGCCTATGACCGCTTTGTGGCCATCTGTAACCCACTGCTGTATATGGTCACCATGTCTCGGAAGCTCTGTGTAGAGCTGGTATCTTGCTGTTACCTCTGTGGAATGCTGTGCTCTCTAGTCCACTTGTGCTTAGCTCTTGAGATCCCATCTTATAGCTCAAACGTGATTAACCACTTCTTCTGTGATCTACCCCCTCTCTTAAGTCTTGCTTGCTCTGATGTCACTGTGAATGAGGTGTTGCTGTTCATCGTGGCCAGTTTCAATGAGGTCATTACCATCGTGATCATCCTCACTTCCTACTTGTTTATTCTCATCACCATCCTGAGGATGCGCTCTGCAGAGGGAAGGCGCAAAGCTTTTTCCACCTGTGCCTCCCACCTCACGGCCATTGTGATCTTCCATGGAACGATCCTTTCCATTTACTGCCGGCCCAGTTCCGGTTCCAGTGGGGATGCTGACAAAGTGGCCACAGTGTTCTACACTGTAGTGATTCCCATGCTGAACCCCCTGATCTACAGCCTGAGGAACAGGGATGTAAAGGAAGCTCTCAGGAAAGTGCTGGGCTCCAAAATATATTCATAGAGGAGATTTTATAGCAGGACTCAGGATTCCAAAGTGGAGACAGGTGAGGGGTCAATAGGAGGGTTGCAGTGTTGGAACAGAGAGAAGAGTAAGGAACTCAGTAGTTATGAGCCATTCTTTTGATCTGCTTATGTTGTGCTTTTAAGTTTAAAAGAGTATATTTAACATGTTTCAAAGTTTGCATCAAGCTGTAATGTTATAAACAGGTATGGGTAATAGTATTATTAAGGCACACACATTTAGTTTGCTGTAAAACCTTCCCAAGTCTATTATGGAAACTATGATTCCTTTCAAAAATGCAGATCACACCATTGTCAACAAGAGTGTATATAGAATAAGTATTCCATATATGTATGTATCTTTTATTATTTTTCT
>NW_012151086.1:312169-313048 GCF_000956105.1 Propithecus coquereli | reverse complement strand
GAACTTGATCTTTAAAAAAAGGAATGAGCAGAATTTTAGGATATACATTTCAGTAAGAAAGGAGTTTTATTCGGCAGAAAAAAAAAAACATGAATAAAATCCAGGAAGTAAAAATGTAATATTGATCAAAGATCCAACAGATATTTTATTGAGCTAACATGGTATAACATGTGTGTGTGTGTCTGTGTATTGTGTATTAAAGTAGCTGACATGAATGTAAACTTGATTAAGATGTGTTGTATGCCATCAATGTGTTTTTAAAGGGGCTCCACTGTGAAAGCGTGATAAACTGTGATAGACTATGATAGACTATGATAGATAGATAGAAATTACAGATCAGGTATTAGATGATCTGAGGCCAAAATAGAAATGATGAATGCCTGCCCAACCTGTAGTTCATGCTGGTATTCTAATTACAAAGATAGCACAAATATTATCAATTTTTAATAAACTTTCTTTTTTCCTGAGTATGGAAATAATCTCTGAATCTGTCTCAACAGAATTCTCACTCACCTTTAAAAAAAAGTGTTTGGAGTAGTCTTAAGTATTGAAAGCTAACTGCCTACATGAATGTATTCAATATAAAATGAAAACCAGGCAATCATTAGCATCAAGACTTATCTACCATGGCAAATTAAAAATGCCAGCTCTCTCTTACCTTAATAACTCACTTTTGCTTGAAAAATTTGTACACCATGCTTCTCTCTACTATGTCCAGATAAAATTCCAAACACATCATCAACATAGTGGAAGGAATGAAGTTCCTGTTTTGTTAAGGGAGAAAAAACTAACATGGGAACAATTCTACATAGGCTTAACAAACTTATTTGTAATGCTCATATTATTTTGAATTTATGATTATTATTTAAATGTTCATTT
>NW_012151086.1:311588-312119 GCF_000956105.1 Propithecus coquereli | reverse complement strand
GTATCTATAATAACATTAGAAAAGCAATAGGCTTGAATTCTTGAAGATTAAGATTTTCTAATATGTCAAGTAGTGTAATTTCTTCAATTCTTGGTTTTCTCCATTTTAACATTGGCTAATACTGCTAACCTCACAGCGTTTTAATGAGATTAAATTTTCACATATATACAAATACCCGTCCCCTCCTCCCTCCTCCCCCCTCCTATCTGGTTGAATGACCTCTACACTGGTACTTTGATCTACTGAGAAATGCTAGATCCCCTCTAGCTGCTAAGCAGAAATACCAGCCAACCTTTGTAAGGATTTGTTTCGAATTAAGAATGGTCTCAAACAGAGCATATTTTGAATAAAATGCAACCTGAGTACAGGATAATCTGCATTTAACTACTTTACACCTTGGTTTGCTCATTTGTAAAATGGGTTCATGAGGACTGAAAGGGATAATCTACGTAAATGCTTAGTGCACGGCCTAATACACACTAAGTGCTTAATAAATGTTAGCTATTTTTAAAGTTAAAAAAAAAAAATTTT
>NW_012151086.1:310628-311407 GCF_000956105.1 Propithecus coquereli | reverse complement strand
CTATGAGTGACTGCATAGTCGTTCTAAATGTGTTTGATACTTTTTACAATAAGGTGAGTAGTGTACGACTTTAAAAATTTTTCATACAGAAAAATAATAAATCAGATAAGATTGTGTTTTAGATGTTGGATGTCTGATGAAGAAATACTTTTTCTCTTGATTTCTGTTTTTCTGAGTAGTCAAAAATTATTTTTGTAGCATGCTACTTATGCACTTTCTAATTTTCTTTGAAATTAGAACATTATATTACGATTCGATTCAATTTTAAATTCCACACTCTTTTTGGAGTCTTGAAAAACTGCCACGTGAACAAGTACAAACCAGTGTGTTTGATAATGAGAAAAAATAGCCCACATCCCCATCACATGAGCTACCACCTCTCAGCTACCAACTTGAGAGTGAAGCCCTCTTAGGTGATCTGACCTGTCAGCTGATACTGGACCCATAAGCAAGCCAAGCCAAGATCAGCCATGCCAGGGGCAGATCAGCAGAACTACCTGGATCATCCTTGCAATAGTGTCACAAGCAATGAGCCCTATAGACACCAAACAGTTTAAGAATTCTATGGCTGTAATGAGTTACAAGTAATCCATTTCCACATTCTCAAGAATCTGCATATCTTTTCCTAAAATTGATCTATCTGAGAATTCCCTGAACTTAAGAGGCTTTCTAGGTTTTTTTTTCACCTAGAATTTTCACATTCACTTTCTCTCACTCTTCACAAGTGACTTATCTAATACGTTCACATCTAACTATATGAGTTACTCTGATGAGATAAA
>NW_012151086.1:308509-310578 GCF_000956105.1 Propithecus coquereli | reverse complement strand
AAATTTTCACATCTATGTACTCACTGACATTAAGAAAGTAGTCAGTGGTTATTTAAATAAAGTCACTGAGGCCTGAGGTTATTTAACTTCTATTTCACTATCAATGGCATATAAGTTTTTTTATTTTTCTAATTAATTGGATGGTTGAGTAAATAGTGGCGAATTATTGGTATGCACGTTGAGATTAATGTATGAATTTAGAGCACTTCCAGAGCCTTCAACAATGTGAATTGGCCCACGTTGTCATGTGATTTCTATCAGTCAGAATCTGCTTAGGAAAACAAATGCACAGCAGGATGTAATAGAAAGAATGTTAGTTATTAGAAGCCTGAAAGAGCACAGAGGGGACATTGTGTGTTAATGTAAGGATCCTTAACTGCTGTAGGCAGCTATTGCTCTTGATGATAGAGGGCAACAGGCAAGAGGTATTGAGATCTGAACCTCAGAGCTTAGAGGAAGCAGGGAAGTCAGCTGGTGTTAAGCCCTTGAGGAAGAGACAAAACTCTGAGTGTGCCTGGGCCTTTGAGGCTGGGTTAGGACTCAGCAGTTTTCCCACCTCTGATGACACACTGAGCAGGGTCTTTGGACACCAAAGGGGGCCATGCCAGACTACTGCTCCCACCTCTGAAGAGAGTGCCATGTGAGGCTGGGGGAAGACACCAAGTGTCTATTGTGGCTTGACTTACATGAACAGATACTGAAAAATCTAGAGAAATTTCCATCTTTTCTCCTCTCCGTTTTCTTCCCATCCTCCCTTTTCCCTTTCCCCTTCCTCGTTCCTCTGTTTGACAGAATCTAACAGGAAGCCAGCTAGAAATGGCATCTGGGGAATGCAGTTTGCAAACCCCAGGAGCAGAAGCACAGCACAAAGTATAGGAGGGTGGACATGAAAATGAGACCAGATCCAAGCAAGCGCAGCTTCTGAGGAAATTGCAGTTTATGATGCAAGAGACACAAGGAAGAGCTGCTTTTACCTCTTCTCATGTCACCAAGAGTGTGTAAATCTTTCTGTGTCTGAAGGCTTAAGTAAAAATCACGCTCTTGGTCTTATTTCTCAAAAGAAGATACACAAATGGCCAAACATGTATATGAAGAAATACTCAACATCATTAATCATCAGAGAAACGCAAGTCAAAACTACAATGGGACATCATCTCCTCCCAGTTAAAATGGTTTTTATCCAAAAGACAGGTAGTAGTAAGGAATGCTGGCGAAGATACCGAGAAAGGGGAGCCCTTATACTCTGCTGCTGGGAATGTAAATTAATGCAACCACTATGGAAAACACTATGGAGGTTCCTTAGAAAACTAAAAATAGAAGTACCATATGACTCAGCAATCCTACTGCTGTGTATATATCCACAGGAGGGGGATTTAATATATCGAAAAGATACCTGCAGTGTCATGTTTATTGCAACACTATTCACAATGGGCAAAATATTGAATCAACCTAAGTTTCCATGAATGGATGAATGGATAAAGATATTGTGATACATAGACACAATGAAATATTATAATATACAGCCAAAAAAAGAAAGAAATCCTGCCTTTTGTAACAACATAGATGGAAATGGAGAACATTATGTTAAGTGAAATAAGCCAAGCACAGAAAGACAAATCTTGTATATTCTTACTCATATGTAGGAGCTAAATATTAAAAATAATTGATCTCATGGAGACAGAGAGTAGCATAATAGTTACCAGAGGCTGGGAAGGGAGAGGGAAAAGGGATATTAGTGGGGATGGTTAATGGGTACAAAAATATAGTTAGATAGATAGAAATAACAATATTTGATAGCACAACAAAGTGACTATAATCAACAATAAGTTGGAGTGTAGTTTAAAATAACTAAAAGGGTGAAATTAGAATGTTCCTAACACAAAGAAATGTTAAATGCCTGAGGTGATGGCTATCGCAATACCCTGATTTGATTAATTCATATTGTATCCCTGTATCAAAACATCACATATACACTAAAAAGATATACAGAGATTATGTACCCAAAATAATTAAAAATAAATTTGACTGAAACTGAACAAAAATAATGCATGCAACCAAAATGTTTGTAC
>NW_012151086.1:299228-299608 GCF_000956105.1 Propithecus coquereli | reverse complement strand
TTTTGACTATTTCCCTATTGTTTGATACTTTATTTCTATGTTTTAATATCTTAAATAATGTGGCAGAGCAGCAGACATTTTAGAAAAAATTTCTGATGCACATCTTTTGTTCTTCAAATAGATTCAAAGCACTAAATTCATTTACGAAATAGGTCTTTTTAACACTGATGATTCATAGTTACAGTAAGGTAGTGAAGGGAACCAATTTCCTGCACCATTGCTGATATTGAAGAGTGTGATTAACAAAATTGCTATGCATATTTTATTGAGAAAATGTTAATATAGATTATAGGAGTACTTTCTTCCTCTAAAATATATTAATAACAACAAAATATGAACAACTGTGGGTTAACAATCTTAAGTAAGCATTTCTCCCATTA
>NW_012151086.1:292511-295044 GCF_000956105.1 Propithecus coquereli | reverse complement strand
TGTATTATTATATATTCACATAATCATTTAGAAACCATTATTATAAATAGCAGCATATCTGAATTAAGCCTCTTCTCTCACTTTATCTTTTCTTTTTGTCTTCTTGCTAACTTTAAAATGCACTGTGGATGATAAGCTTACTTACACTAATAAATGGACTTCTAACCTTTGTTTATGTTCTTTTCATGTGTCTTTGGTTTCGCTGAAATGCTTTTTATTTCACCTTTCTCTGTATATCTAAAGCATATCTCTGCATTTGTTCATGACTTATACACACCATTAACACTTTCTTTGTAATTCCATTATGACTTATGTCAATTTCCGATTGCATTATACATGTTTAAATGAAGCTTCTCTCCGTGTATCTACAATAATTTTAGAAAAGCACTAGACTCGAGTTCTTGAAAATTAGGATTTTTTAATTTGTCAAGTAATGTAACTTCAATTTTTGGTTTTCTCCATTTTAACATTGGATAATACTGATAACTTCAGAGCATTTAATGAGATTATTTTTTCTCATCTGTGTACTCACTGACATTAAGAATGTACTCAGAGGGTATTTAAATGAAGTCTTTGAGATCTGGGGTTATTTAACTTCTGTTTCACTATCAATGGCATATGATAAGTTTTCTTTATCTTTTTATTAAGTGGTTGTTTGAGTAAATGCTGGTGAATTAATGATATGCATATTAAAGCATTTCCAGAGCATTCATCAGTTGTGGATTGGCCCACACTGTCCTGTGTGTTGTATCATTCAGGTCCTCTTAGGAATGCGAATGCCCAGCAGGATTTAATAGACAGAATGTTAGTTATTAGAGGCCTGAAAGAGCACAAAGGCGATATTGTGTATTAATTTAAAGATTTTTAACTGCTGTAAGCAACTGTTGCTCTTGATGTCAGAGGGCAACAGGCACGAGGAAGTGAATCAGAACCTCAGAGCTTAGAGGAAGCAGGGCAGTCAGCTGGTGTTAAGCTCTTGAGGAAGAGACAAAACTCTGAGTGCGCCTGGGCCTCTGAGGCTGGGTTAGGACTCAGCAGTTTTTCCACCTCTGATGACACACCGAGCAGGGTCTCTGGACGCCAAAGGGTGCAATGCCAGGCTACTGCTCCCACCTCTGAAGAGAGTGCCATGTGAAGCTGGAGGAAGACACCAAATGTCTATTGTGGCTGGATTCACATCAACAAAAACTGAAAAATCTAGAGGAATTTCTTTCTTTTCTCCTCTCCATTTTCTTCCAATCCTCCCTTTTTTTCCTTTCCCCCACCCCCTTTTCTCTTTTAGGCATAAACTAGCAGGGAGCCAGGTAGAACAGGCATCCATCTGGGAAATGCAGTTTGCAAGCCCCAGCAGAAGCAGCACAGCCCAAATAATAGGAGGGTGGAAAAGAAAATGAGACAAGTTCCAAACAAACACAATTTCTGAGGGAATTACAGTTTGTGATGCAAGGGATACAAGGAAGAGCTGTTTTAACCTCTTCTCATCTCACCACGAGTTTGTAAATCTTCCATGTCTGAACACTTAAGTGTCAAGATTCTCATTCTTATTTCTCAAAAGATGACATACAAATGACCAACATGTATGGGAAAAAATACTGAACATCATTAGTCATCAGAGAAATGCAAATCAAAACTGCGAAGAGATACCATCTCATCCCAGTTACAATGGCTTATATCAAAAAGACAGGTAATAATGAATGTCGGTGAGGATGTGGAAAAACGGGAACAGAAACTTGTGTGCTGATACTGGGAACATAAATTAGTGCAACCACTTTGCAAATCAATACGTATGTTCCTCAGAAAATTAAAAATAGAAATACCATATGACTCAGCAATCCCACTGCTGATTATATATCCAAATGGGGGAGTGGATTTAGTGTACTTAAATGATGTCTGCACTCTCATGTTTATTGCAGCACAATTTGCAACAGTCAAGTTATGTAATTAACCTAAGTGTACATCAATGGATAAATGGATAAACATATTGTGATACACACGCACAATGGAATATTATAGTATATAGTCACAAAAGAGATTGAAATTCTGCCTTTTGCAACAACATGGATGGAAATGGAGAACATTATGTCAAATGAAATAAGTCAAGCACAGAAGGACAAATCTTGCATGTTCTCACTCGTATGTGGGAGCTAAATATTTAAAACAATTGATCTCATTGAGACAGAGAATATAATAGTAGCTACCAGAGGCTGCAGAGGCTGGGAAGTTTAGGGGGAAGAGGGATATAGCGGGGATGGTTAATGGGTGCAAAAATATACTTAGATATTTAGATAGTATGAACAATATTTGATAGCACAACAAAGAGACCATAATCAACAATGAGTTAGGGTATACCTTAAAATAGCTAAAAGAGTGAAATTACAATGCTCCTAACAAAAGGAAATGTTAAATCCCTGAGATGATGGATACCCCAGTTATCCTGATTTGATTAATTCACATTGTATGCTTGTATCAAAGCATCACATATACACTATAAAGATATACAGACATTATGTACCCATAATAATTAAATAAAAAA
>NW_012151086.1:291138-292461 GCF_000956105.1 Propithecus coquereli | reverse complement strand
GAAAAAGGAATTTGAATTCCACACAGTAATAAGGCTAATTAAATAATACTTTCACCTCTTTTCTAATGATTCAATGACAAGCTCTCAGTTGTGAAAAACTCATTACAAGAATCATATAAATTCATATAAATGTTAATGTTTTTGTTTGATCTCAAAACTGTGAGTTTTATGCATCTGTATTCTACAATTACATAAGGTCTGAAATCATCCCAAATTTCTCCAAAAGTCCTATTCTTTGTTGAGAACATTAATAATTCCACTTCATCTTATATCTTTTCGTAGGAGACAGATAAAACTAAATTTTGGATCACATAGTGGAGAATGACTTTGAAATTTTTTTCCTCCAATCCCAACTAATGTGGACCCATGGGCAAGGAAAACTGCACCAGTGTGACGGAGTTCATTCTCTGTGGATTGTCAGATGCCCCCGAGCTGCGAGCTTTCCTAATACTGATGTTCCTTCTCATCTATGGAGTCACAGTTTTGGCTAACCTGGGTATGACAGCCCTGATTCACGTGAGCTCTGGGCTTCATACCCCCATGTATTTTTTCCTCAGCCACTTATCCTTTATAGATTTCTGTTACTCCTCAATCATCGTGCCAAAGATGTTGGCTAATACCCTCAACAAAGACAAATCCATCTCCTTCCTGGGATGCATGATGCAGTTCTACTTGTTCTGCTCGTTTGCGGTCACTGAGGTCTTCCTGCTGGCTGTGATGGCCTATGACCGCTTTGTGGCCATCTGTAACCCACTGCTGTATATGGTCACCATGACTCGGAAGCTCTGTGTGGAGCTGGTATCTTGCTGCTACTTCTGTGGAACGCTGTGTTCTCTAATCCACCTGTGCTTAGCCCTTGAGATCCCGTCTTATAGATCAAACGTGATTAACCACTTCTTCTGTGATCTACCCCCTCTCTTAAGACTTGCTTGCTCTGATGTCACTGTGAATGAAGTGCTGCTATTCATTATGGCCAGTTTCAATGAAGTCATTACCATCGTGATCATCCTCACTTCCTACTTGTTTATTCTCATCGCCATCCTGAGGATGCGCTCTGCAGAGGGAAAGCACAAAGCTTTTTCCACTTGTGCCTCCCACCTCACGGCCATTGTGATCTTCCATGGAACGATCCTTTCCATTTACTGCTGGCCCAGTTCTGGTTCCAGTGGGGATGCTGACAAAGTGGCCACAGTGTTCTACACTGTAGTGATTCCCATGCTGAACCCCCTGATCTACAGCCTGAGGAACAAGGATGTAAAGGAAGCTCTCAGGAAAGTGCTGGGCTCCAAAATATATTCATAGGGGAGATTTTACAGCAGGACT
>NW_012151086.1:285950-287410 GCF_000956105.1 Propithecus coquereli | reverse complement strand
TATGATTATTATTTAAATGTTCATTTATATATATTATTTGATGAGGATTCAAATAATTATTGTACATGGAAATATAAGAAATCAGAAAAAACTTTGTGTTAGATACTGGATATCTGATGAGAAAATGCATTTTCTCTTTACTTCTGTTTCTCTGAGTACTCAAAATTCTTTTTAATAACATCTGCTACTTGCAATGTCTAATTTTCTTTGAAATTAGGACATTATATTACTATTAAATTGAATTTTAAATCCACACTCTTTTACAGTCTTGAAAAACTGCCATATGAATAAGCACTAACCAGTGTATTTGATAATGAGAAAAAATAGCCCACATCCCCATCACATGAGCTACCACCTATCAGCTACCAGACTTGAGTGTGAAGCCGTCTTAGGTGATCTGACCTGCCAGTTGATATTGGACATATGAGCAAGCCAAGCCAAGATCAGCCATGCCAGGATTAGAGCAGCAGAACTACCAGGATGATCCTTTTGATGGTGTCACAAGCAGTAAGTGGTTGTTGTTTTTAACTAATAAGTTTTGGATTGCCTAATTATGTAGTCATTAAGAGTCACTCACTTTCTGAAATTCTGGTACATGAATATTGGTATCTTGCTCTAGGTTTGGAACATTCTGTTACTATTTTTTTAATGAACTTTCTACCCCAATCTCTCTCTCTACTTCTCTTTAAGGCCAATAACTCCTAGATTTTCTATTTTGAGGCTATTTTCTAGATCTGGAAGGCATGCTTCATTCTTTTCTCTTTTTCCCTTTTTCTCTTTTGATTGTGTATTTTCAAATAGCCTGCCTTCAAGCTCGCTAATTCTTTCTTCTGTTGGGTCTATTCTGCTGTTAAATACTTGATGCATTTCTGAGTCAATCAGATTCTTAAGCTCTAGAATTTCTGCTTTTTACTACTTTGATATCTCTGTTAAATTTCGGATAGGCTTCTGAATTGCTTCTCTCTGTTGACTTGAAGTTCATTGAGCTTGTTCAGGACAGTTATTTTGAATTTTTTGTCTGAAATATCACCTATCTCCATCACTCCAAGACTGGTCACAGGTACCTTATTTACTTCGTTGGGTGGGGTCAAGCCTTCCTGGATGTTCTTGATGCTTGTGGATGTTTGTCAATGTCTAGACAGTAAAGAGTTAGGTATTTATTTTAATCTTCATTGTGTGGGCTTATTTGAAGCCATCCTTCTTGAGAAGTGTTTCCAGATACTCAAAGGGAACTGAGTGTTCTAATCTAAGCCTCTGATCACTGCAGCTGTATCAGCACTGGGGTTGCCTGAAGCCCAGTAATGCTGTGACTATTGCAGACTCCTGGTGGTACCACTTTGGTGAGATGATATGTGGTCCTTCTGAAGGTGTTGCTTGTGTGGATAGTTGTTGCATTAGGTGCTCATGCAAAAGGAAGATAACTGGAAGTTTCTATTCAGCTATCTTGCTCTGCCCTCCCC
>NW_012151086.1:283473-285343 GCF_000956105.1 Propithecus coquereli | reverse complement strand
TCAAATGCCATTCATTTCAATAAGAAAACATTTACATGCACTACAGAGAAACAAGAAGTTATACCGTGGGTTTGAAGTGTCTTGATTAAAAAAAAAATTCAGACCTCGTGGATAACATTTTAAGTTGTCCTTATGTTTTAGATTTTGGATGTTTGTTTTTCTTTGTCTCATCAAAGTAACTCACATAGATAGATGTGAATGTATTAGAGAAATGCCCTGCTTGTAAAGAGTGAGAGAAAGGGAACGTGAGAATTCTAGGTGGAAAAGGAGAACCAGAACGCCTCTTAAATTTAGGGAATTCTCAGATAGACCCATTTTAGGAAAACATATACAGATTTTTGAGAATGTGAAAACTGATTACCCGTAACTCATTGCATCCATAGAATTCTTAAAGTGTTTGGTGTCTGTAGGGGCGCACAGGTGGTGGTATGAACACTATTAGTTCAGGTCAATATTGCTGTATGTAGTCAGTAAAGGAGCAGACCAGAGGGGGATCCTTCAAATATTCCCATTTAATGACCTCTATTGGTTAATAGGGAGTGAGCCACCCCAGAACCACTCTGGGGCTATGTTCTTCCTCACAGTCATTGGGTGGCACAAACCAATCAGCAGCATAAAGCCTCTTTCTGCCAGGGGGTCTGTGTGTGACTTTGGGCAAATTACATCTGCTGTGTCTCAGTCAAGTCATTTGTAAAGGAAGATAACAGTACTGATCTCTCTTATTTGTTTAAAGATGAAATATGTTAATAGTTGTAGTTAGAATAGTACCTACCACATAGGAAATACTCAGTAAATGGGAGCAATTATCATTATCTCTGTAAAAGAGATTCATTGGCCACACCCCTATCTGGTATTTGGAATATCTATGGTGTGGCTTCAGATCCTACATCCTTTAGGAAGGAGCTTTTGAGTATAAGACAGACGAAGTTTAAAAGACCTATTCGTATATTTCATAATGGCCATGTGAGTATTGGCTCACAGAGGCAATACTTGGATGCAGCGTACAATGCTTTGCAATTCATTGTGGATTCTGAATGTAAATGCGTTAGATTACAATAACACGTACAAAGTTGGATTGTTTTCCCCACTGTTTATATTCCGTAGTGGTCAATAATTGTTGGAGTCCCAAGATACAATAGTCTTCTTGATATCTTGCTGATATTCCACAGAGATCAATGATTGTCTTGGGAAGCTTATGGAAGGCAGGCCCCAGAGATTCACACACACACAAATATAAACACTATAACATTTTTGGTCGCAGCATCTTCAGAAACAGGAGAAGCAACATCTGTCCAATAGTTTGGTTGGTTGGACTACACTTTATATTTTGAGAAATGGAAATGAAAAATATTTTCCGGGAGATGGAAGGTTTATGTTTTTTTTGCCATTATGTAATTTATTATAGTCCTATGTAAGAGAAAAAGGAATTATAAAGGAGGGCAGTAGTATTAGACAATTTTTTAAAACATCTGTGTTTTATTCTTCTCTTAATCGAAAATTATTTTAAGAAATGCCATACTTTGAGCACTCTTTAATGAAAACATTTTTCTCTCTTTGTATTAAGAGACAAATTGATGGGAAATGGGAACAACCTACAGAACCAAGTATGTTGTAACAGATGTTAGTGTTACAGGGAAACAGTGTGAACCCACTGGGATGAATGCTTGGTTTCTCTCTTCCTCCCTCTTCCCCTCTCTTACTCAACTCCATCTATGTGAGCTGGCAGAGACTACACAGAGATCGTCTGGACTGTCACCCTGATGCTGAGGGTGGCAGTGAGAGTCCTACAGGACTGTTCATGGAAGGACGTGAGCATGTGAACCACCCTGAAGCAGAAAAAAAAGCGATCAATTTTGCTTTTTGAAAAGCC
>NW_012151086.1:282508-283423 GCF_000956105.1 Propithecus coquereli | reverse complement strand
AGATACTGGATATCTGATGAGAAAATGCATTTTCTCTTTACTTCTGTTTCTCTGAGTACTCAAAATTCTTTTTAATAACATCTGCTACTTGCAATTTCTAATTTTCTTTGAAATTAGAACATTATATTACTATTAAATTGAATTTTAAATCCACACACTTTTACAATCTTGAAAAACTGCCATATGAGCAAGCACTAACCAGTGTGTTTGATAATGAGAAAAAATAGCCCACATCCCCATCACATGAGCTACCACCTATCAGCTACCAGACTTGAGTGTGAAGCCCTCTTAGATGATCTGACCTGCCAGCTGATATTGGACATATAAGCAAGCCAAGCCAAGATCAGCCATGCCAGGATCAGATCAGCAGAACTACCAGGATGATGCTTTTGATGGTGTCACAAGCAATAAGTGGTTGTTGTTTTTAACTAATAAGTTTTGGATTGCTTCATTATGTAGTCATTAAGAGTCACTCACTTTCTGAAATTCTGGTACATGAATATTGGTATCTTGCTCTAGGTTTGGAACATTCTCTGTTACTATTTTTTTAATGAAGTTTCTATCCCAATCTCTCTCTCTACTTCTCTTTAAGGCCAATAACTCTTAGATTTTCTATTTTGAGGTTATTTTCTAGATCTGGAAGGCATGCTTCATTCTTTTCTGTTTTTCCCTTTTTCTCTTGTGATTGTGTATTTTCAAATAGCCTGCCTTCAAGCTCGCTAATTCTTTCTTCTGTTGGGTCTATTCTGCTGTTAAAGACTTGATGCATTTCTGAGTCAATCAGATTCTTAAGTTCTAGAATTTCTGCTTTTTTACTACTTTGATGTCTCTGTTAAATTTCTGATAGGCTTCTGAATTGCTTCTCTCTGTTGACTTGAAGTTCATTGAGCTTGTTCAGGACAGTTATTTTGAATT
>NW_012151086.1:268387-280152 GCF_000956105.1 Propithecus coquereli | reverse complement strand
CTTTTACTTTTTTTTTTTATTTCAGCATATTATGGGGGTACAGATGTTTAGGTTACGTATGTTGCCCTTGGCCCCCCCCCCCCCCCCGCCGCCTAAGTCCAAGTTTCAAATATGTCCATCCTTCGGGTGGTGCGCATTGCACTCTTTGTGCATGCATATACCTGTTTTGTTGTGTGTGTCCCCCCCCCCCGCCGCCTAAGTCCGAGTTTCAAATATGTCCATCCTTCGGGTGGTGCGCATTGCACTCTTTGTGCATGCATATACCTGTTTTGTTGTGTGTGTCCAGGGGAGGGGTTGTGGGGTGGGGACCCTCGTGAGTATAGCCGACCATTTAGCAGCATCCTCACTAGGTGTCAGTATTAACCGCTCCCTGTTGTGACAACCAAAAATGTCTCCAGACATTGACAAATATCCTGTAGGAATCAGAGTCACCCCTGGAAAAGACACGCCGCTCTATGGACAACTAACTTCCTGATTTGTCATGTTTAGATTTGAAAACAGGAAAGGGCTTTCAAAATTAAAAACTGCTTTGACCTCAGGGAAAGACAAATAACTCACTTTTCCTCATCATTTGATGAGAGAAAACCATATCATCAGAACAATTGCATGTTTGCAGCTAGGATTTCATAATATACATATCCTGCACATCTTTGAAATCAGTTGAAGAATGGAAAAAATACCAGGCTGTCTTGGTCTCTAGTCCAGTTATTTTTCCTCCAGCAATAGCTGACTGGTGCCTCTACAGTCTCATAGGCATCTACCAAAGGTTGGGAAAAGAGAGAATAAATAAGGGGTATCTTATAGTCTCTTTGAATTTATTACGTTCAAAGGCCTGGCAGGTATGGGTCCCTCATTAGAAAAAAAATTCTACCTTTGTCCCCACTCCACCACATAATTCTTACATTTGTGAAAATTCAGGCAATTTATAGATTCCTTTGATAAACAATAGGAATAAAATATTTATGTCCATGGATGCTATAAGGACTAACTATGTAATGCAGCTTACATGTGTGTGTGTGTATTGTCTGTACTATATGGCTGACTGTTTTTTAGGTTCTGTCTTATCACAGTAATTTTTCATGTCATTAAAATGATTTTATTACCTGCATATTTTTCATCACATATATGCTGTAATTTCGATCATTTCCCTCTTGTTTGACACATTATTTCCAAGTTTTAGTGCCATAAATAATGCTGCTGTGTAGCAGCACACACTTAACAATAATTCCATATAGGCATCTTTGATCAATTCTTCAAATAGATTCAAAGCAGTATGTTCATTTATGAAGTATATCTTTTTAAGGCTAAAGAGTCATAGGTACAATAATGTATACAAGAGTATCAATTCCCGGAACCATGGCTGATACTGAAGAGTGTAATTAACTGGAGTGCTACGCAAATGTTATAGAGGTAATGCCAAGACAGAGTATAAAAACTACTTTCTCCATCTAAAATATAACAGCAAAATATGAGCACTTGTGGGTTAACAATCTTAAATAAGAATATCTCTCATTACTTCAGTGGGAAATTCAGAGAACGGTACTATATATTTTAAATATTATTTCCTGGGATCCAAATGTGGAGTCTGTGATGAAAAAGGCATTTGAATTTCACAGAGCAATAAAGCTAATTAAATAATAGTCTCACCTCTTTTCCAGTGATTCAGTGACAGGCTCTCAATTATGAAAAACTTATTATAAGAATCATATCAGTTCATATAAATGTTAATATTTTAATTTGATCTCAGAACTGTGAGTTTTATGCATCCATAGTATACAATGTCTGATTTTCCCTAAACTTCACCAAAGTCCTATTCTTGTTGATAAAATTAAATGTACAACTTCTGATGCCTTTTTATAGGAGAGACCCTATTTTGGATCATATAACAGAGAATGACTTTGAAGGATTTTTCCTCCAATCCCAACTAATGTTGACACATGGGCAAGGAAAACTGCACCAGTGTGACGGAGTTCATTCTCCTTGGATTGTCAGATGCCCCTGAGCTGCGAGCTTTCCTACTACTCATGTTCCTTCTTATCTATGGAGTCACAGTTTTGGCCAACCTGGGTATGACAGCACTGATTCACGTGAGCTCTGGGCTTCATACTCCAATGTATTTTTTCCTCAGCCACTTATCCTTTATAGATTTCTGCTACTCCTCAATCATCGTGCCAAAGATGTTGGCTAATATCCTCAACAAAGACAAATCCATCTCCTTCCTGGGATGCATGATGCAATTCTACTTGTTTTGCACATGCGTGGTCACTGAGGTCTTCCTGCTGGCTGTGATGGCCTATGACCGCTTTGTGGCCATCTGTAATCCACTGCTGTATATGGTCACCATGTCTCAGAAACTCTGTGTGGAGCTGGTATCTTGCTGCTACTTCTGTGGAACACTGTGTTCTCTAATCCACCTGTGCTTAGCCCTTGAGATCCCATCTTATAGATCGAATGTGATTAACCACTTCTTCTGTGATCTACCCCCTCTCTTAAGACTTGCTTGCTCTGATGTCACTGTGAATGCGGTGTTGCTGTTCATTGTGGCCAGTTTCAATGAAGTCATTACCATAGTGATCATCCTCACTTCCTACTTGTTTATTCTCATCACCATCCTGAGGATGCGCTCTGCAGAGGGAAAGCGCAAAGCTTTCTCCACCTGTGCCTCCCACCTCACGGCCACTGTGGTCTTCCATGGAACAATCCTTTCCATTTACTGCCGGCCCAATTCTGGTTCCAGTGGGGATGCTGACAAAGTGGCCACAGTGTTCTACACTGTAGTGATTCCCATGCTGAACCCTCTGATCTACAGCCTGAGGAACAGGGATGTAAAGGAAGCTCTCAGGAAAGTGCTGGGCTCCAAAATATATTCATAGAGGATATTTTATTAGCAGGGTTCAGGATTCCTAAGTGTAGGAGGGCTGCAGTGTTAGACTTGAGAGCAAATTAAGGAAACTTTGTAGTTGTGAGCAAGTCTTTTTGATTCATTTATCTTTGTGCTTTTTAAATTTAAAAGAGATATTAAACATGCTTCAAAGTTGAAAATATGAGTGAATTCAATTTCAACGATAACATTTATTTTGAAATACTCCTTTCAGAAGAGTAGATCACATTTTATTTTTAATGTATGCCTTCACATTAATGATGGTCCTATTATTAATCATATAGAAGATAACACTATTTCCAAGTCTCAGAAATGCTGCTTCTGAAATACTCCTCACCACATACTTTTCTTCTTCGTGTCCATTAGCATTTCATAATTCACTTATTACAAGACTTACCATCATTAAACATTCCCACAATAAATAAAAATTGATAATTAAGCTATGACATGATAACTTCTGTACTATGAATGGTAAGATATACACAATCACAGAGAAGTTATAATATTAATAGATGCAAGTGTGTCTTAGAATCGATTAAATATGATATGGACTAAAATGCCGATGCTCTTTGCTAGAATTCTGTCAGGAAAGAGAACACTGGGGTCCATGTTATCATATGTTTTCAATTTAATTTCCATAGCATAGCATAGCATATTTGATCCTTATAACAAAGGTCTAAGGTCATAGCACAGAGTGTCCAGGATCCACACTCTAGCTGGAGGGAAAGCCATGTAAATGCATAAACAGATAACTACAGCACACTGTGGCCAGAGCACTAATGAAACAAATGCTGATTCACTGAAGTGGTGACCATCAGAGAAAAATGGACTTGGTCTGGTGGAGTCAGAAAATGTTTCACGGAAGGTTTCACAACTCAGCAGTGTTTTGATGTATGAATAAGCTAAATGGTGAGTTAACTATAGACAAGTTGATGTGACATAACACAAATGCGCGGATGTGTAAAACAAGATAGATATTGATATTTATGGAGACTAAAATTTGTACAGAAAAGTGAGGGAGAATAAGTCTAGTACAGTAGCCTTTGGATGACATTTTTAGGAACATGGAAATGCACATACAAGAGATTGGGAGTCACTCAAATTTACAAACAGGAGAATTATTTGGTCATTATAGCTTTTTAAATTGAATTTTCATAGCATAGTCAAGACTTTCCAGTTCATGACTATTTGATCCTTACACTAAAGGCCTAAAAATAAACTAAAATTTATTTATTTTAGTTTAGTTTACACTTATTTGATGTACTTAATTTTTTTGAATAAGTGATACATTCACATGATCTACTTCTCTTCTTTTATCTCAGCCATGCGAAAAATACCTAGTATGGGCATCCAGAGATATTTCATGCATTTTCAAAAAATATATAAATATAAGTTGATTTATTTTGTAAAGAGTTATGTTAAGGTCAGTGCAGCAGACATATATGAAGATGAATTTATAGGCATAAAGACCAATTTGGAGTCTATTGAACAGTACAACCGTTAGATAATAATAGGACCTAAAGAATTGTCAGTGGTGATGAAGAAGATAATCAAGAATTTCATGGAAATGTGGCATTTGAAGGGATTTCAGAGTCTGAATGGCTTGATGACAGTTGTATGATCAATCAGAAGCAAAGAAAAATTTCACAGTAGACATTATATTTGCTTACAGGATATTTGGGATGTTGGCAATAACTTTAAACATTCTAATATACTGGTTCTAGCCAGATGTAACTGCTTCTGGGGACACCGAGAAACTAATTCCAAACATTTGTAGTCCTGTCCTCAGTATATACGAAGAGATGCTCTGCAACTAATATCCCTGGCAGGAATATAACGGAGTAGCCCAGACACCTGAAGACAGAATCTCCCTCCTTCTCTAAGGTGATTAACAAGGGGAAAGTTAGGCTTTGCAAAGACCAGGGGCATGGCAGATATTTAAGAAATAGTTGTTGAGTAAAGAAAAAAGATAATTCCTGCTATAATTTGTTATTACACCCACAAAGAAAGGGAGATTATGGGAATGATCAGGAAGCACAGGGAGAGGACATTTAAACTTTTAAGTTAACTTTTATATAAAATGCGTCTAAAGCTGCTAGTATTTTCCTTCAGGTTTTCCATGAAACCAGAATTACATCAGAAAAGAATATTTAATTTTAATTGCTTGTTTTGAGGCCCCTGGGAATTAGGTAAACAATTTTTTCTATATCAAAATGCCACTGGGAGTGACAGTAGAAATAAAAGTCTTAGCATCTCCCCCAAATACGCTCTCCAGAGGCAGGAGGGGGCTGCCTTTTCCACCAGCAGGTTTGTGTGTAAGTCTGAGAAAACAGATATTCTTTTCTATGTAAGGTATATAGAAGATGCCTTAGGTTTTGTGGTTTCTGCATGGGAAACATAATTTGGGGGATAGTTCAAGTCACTGTAGACAGTATGTATCTGGACATCTGGGGAACAGGAAGTGTACTCTTTCTACACTTGGTATAGAGCTTTGTTTAGAGGGCCTGGCTTAGCTGATTTTCTTGGTGGTATTGACCTGAACAGCTGTTTCCTGGGAATTGGAGAATAGAAGGTCCCTAAGAGTTTTCAGCAATATATACCCCCTTGCTTCTGTAAATTTTTAGAAGAGTTGTATAAGACAGATAAGTATTTAAATAAAAATAAATTAAAAAGCATAAAATGAACCTTCTGGAGAAACACCATAATGATGACTCAATCTGAATAAGATTGTAGATCAAGGGAAAAAATGCTGGCTCATGAGGGCAAAAAGAAAAAGAAAATGAGAAGATATTTTAAGGAAAAAGATTTTAGATACCACATTGCCTGGATTGGATTCAAAGATAATACAAATTGTTTAATCCATATAATAGTGAACCGTGATATTTAAATTGCGCATTAGTCTTAAGTAAATTAGAACAGAAGAAACATTGCAATCTATTAGAATGAAGGGAATAAAGCAGTAGCTCTTAACTACAGAAAATTATGCGTTCCCTAATCCTGCTCCTAAAGGGGACATTTGACAATGTCTGGAGACATTTTTGATTTTCACATCTGAGGTTGGGGACAGTGAGGCTCTCATCCAGTGGATAGAAACCAGAGATGCTGCTATACATGCTACACTTCACAGGGTAGCTTCCCATAGTGAAGAATAATCCAGCATGAAAATATCAATACTGCTGAAGTTTAGAAACCCTGAAATAGAGCAATAAGGATGAGCTTTATGATAGGATTGACTGGAAAATATTGCCTTCTCCTTGGTCCTTAAATCCTTGGACATATGAACATGTAGCACCATGGAGAATTATCAGTGTTGCATGTGACCTAAGATCTTTAGTGCTGGGACATTTCGAACATATTTCTTGGATGGAAGAATCAGAGATGACCTTACGTCTTACAACAATTTGCATAAAAGGTCTTCATTATAAGGGGATATGATGCAGGGGATTCTTGGTATGAGTAACTTACAGTACTAAAACAAGGAAAGTTCCAGGTGAACCAGGATGTGTTGGTTACTGTAAGATTCTGAGTTGTTCTGGATATAGGGTTGCCAGATTTAGCAAACAAAAATACAGGATGCCAAATTAGATTTCAAGTTCAGATAAACAAATAATATTTTTACTATGATTATGTACTATGAAATATTTCAGACATACTTATAGGAAACAATTCATTATCTATTTAGGATTCAGATTTAACTAAGGCCCTGCATTTTATCTGACAACGCTACCTGGGCATAAATTTGAAAAACCCCACCATTCTCTTTGTATTAAAAATTCCTTTCTCATGGATGTCTTAGGAGTGTGATGACATCGTAAGATTCTCCTTCCTATTCTTGACAGGTAATAAAGGGACATAATGAATTGTTCTAGCTGACTTAAAGGGAAATGAGAGAAAGGCCTAGAAAAAGAAAGTGTCTTTGTCAAGCTTTATGGGTTTTTAATAATACTTATTTCTGAATGGGGCCATTTTTGTAACTTCCATTCTCTCTGTTTCATCTTGATACAGATATTGAGAACATCTCTGAAGTCCTCATCATTTCCACTGAACTGATTTCCATAGTTTATAATCTAAAGATTGTCTGAAAGGCGGTCAAAAGAATTACAAAGTGAAGTATGAAAATGTGATTGTTACAAAATAAAATGTTAAGATCTCTATGTGTAATGAAAGACTGACACAGAGGACTGGATATATGACTAAGAGAGTCAAGGACACTGGGTTCATTGATCATCCAATATGTATATGTCATTGGGCAAGCTATAACTTCTTCAAACTTCTATTTACTCATCTGTAGAATAAAGCTGTTCAATTGATAGTCATTGTTGAAAAAACATAAAATATTGTTGACTTTTGTTTGATCTATTTAGTCAAAAAGAGGAATAATAATTAAAATGGTAAACTAATAATTAACCATGGATATAAATGATAATTATAGGACTACTCTTTCACTAGATCATAATATATGCACATATTATTACATGAACAATAGTTATAATTATAGAGGCTATTTCAGATGCTTCCACTTTTCCTCAGTAAATATAGTACTAAAATAACAAGTTACTTCATTTTGCTAGACTTTTCTTTGCAGAATTCCTAAAATTCAGTGAGATTTTAGTGTCCTACATGAGGGTTTGATTGCATGTTAGCATCCAAATTGCTTGAGTTAATAATTATTACACTTGTTTGTTTTTAAAGTTATATTAAGAACATGAGCAGAACTAATTTTACAATTTTTGAGAAACTGATATTTATTTGATAATCTATTTCTGAAACTCTGGTTCCTCCTGTCATGATGCTTTTAGCAGGACAATAACAGAGAATTATTTGTCTCACCTTATATTCTGCAAAGGGGATAGTTAAGCATGCTTTATGTGTCAATCACTTTCCATATTTTATTTCCAACATTGATTTTCAGATTGCCCCAAAGGGAAACATGTTTCTGACAGAGAGAAATATAACTTCTGAGGCCACATTCGCCCTCCTGGGCTTCTCAGATTACCCAGATCTGTGGGTTCCCCTCTTCTTTGTATTTCTGGCAGTCTACACCTTCAGCGTGGTGGGGAATCTTGGGATGATTATGATCATCAAAATTAACCCAAAATTGCATACCCCCATGTACTTTTTCCTCAGCCACCTCTCCTTTGTGGATTTCTGCTATTCCTCAATCATTGCTCCCAAGATGCTGGTGAACCTGGTTGTACAAGACAGAACCATTTCATTCTCGGGGTGTATGGTGCAATTTTTTTTGTTTTGCACCTTTGTGGTGACCGAATTAATTCTATTTGCTGTGATGGCCTACGATCGCTTTGTGGCCATTTGCAATCCCCTGCTCTACACGGTTGCCATGTCCCAGAAACTCTGTGCCTTGCTGGTGGTTGGATCATACGTGTGGGGTGTAATATGTTCCTTGACACTCACATGCTCTGCTTTAAAGTTATCTTTTCGGGGTTTCAACACAATCAATCACTTCTTCTGTGAGTTATCCTCCCTGATATCGCTCTCTTGCTCTGATTCTTATCTCAGCCAGTTGCTTCTTTTCATTGTTGCCACTTTTAATGAGATAATCACACTATTCATTATTCTCATGTCTTATGTGTTCATCGTTGTCACCACCCTGAAGATGCATTCAGCCAGCGGGCACCGCAAAGTCTTCTCCACCTGTGCCTCCCACCTGACTGCCATCACCATCTTCCATGGCACCATCCTCTTCCTCTACTGTGTGCCCAACTCCAAAAACTCCAGGCACACGGTCAAAGTGGCATCTGTGTTTTACACAGTGGTGATTCCCATGCTGAATCCGCTGATCTACAGTCTGAGAAATAAAGACGTCAAGGATACAGTTAGAAAGATAATGAACACAAATTTTTTTTCTGTTGAATGTATGTGCTAGTATACATTTTATTTGGTTATTTCACAACTTCTTATGTTTTTTGAATGGACGGTGCATCAAGAGTTCATTTTAAAAAAAACTTAAATTTTCAAAAATCAAATTGTATAATGGGATGACTCTGAGTTTTCAGTCAGAGAGACTATTCTTGGCTCAGCTTGTATAAACAAGACAGGATTGATTGACCTTGACTTTAGTTTTTGTCTACAAAGTGATATAAAATGATTTATTTCATAAGGTGTTATGTGGTGCAAATGAAAATGTAGACAATATATCTGACATATTATAGATGTGCAATATAGGCTAGTTCTCTCATCCTTTCTTTCCTGGTAACTGATAGGTATAGGTGCTAATTAAACAATCAATTTTGTATTATAAATTTAATGAAATAAATGGTGTTTAGGAAAAAATAGACCACCATTTAGGACCTCAAAATCCAGTGGTGTTGGTAAATATCATAATAGGATTTGCAGGGAGAGTACTTCATATCTATTCGGCTATATAAAAGGTATTACTTTATAATTATGTGCGATTTTAATTTGGCCTTAGAGGATGGACAGATTTTTAAGAGAAACAAAGGGGCAAGACAGAAGTCTTAGTCAGGAGTAAAGCACATGAACAATGTTCAGGGGGCGATTCTGTTAAGTTTAAGTCAATGCTTGAATAAATATTTTAAGGGACAATTTTATACTATATACTTGCAAGGTAGATTTCTAGGGGCTCAAAGGAATGCACAATTGAATATGATGTTGCTACTATTCTAAATTATTTCAGAAAAGAGTTCTAGTGTGGAGGACGAAAGGGTTTATACAAGGTTTAGAAATAGTAGATTGCTTCTTGGAATATGGAGAACAAAAATAGGATGGTATGTTCACTTTCAATGTTTATGATTCTTTTCCATAATCTATTAATCAGAATAAATATTCATAGGTCAGGTTGAACAAGGGTATATGACAATTGTATTCATCAGGACTCTTTAGACAGTCTTCAAAAAACAATTGGATGAAGTTGTTATAAATATTGAGAGCTAATTGCCCTGCTTATGCTCGAATGTTGCTTTAAACTAACTGTCATTTTAAATTATAATTTAAACAAAGAAATAAAGATCAAGATTATTGTGTATAGCAGGGAGGTTTGATATTCCTTTAATAAATATAATATTTATTATAGAAAGTCCTCACTCATACAGAGAGGTATCTAATTTGGAAATTTTATAATATAATATTCACCTTTTCTCTCATCTTATCTATCATATATTTTACTTGAATTACTTATAAACAGTCTTCCTGTGTTCTATATTCTTTGCATCTTTGGATAAAATTCCAAATTAAGTCCGAAAACTATTGAAAGAAGAAGTTCTGTCTGTTTTGGAAGGTAAAATGAAAACTGGTCAACATTTTATACTGGCTGAGTGAAATAATTTGCATCAGTTATGTGATTATAAAGTTATCATGATGAATTAAAATCACTTTTTTAAAGTTAATATTTGGATATGTAATATTAGCCAACATTATTTATATATTCACAGATAAATTGCTGCCACTACATACTGTCATCTAATTGATCTTTAACTTACCTGAAACAACATTAGTAACATAGTAGAAAAGTTATATTAATCTTGATTGGAATCAATGATGAATAATCAATTTTCAAAGTATAAATTTTTATATGTCTTTCCTTAGTTAGGAAAGGATGATTACATTTTTGGGAAGCTTAAGAAATACAATCTCCTAAATTTCTATTCTGAGGAATTGGAGAAACATACTGTTTAAGGGCGCTGGTCCATTACTTAAAATTAGTGGGAGACATAATCAAGACAATAATTTGGGGGCTGAACCAAATAAATACTGTTGTAAAATTTCATATTCTTCATTATTTAAATTTAAATTTCAAAATATCTTGGTAGCTCCTATACCTGCAAGTACAGCATAATTTATATTAGCTTTATTCAATTATTTTATTCATGTGCCTCTTAAAAGATTTAATTTTGAAAATCTACATAATTGTTAGAATTCTTAGTTCACTTCAAAAATAAATTATTGTAAATTAAATGAAGAAGAAAAAATTATAATTTTGGTGCATACCCTGATTATCTGATGTCCACTATGATTAATTTGAATTACATATATCATCAGAATTCATATCATTTCATTTGTCCCTGAACTCACACTGAAATTCTATTTACTCTCCAGAATTGTGTCTTTTATTAATCATGTGACTATTTACTTTGCAATGAAAATTTTATGTAAATTGACCTTTAATTCATGTGGTAATAAAACTTCATGTGAATTTTATCTACATTAAATAATATTACAACAATCATTACCCCATTCCTATTCAATAACAAATATATTACAAATTTTCACAAACAATTCAAAAATAAACTATAAAATATCAATAGAAATGCATCTTTTAATTGCATGTATTGAGATGAATTTTACTTTTTCTTTTTTTCAATTAGCATAATTATCCATGAGTAATATTTTTATTGCTGAAATAACACAGGTTTCAGAATCCTTAAACTTGATAACATAATAATATTATTGTATATTTCAAAATAGCTAGAAGAGAATATTTGAATGTTCTCAGCATAAAGAATAGGTAAACATTTAAAGTGATGGATATACCAATTACCCTGATTTGGTCATTACACATTTTATGAGTGCATGAAAATATCACATGTACCCTGAAAAAAATATATCTCAATTATTTAGCAATAAAAAGGTTAATAAACAGATGGAAAGAGAATTGTGGGTTTTTTGTAATAGCAATGCCAGTCAATATCTTTTAGCATCACCCACATGATATGTCAAAATCCTTATGAGTTCTTATCATCCATGACCATTTTACTAATTGACTTATATGATTGTATCCCTTTTATTTGTTGATAAAGGCATGCTTGGTAATATTATTTTCAAATGGACTTGATATTCAGTTATTAGAGAAGTTCACTTTCTCAGTTTTAGAGAAGTTTATAAAATACCATTCGATCCGGCAATA
>NW_012151086.1:265797-267974 GCF_000956105.1 Propithecus coquereli | reverse complement strand
GACGGGTATTTGTATACACAAGGAGTGCAATGCGCACCACCCGAAGGATGGACATATTTGAAACTTGGACTTGGGGGGGGGGACCAAGGGCAACATATGTAACCTAAACATCTGTACCCCCATAATATGTTGAAATAAAAGAAAAAAAAAATCTTAACAAAAAAAATGTTTTTAGCATGATTATTAAATGACAAGTGAAAAAAGTGTTAAATCTATATTATCAGACTTCTGGCTTCAATTTAAGAGGTAGCAACACAGAAAGAAATTTGTTCCCAATATTATAGCACTAAAAGCGATATTCTTCTAGAATTAGATATTTTGAAAACTCACAACTTTCTAGAAGCCATCAGATAGCTTAGGTCACCGGGCAACCAAGTAACACAAGCATAGAGTAACCAGTAAAAATATTCCATTCCTAGGGGAGGGAGAAGAATCTGGAGAAAGGTCCTCTCTGAGGTACATATGCAAAGGGAAGACCTAAAGCTTAAGGTGAACCAGGCATCCAGAATCTCTGGCAAACCAACCACCACCTAAAATATAAGGTAATGTGAGAAATCTGTAACCTGTGGTATATTGAGACACCCATAGTATCAACTGAACTGAAGCCCAGCTCAACTGCCCACACTTACTGCCAAACAAAGGAAATGAGTCAATTACCCAGCAAAAATATCATTCACTCAATGTCTATTACCCTAAATATAATAATATTCACTCTTAAACAAAATCATACATCCATATAAGTAGAGAAAAACAACTTAGTGTAAGAAAACAAAGAAATGAACAGAGTCAGATTCAGATATAAGCTAGATGGTAGAAATACTAGACAGGCAATCTAAAACAACTACGTTTACTTAGGGCTCTAGTGGAAAATGTGCACGACATACATGAATAGATGGGAGATTTCAGCAAAGTCATGGGAACTATAAAACTGGATCAGTAAAACAGCTAGAAATTACAGTAACAAAGTTACAGTGATAAAGAACGACCTTGAGAGGTATAGCAGTAGCCTCAACATAGCTCAGCAAGATAGTAGTGAGATTAAAGGTAGATAAATATAAAATTTCAAAAAGGATACCCAAAAAGAAAAAAAGTGAAGAAAACATCCAAAAGCTGTGTAACAATATCAAATAATAACAATAACTATAATTGGAAATGTAGTTTTCTTCCAAGATAAGAGGATCAGGGCAGAGGGATCATGTATAGAGATATGGCTAAGAATCTCTTTGAAATTAACAAACAACACCAAATCATACATCCAAGAGCTAAGTGACAAGCAGAATGAACATACACAGGCACGTTCAGGAAGAAGGAAAAGAAAAGCAAAGGAGAAAATATTGAAAGGAAGAGCCATTAAAAATTGGGCAGTTTTTTTATTATTATTTCTTTTTATTCCAGCATATTACAGGGATTGGTTTCTCGAAGACACTAGTGAGCTGGTGACTCAACTGTGGGATTTTGCTGGAATTATTGGAAAAGTAGAGCTTTGTCTGCTGAGGCTAATCCTCTGGGCAGATGGAATCTGCTCCAAACTGTTCATAGCTCTGTTTTCCATGAAGAGAAAGCCTGCCTGAGATTTTAGTCATCAAAGAGGAAAGTACAGCAGAAAGCTGGAGAAAGAAAGATAATTGATGGCAATTTTTTGGACCACATGGATCCTCTCTTGACTGATCTAAGTCCAAGATTTTTATGTTATATCAGCAATAAATTCCCACTTTTGTTTAAGCCACTTAGAACAGTTCTCCCATATCCAAACAAAAGTTAACTTATACAACTACTTGTAATTATCCTCTTTATTAATTGTGTAATATTCTAGTTCCTTGAAGTAGAATTCAAGACAATCGAAATTCTATGTGTGTGCATGTGTGTGTGTGTGTGTATGTATATATATATATATCAGACATGCTTACCTTTCTTAATTAGGCAACATTCTCTCTAAATCTCATTTTCAATTTTCCCATCATGCCATGGACTTTCTAGTCTCCATGTATGTGCTTACGCTATTTTCCCTACCATTTCTCATTCACTATTCTGTACTTGACACAATTCCCAATGCCCAGTTCGAGTTATTCTCCTCCTCTCTGTTTTATACCTACAAGAGTCCCTAAAAGAAAATATTCACAGAGTGAATGTATTTGTTGAATAAAGACTTTTTGATTTATTTTGACCTTGGATGGCCA
>NW_012151086.1:252526-254820 GCF_000956105.1 Propithecus coquereli | reverse complement strand
AAAGAAAATGTGGTGTTTATATGTACACAGACACACACACACACACACACACACACACACCATGGAGTACTGCTCAGACATAAAAAGGAATGAAATGATTATACTTTTTCACTACAGAAAGTGCAGAAATATTCCTGGCTATCATCAATGTACATTCCTGGATTGAATACAGTCAATTTTTAAGCATGAGGATTTCTCTAGTTTCATTCGATAGCTTGGATTCCAGATTTTTAAAAGAAGTCTGGATTGACCTAGAAATTGCTATCTTGCCACTTCATAAGGGTGAATGAATAAGATGGTGAAGATATTAAGCTTGTGGAAGGAAATTCATTGAACATTTATGATTTGATGGGAAAGATACCATCATTATTGTATTATAAATGATGAAACTGAAGCACTGTTAGTAATTGGCCTACCCAAGGTTTCACAGCTACTAAGTGACAGAGCTGGGACTTGGTCACTTAAATAACTAATTGAGAAGCTTTGTTCTTTCTATTCTGTCTGTATTCTATCAATGATCTTAAATAACTCTCAGGAGTTTCTTTGATTCTTAGAGGGGAAGCCGCATCTCCAAGTGAGAAATACAGAACTTCTGCCCTTCTACCCACAAGGCTTCACCTGGAACAGCAACATTTTTTTTTTTTTCTGTTGTAGAAATAACCAAAGACAACAGAAATGGGAACGGGGGCTATTTATTCAGAGTTTGCTATAGCAAGATGCTTAGCCACTGTCACTTGACATTGGCGGTAGATGAGAGAGTTGAAATCAAGGGTGAAGGCAAGGTTTAGAGTTCAGCAACTGGTTTGATGGTGGTGCTATTTACTGTGGAAGACAATAGCTTGAAGGAACAGAGGTGGAAAATTATCAATTTACTTTTAAAAAATTGAAAACCTATGTATTATACTACACTAACTATACACATGCCTAGTTGTTATCAGGATGCCCAAGTGGATTTAGAATCACTGTTCTGTTTATTTTGATCTTTTTCTTTTTTTTTTTTTTTTTATTTTGCCTTGTCTAGGTTATTATTAACATTTCCTTCATTACTCTGTCACAACTCCAGACACCCAGACACGCGGCAGATAATGGAGCTGGAGAACGGCTCTGTGAAGACTGACTTCTTCCTCCTGGGATTTAGTGACCACCCAGAAATTCAGAGTGTCCTTTTTGCTGTGTTTTTTTCCATCTACTCTGTTACAATGTTGGGGAACCTTGGGATGATTTTATTAATCACAATCAGTTCCCACTTGCACACCCCTATGTACTTTTTCCTCTGCATGTTGTCCTTCACTGATGCGTGCTACTCTTCTGTCATTGCCCCCAAATTACTTGTGAACTTGGTTTCTGATAAGAAGACCATTTCTTACAATGGCTGTGCTGCACAGTTATATTTTTTCTGCTCTTTCGTTGACACAGAATCTTTGCTCTTGGCTGCCATGGCTTATGACCGGTACATAGCAATCTGCAACCCACTGCTTTATACAGCTATTATGTCCAAGAGGGTTTGTTGCCAGCTTACAATTGGAGCGTTTTTTGGGGGCACTGTTAGCTCAATTATTCACACCACTAACACATTCCATCTGTCTTTTTGCTCCAAAGAAATTAACCATTTCTTTTGTGATATCTCCCCACTCTTCTCTCTGTCCTGCTCAGATACTTACATGCATGACATCATTCTTGTGGTCTTTGCTAGTTTGGTGGAAGCTATCTGTCTTTTGACAGTTCTCCTCTCTTATGTCTGCATTATAGCAGCTATTCTTAAAACAGGTTCCGCTGAGGGAAGACGAAAAGGATTTTCCACCTGTGCTTCCCACTTGATTGTGGTCACTATTTATCATGGTACCTTGATCTTCATTTATTTGCGCCCCAGCACAGGTCATTCACTAGATATTGACAAAGTAACCTCTGTGTTCTATACATTGATTATACCTATGTTGAACCCTTTAATTTATAGTCTAAGGAACAAAGATGTTAAAAATGCCTTTAGAAACATTATTAGCCGAAAATTGTTTTCTTAAGAAAGGATGAAACTGGGCCTGACAACTTTTCAGCAGTGTCTGTGCCTTAAGATTTCATTTTAACTGTTGGAAAAGTCAATTTAACATGGATGTTCCCTAATTCTGTGGGTAAGGAGCTCTCAAGCAAAGAATAGGGCCAGAGTCTAACATTAAAGCTGGACCCTATCACATCAATTATATAATGTCTATTATTTTAAAGTCAAAATTGGTAATATTTATTTTGGGGGCAGATTTACCTTTCACTTAATCTCCTATATCTCACAGTCTTATCCGTTT
>NW_012151086.1:249621-252476 GCF_000956105.1 Propithecus coquereli | reverse complement strand
CATAGCGTTATTGAAAATTTGTCTAGAGGCACACAAATATTAAGTGGTAGAGCCAGGATTTAAACCCAAGGAGTCTGGTTCCAGGGACCACGTGCTTATTCCCACATCATACTGCCTCTGTTTCTGTATTAAAAGAAGTAATGTCCTAAATAAAATTTAAGTTACATTTACAATAATACACCTATATTAAGTTTAGCACATTCAGATTTTAGTAAATAATGATATTATTTCTCTAATCTTTTTGAATTTTCCACCTGTGCCTCGCTTCCATCTCTGGAAAGGCAATGTTTATGGGAGAGTGCACTAGCCCAGTGATACAGAACTTCCAATCTCTAGTCCTGGCTCTTTTATCGTAAAGCTGTGTAAGCCTGGACTGGTTAATTAACCTGCAATCATCAGGTTTTTTTGATATGAATTTGACAATCAACCCTTAACATATTTTAAAGAACTGTGAGAATTAAATTAGATTTAAAGGTATTTTGAAAATTACAAGTTCAAAATGTTACGTCCAGATACAGCACACTTACAAAGAACTCACCTAATTTAGCTGGCTAGATACAGAACAAAGACAAATAAACATTGAACAAAATAAGCCAGAATCCATGGCCATTATTGTATCTACAGTTCATTCTCTGTACCCAGAGAATAACTTCTCCAATAGCTACTCTCTGATTATTAACCCTAAATGTATACAAAATTTTAATAAAGAGATTTAGTTTTATTAAAAATCTGCAACAAATTGAGCAGGAAAGGACAGGAGGTTAACAGTTTGGTATTGTTGTTAGATCAGGTTTTGGGATGGAGTGTATGAGATGAAATTGGAAATATATGCCAAATATGAAGTGATTTAAATGCTGAGCTTGTAGGGGATAGAGAATCATTTAAAAGTATAAGCAAGAAAGCAACATGATAAAAATATATTTTGTATAGGTAACTGTATAGTGATATATAGATAGATTTTGTGGCATATCTGGAATTAGAATGGGGAAAGACTAGAAGAATGAGGCCAATTAAGAGGTCCAAATGGGGAAAAAAAAGGGGTGACATTAAATAATGGAATGTCAGAGATGGTAAAGTGTAAAGGTTGCGTAATTTCCACATTTCCGAGACTGAATCAATGGCTCTTGGGTATTTTTTCTCTGGGAGGAGATTTCTTCTTTGGACCAGGAGTGTAGGTGGTAGAGATGTCTATCAAGATAGGGATCATGGAATAGGCATAATTTGTAGGATGTGATATCAATTAAATTTGATTTTAGACATGCTGAAATGTACAAGTGCCTATTTGATAGCCAACTTTGAGCTAGGCAGATGATCTACTATTGGGAAAACTATTATTGTGTAAATAGTATTTTTAAGAAAAGGCATAGAACTAAAAGAGTGCACATGGTGAGGAGAGAAGGAGGTCAAGAACGAAGGCCTAGGAAACTGCCACGGTGTGGGAAGGAGGCCGAATAGGGGCATACTGAGATTAGAGAGAAACCAAAAGAGGTGTATGGAAGCCAAGAGAAGTGGACATTTTAGGAAGAAAGGAGAGGTCCAGAAAAAAGGAAAGGTGGAAATTTTAAAAAGAAAGAAGAGGTCTACCACATGAATAGAGAAATAAAGTACATTACCTACTGGAAAGTCTTTGGATTTGACAGCTAAGAAGCAGTTTCTGTTGAACAAAAAGGGCTTTAATTAATTTGTTGGGACAAAAAACCTATCTCAGAGGCTCAAGTGAGAATGTGTAAGCCAGTGCAGATGTCTATAAGGGAACATTACAGTGAAATGAAGAAAATAACAGGTAGTAGATATGAAGTAACATTTTTAAATTAAAATTTATGCAAACATTGTTATGTGCTAAAAGTTTCTGAGAGTAAGACTATTGGTAATAGTAAAAGTGCTTAAATTGACACAAACACAGTTGAAGGGAATAACTTCAGAGAGGAGGGACACATTATCCCCAGAGAAGGAAGGGAGGGAAGGGAGAGTCACTGATGAATTTAAATGCTTATAGGATACCCTGATGAGAAAGTTGAAGGTAAATACACTTGCTATTCCGTAGTCTTCTCTTCAAAATATAGATTATTTTCTGGGCATAAGAAGAAAGTGGTGGAATAAGGCCTTAAATAGAATAGTGAAGGTTTGAAATAGTAATTACATGAGGGAGATAGTTGCGTGTAATAGGAAATATTATATAATAATATGTGTGGGTATATGCATATATGCACATCACTTAAAATTATGATCCATACAAATGTAAAATGAGCACATTCAATGATTTTACTTAATTCATTCATTAATTAAACTGTTGTAACTGGTACAAAAGAGAATTTTAAAAATCAGAGTATTATGGATCAGATATTCACAAATACAAATAGATATAAAACTGGGGTTTTCCACAGAGGGGAGGGAAATCAATCGTCTCTACACTGAATAAAGTGAGCGTGTCTTTAGACAAGTATTTGTATCTCTGTTGCTTATGCACAAGTCAAAAAACAGTAGATGTTGGCAAGGATTTGGTGAAAAGGGAACACTTATACACTTGGTGGGAATGTAAATTCGTACAACCTCTACGGAAAACAGTATGGAGATTCCTCAAAGAACTAAAAGTAGACCTACCATTCAATCCAGCCATCCCACTACTGGGTATCTGCCCAAAGGTAAAGAAGTTATTATGTTAGAAAGACACCTGCGCCCTAATGTTTATCACAGCACAAATCACAATTGCAAAGATAAGGAATCGACCTAAGTGCCCATCAACTAATGAGTGGATAAAGAAAATGTGGTGTTTATATGTACACAGACACACACACACACACACACACACACACACCATGGAGTACTGCTCAGACATAAAAAGGAATGAAATGATT
>NW_012151086.1:246441-249571 GCF_000956105.1 Propithecus coquereli | reverse complement strand
AATTTAATTTGGATACAGATGCAAATATATCATAGTACATATCAGAGTTATTGAGTTCATTTATAGTTGTCTTTTTTCAGCATATTGGCTTTCAAGATCATCTATCTCTCAATCACTAGATAGATACATTTTTACTTCTTTTCAGTTTATTCCACCATCATTTTGCATAGAATATTCCAATAGTTGTTTGCTAAATTGCTTTGAGCCAGTTAAATAAAATTAGGTAGCATTTATCAAATCTGATTTTATGTATAGTAATCTACCATTTTGAAAGCCAAATATATTCCTTTGAGGCAGTCTCAGGATGTAGAAAAACACCTTACATCATTTCATTTTGTGTTTAATGAACTCCTGAGTGGAACTGTTTAATTACTCACGTATCTCTTCCCATTGGAGATTTGGATATCAGAGTTTGGGTTCCTGGGATCTCATGTGAGATGAAAAAGTTGATCTCAAAATCCTCAAAGAAAAATATAAAAGGTCTGCTTCTCCTAAGGAGCCACAGCCTTTTTAAGGGAGGCACAATTTTCTTCTATGAACACAGAAGTCCTGCCCCAAATGGATTATGACAAATATTACAATGGATCATTGTTTATATCTAAATATCAAAATTATTTTTTCTGGTCGAAAATGAACTGGGCCTCACAACAGTGAATTAAGAAGGTGGATGAAAGAATGCAGTGACTTGGTAAGTATTTTTAACATAATACTATGATATTAGAGCTGGATGGAATTTTAAATGTTCACCTCCTTATGGTCCCTTATTTTACACACAGTAAACTAATGTTTTGAGAGTAAACATGACTAGAATAACACAGCTTTTAAATCCTCAAGGGGTTTCCAACAAAAATGATGGGAAACAAATGGGTACATTTAACACTTAATATTCTCAAAGGGGCTCTAGATATTATTGGATTCTGATTAGGAATCTAAATGTAAACACAGCTCTCATTACATGTTATTTCTTTTTAAAAGTAGAGCAGATTTAAATATCTATTAAGTCTGACTCAATTTTTATATAATATTATTTATTCTGTCTTATGGTAATGCTTTGATACCAATTGGTATCAATACACAAGTAACAGGACAGGGGTAGGGTTAGGGAGTTGGCTTTATGGGGAAAAAAACATTTTAAAAAGTACTAGCATTCAATATAGAGAACTTACTGCAGGAATGTGTCTTTTTGCTGAACTTTTTCAGAAACCTCCATTGCTACCTGCCTATTATGTAGAAAAACAAGTTGTTTGACTCATTTTTAAATTCTTAATCTTTTGTTTCCTATAGTCATTTCCTCTTCCATTGTTGTATTTAGCTTTCACATTTCATTTTGAATCCTTTAAGTTTCTTTCAGCCTTGACTGATGGAACATCCTTGAAAGATTATTACAAGTGATAGTCTCTGTATGAATGGATTTCTTTGTCAACTTTAATTCTGGAATCAGAAATGAGAGTTTTTTGGTAGGAAAATATCTTTGGCAAAATGGTGGTTGTTCTCCAATGGCCCAGACCCCAAGCTTAGTTAAGCATTGTCTCTAAAGACGACCCGCTTTCTTGATGCCTACTTTTCAGTGGTCAGTCTTCCTAACTGCCAAAGTAGAGGATGGCACAACAAAGCACTTCCACCCAACCTTCATTCACTAGTCACTGGATCTAATTGTATCTTTTCTTCGCCTTCATGGTTGTGGACATTGCTCCGATCCTTAGTCATTTCACAGTCTTGTCTCCTTGTGTATAGAAAGGAACGGACGGGCTGTCCGTCTATCAGAGTTGATATTTTCTAAAGAGGAAACCACATGTACTTCAGAAAAGGAGAAATCCAAAGAGTTGACTGGTAGCACAATGATGCTTTCCTCTCCAGTTACCCCCTGGATCCTGGTTGATAAGAAAATAGTAAATATTAATGTCTAGTGAAGCTCAACCTGTCCCAATGGTTGGATAATAATAGCTAATATTTATCAAATGTTTGCTATATGTCTTGATCTAGGGAGTAGGAAGAGCTTGGGCGGAAATACATGAAGAGCATGGTTCCCTGGAAAATCGCAACCGCAGTTAAGTGGGAGCTGCAAGTGGAGAAAGCTTTGAATCTCCCCTCAACAGAGTGAATCTTTAAGACCAACAAGATGATATAACCATAAGAAATAAGAACTCCTGAGATGGTACTCAGCTCAATAAAACCAAAAACGGTGAATAGCACTAACTCATTGACCTGTGTATCTGAGCAAGACAGCAGAAACAGAGGAGGGATATCGCAGAAGAAATGATTAATCTCATTAGAGCCACAGAAACATAAGCGGAATGTCAGTGTGGTGTGTATCAGAGCATCTGCCATTCCCACCAGGTAAACCCCAGCCATGAGCAGGGAGCACACCCTGCTGGACATGCTGACTGTGTAGAGCAAGGGGTTGCTAATGGCCTTGTACCGATCAAAGGCCATCACTGCCAGCAGCAGACACTCGGAATCTGCAAAGACACAGAAGGTCAAGAATTGCAGAGCACAGCCAACGATGGGAATTGACTTGTTCTGGGCAAGTAGATCTGTCAGCATCTTGGGCCCAACTGCAGTGGAGTAGCAGAGGTCACAAAAAGAGAGGTGGCTGAGGAAAATGTACATCGGTGTGTGCAGCTGCTGATTCATTCTAATTAAAATGATCATTCCAAGATTTGCCAGGAGATTTATGAGGTAAACAACTAGAAATGTGGCGAATAGGGTCACCTTTACCTCTGGGTTATTGGTAATTCCCAAAAGAAAGAATTCAGTTACTGAGGAACAATTTCCCCCATTCATTCTTCTTTGTTCTTCTTTTACACTGTTACAAAAAAATCATCAAGAGAATGATAAATTAGGGTTTGGCTTATCTGGATGTCCAAAAAATGTTATCTGCAAGGTAGAGCATGATTTGTTTCTGTAAAGTTTCTTCTTTACCCTCAGTAAATATGTCAGGCAAGTGTCATACTTAAAGAGGAATTATCTTGTTAAAAATACTAAAAATGTCTAGTGTGGGAAGTTGATATACTTTGATTTCAGATTTACATGTAATTATTCCTGAGATATGTGGTTTGTCTTGGCCTGTATTGCCGATCTCAGCCTGCAGATTTGAATAAACTAAAACTCCTTCCAGATCCAAAACAGT
>NW_012151086.1:239345-241976 GCF_000956105.1 Propithecus coquereli | reverse complement strand
ATAAAATATTTTCTCAAGGATATCTTGAGTCTGAAATCTCTTCATTGGTAAACAAACAGCTAAAATTTATGAAGGAATCTGTGCTCTAAGAGCCAGGGATGGGAACTGGAATCCATGAATGGTGGGACAAGGAGTTAGTTGGTTGCTAGGTTGTGGTCCAGAGAGAAAGTGTGGCTGGAAAGTCTACAAACAGTGTTAAACCCAAAGGCTAGGTTGAATGGTGGAGTATGGGATGAATTAAAGAGGAAAACCTGATAGTGAGAGCAAATGCTGGGCTGTAAATCTAGACCACAGTTCCATTGATTGAGGTGGGATGTATTTTGACAAGAAGGAATTTGTTCATACAGATCAGTGGGAAAGTTGGGCAGGACCAATGTGAGCTTTCAGTAGGAAAGACTGGAATGGCTTTGTGAGATGCCATGAATGAGAACTAAGTGCTTTGTCCTAAATATTGAACAGGAAATGTTCTCTGAAGTGCATGGGTTCACAATAGGTAGATGTTGGTTCCTTTGTAGCTAAGTATGCCATTTCAGCCACAGCCCTCGGGATAGGGCCTCACAGGACAACATAAAATGAGGTACTCATGGATTTGTTATCTAAACTCACTTCTTGGGATTGTGGGGTATGGGTATTTAAATCAATAGTATAGTTTCAAGCATGTGACATAAACAAGGGAATGGTGTGACCAGGATGGGTAGCCATGAACAAAGCTATACTCAGTGCTAACCAGGCATAAAATCAGCATCAGCAAAAATAAGTTCTAAGGTATCTAGTCAGAGAGTTACAAATATGGCTTGGGGCTAGGATCTGCAACTGGAGTCTGACCAACTAGGTGAGCAGGTGCTAAAGAGGAAAGAAGGAAGATCCTGGAGACTCTGTCCCATGGCGTGGCGCTATGAACAATACCAGACCTTCTTTCAGCGTTAGGAGGGTAGTCCCTGATAGTTAGCTCAGCATCATCTTAGAACCTCTCTTGACCAATCTCAGGGGTGTGTGTATGGTGTGTGTGTGTGATTGATATTAATATAAATATAGATGCAGATATATAGATATAATCTTATAATGTATATATTAAATCCATGTTAAAGAAATGACGAAACTGAGACTTAACAATGTTAAGTAATATGGCTAAGGTGCCGCAGCTAAGAAGTAAATGATAGTATACAGATTTGAACCCCTGTCTGTTTCACTTCAACATACAAATTCTTATCTTAAATTTTCCCTAATCTTTTTTATTTTCTCAAAATGAAAATAAAACAAGCAGGAAACGAAACAAAATCATGCAGCCTTGACAATGTGTAAAGGATATTAAATAAGTGTCTTTAAAGGAAAAGGTAAAGAAAAATAAGTAAGAAATATCTTTTTTCTTACATATATGTGAAATAATGGGAAGTCAAGCCAATCTTATATAACATGAGAATGTTTAGTATTTATAGATATAAATACAATTAATATGTTTTACTAAAGCACATTGAGTTGCGAAAGGGTTTGGGAATGATTGAGAAGCCCTGATAAGTGATATGTTCTATGAACAACAAATATTTGAGATTATAGAGCAAAATGAACATATAAGAGATATTAAAATATTTTTGTTTTATGATTCTGTTCAGTCAGTAATGTAAGACAAATGTCCTGTTAAAAATTTCATGTTTTTTTTATTATTATTTTTTAATTTCGGCATATTATGGGCATACAGATGTTTAGGTTACGTATGTTGTCCTTGCCTCCCCTTCCCTCCCAAGTCCAAGCTTCAAGCGTGTCCATTTCCCGGATGGTGCGCATTGCACTCATTGTGTATGCATATAACCCATCACCTCCTCCCCTTCTCCCCCCTCCCCCCTGCCCGACATTCAATAAATGTTATTCTTATATGTGCACTTAAGTGTTGATCGGTTAATACCAATTTGATGGTGAGTACATGTGGTGCTTTTTTTTCCATTCTTGGGATACTTCACTTAGTAGAATGTGTTCCAGCTCTATCCAGGGGAATACCGTTTTTAATGAGTTATTTTATTCCTATGATTTTTTGAAGCATATAACTCTCAATGCATTTTGTAACTAAAAAGATATATAGACCTAAATAAAAAATCCTGTATAACCCATTAGCCTGTCCTTCTGATACCATAAAAGAGTGCCTCTATGTTTCTGTCATGACGATAATCTAAAATAAAATTAATGCTCTTGATAAGCTGAAATTATGTTACATTTTTCATAGATGAATTATAATGGTTAAGTGATTACAGTACAAACAACATATGCAATTAATTAAACTGGAATTTATTATAGGATTACTTAATATCCAACCATTAAGAGATGACCACCATTAACATTTTGTTTAGACTAGGATTCCAATTTATTTCATAGATACACAGAGAGGCAATATAAATCATCATAATTGATATAGTAATGTAAATATGACTTGTTCTTTGTGTTTTATTCCACTGAACATATATTTATGCTAATAACTTTTATTTAACAACTTAACCTCTATCAATTGGGTATTTTTTTTTTTTTTATTTCAGCAAATTATGGGTGTACATATGTTCAGGTTACGTGTGTTGCCCTTGGTTCCCCCCCTCCACCGAAGTCCGTGTTTCAAATATGTCCATCCTTCGGGTAGTGCGCATTGCC
>NW_012151086.1:234341-238545 GCF_000956105.1 Propithecus coquereli | reverse complement strand
TTATTTTTTTTTAATTCAACTAACCTTAAACATTACCATAGTATAATGCTATGAACTTGTCAAGGGAGATCGAGGCCCCGTTTCCAGTGGCCTTAGGAGAAGGTCCACATTCTTCACCGCTGGCTTCCATTTGTGCAGCTGCTGTATAGCTGTTAATAGCACACCACACCTGTTCTGCAGACTAAAGGCAAGAAGGGGAGCCCACAGGCTGATTCTGACTACAAGGTGCAATCAATCTCTGGAGCTGCTGATCCTGGGGACATCTGCCAACATAGTTGGGGCACACTGGTGAGGAACAGTGGGTCCAAGAAGAAATGTTCTTTATATCAAATGATCTGTGTCCCTGATAACTTATTTCAAGCCTAGGCCAAAAGGCAAGAGGTGTTGATGGATTTCATCTAAAGTGAATGTACTAGAATAAAATAAAAGGGAAGGAATTCTTTTTCTGGTAAATTTACAAAGCCTCCTTTTTGCATCATTTTTGCAGGGGGCATTATTTACTGAATAACTGCATTTAAATGTCATCCTGGAGCCAAACATTATAAATAAAAAAGCAGAAATAATGGGGAACAAGACAGCAAAGTGCCTTGCCTTTGTGGAACTTCGAATTTAGAACAAGAGATTCCTTATTTATTCTTATTCATTTATTTACTACTTAGTTATGTCAAAGTGCTGTGTTGGACATTTATGTGGTAATAATATTATGCAGGAAGAACACAAACTAGACTAAATTTGACTCTCTAAAACTCCCTTTGGCTGAGCAACTACGTTTATTAAATCCATTATTTTAATTTCAGGATATTATGGGGGTACAAACATTTTGGTTACATATTATGACTTTGCCACACCCAAACCATGATTTGAGGCATGACCTTCCCCCCTACAATGCCCACCACATCCATTAGTTGTGAGTTTACCCACCCTCAACCCCCCAACCCGCAAAGAATATTACCGTCGTGTGAGCACCTTAGTGTTGATCAGTTAGTGCCAATTTGATGGCAAGTACATGTGGTGTTTATTCTTCCATTCTTGTGATACCTGACTTCGGAGGATGAGAGGGTTTGCTATAATCCATGATATCTCACTGCGACATACGAACAGAGAAGGGAGGTATAAAAGGACCCTCTCTGCAAAACAACAAAACCAGCCGATTTCTACTCCTCCCTGGTTTAGAGGGAAGACTAAAACCAATAATTCCTGCTCCCTACACACTTTTTAGGCATAAGGTAAGTAACTGAAAATACCTTGAAGGTTGTTTTGGTGAGACTACAGGAAGCTACAAAGCACATGAAATCCAACTCCCAGAATCTTTTAATATTTTTGAATGGACATCACAGTTTCATCCAGAACATAATTTGGTTTTTAATGCTTTTATCAGAGCACCTTTCACATCCTTATTCCTTAAGCTGTAGATCAGTGGATTTAACATAGGTATGACAATGGTGTAGAAAACAGAGGCCATTTTGTCTGTGTTCATTGAGTAACTCGAGCTGGGTCGGAAATACATGAACAGGAGTGTGCCATGAAATACAACCACGGCCATCAAGTGGGAGGCACATGTAGAGAAGGCTCTGTATCTTCCCTCCGTTGAGTTCATTCTAAGGATGGTAACTATGATGTAGCTGTAGGAGAGAAGGACAGTTATAATGCTGCACCCCACAACACAGCCAATGAAAGTGAACATCACTATCTCATTGATGGATGTATCTGAGCAAGAGAGGGCTAGCAAGGGTGGGATGTCACAGAAAAAGTGATTGATGACATTAGAATTACAGAATGACAACCTAAATGTGCAGCGGGTATGGATCGCAGAATCTACCAACCCTACAATGTAGGAAATGACCACTAGCTGGGTACACATCCTCCTAGACATGGTGATTGTATAAAGAAGTGGATTGCAAATGGCAACGTAACGATCATAAGCCATGACAGCCAGCATGAGACATTCCACATCTGCAAAGGCCCCGAAAAAATACATCTGAATTGCACATAAATTATATGGAATCCTCTTTTGTTTAGATAAGAAATCAGCCAGCATCTTGGGAGAGACAGTGGAGGAGTAGCAGACATCACAGAAAGACAGATTGCTCAGGAAGTAGTACATGGGTGTCTGAAGTCTGGGGTCCATCCTGATCAGCAGGATCATCCCTAGATTGGCGATCACAGTTACACCATAAACCAAGAGGAAAAGTATAAAGAGGCCCTGCTGCACGTCCTGTCTGCCAGAAAGTCCTAAGAATACAAAGTCAGTAAACACAGTGCAGTTCTCAATGGTCATCACTCAGATCCGGAAATCCCTGATGTGACAGAAGAAAATGGAAGTGGAAGATTAACATCATTTTACTGTGTTAATTGTCAAACTGTTCATCCTCTTTTGTTGTAACTAAAAGAAAAATGATATAAACGATGCTAAGATTGTTTAAAATGACTCTTCTGAAAATATACCAGTTTAATGTAAATGGAAAGAACAATGAGATATCTTATATATGCAAGGCATGGTACAGAGGTTGTAGCACACTTTTATCCAAATTAAATCATGCTATTTTCATGCAAACCTATTATTACTTATGTTGATGATGATCTTTGCTCTTCTGATATATTAAGGAATTGATGTCCTCAGAGTTCAAGGTAATAGTTCTTATAATTAGTTCAGCCAGATAGTCCACATGTTCTGACAAAATTGTTGTTCTCAATTTTGTAGAAATGTTATATGTTGTACTAGAGAAGCATAGTTAAGTCAGAAGTGCAAATAATGAATATATCCCATTATTTTTCTGTCATAATTTAAACTGTGGGGCGGGCTGAGCTACGCCAGCTTCCTACATATAACATCTCTCCACTTCCCCCTTAACCCCCCAAGTCCTCTGCAGCATCGATAAGCAAGCCTGCATCCCATTGTCACTGGGATACGGAAAGTCTGTGGTTCACAAACCACCGGAGTAGAAAGGCTGGTGTTTGCTAGAGAAACGAGTAGAAGGGTGTCCATGAGAAGTAAGCTAGAGTGGGCAGATAGGAATATGCCAGGGCTAACCATGCTCCCCTCTGAAAGCTACTGTTGCTCAGGGGAGATTATAAAGCACATTTTGAACCTAATTGTAGGGATGGTGTTAGCACAGATGGCAGAGAGGCAAAAAAAGGACTATAGTTTGCTATATGAGTTCCTCTGCCCTGATCAACTAGAATCCACATGATCTATTCACCGACAGATTAGATGTGTAAGAATATACTTTTTTTTTAATTTGAGCATATTACAGGGGTGCAAATGTTTAGGTTACATATATTACCTTTGCCTCACCCGAGTCAGAGCTTCATGTGTGTCCATTCCCCAGATGGTGCACACCACACCCATTAGGTGTGAATAAACCCAACCCCTCCTATCCCTTCCCACCTGCCCAACACCTGATGAATGTTACTACTATACGTTCACATAAGTGTTGAACTGCATTTGATCCAGCAATCCCATTACTGGGCATCTACCCAAAGGAAAAAAAGACACTCTATAAAAAAAGACATCTGCACTAGAACGTTTAAAGCATATAGCAAGAATATTCTTATGCCCACAGTCCCTTAACTACAGAGAGTTTCATTTCTTCACTATGTTCCTCATCCCAATTCCCCAGAAATTATAAAACCACAATGAGAAATCATCTTACCCCAGTTAGAATGACTCGTATTAAAAAGTCCAAGAACAATAGATGCTGGCATGGAAGCAGAGAGAAAGGAATGCTTTTACACTGTTGGTGGGACTTGAAATTAGTAGAATCTGTATGGAAAACAGTATGGAGATTTCTCAAAGACCTAAAAGTAGACCTACCATTTGATCCAGCAATCCCACTATTGGGAATCTACCCAAAGGAAAACATGACTTTTCATCAACATTGTCTTCCTGTGTTCTATGATCTCTGTTTCTTTTGCACACCTCTGAAATCTGCTGGCCTTTGGTTACAAAAGGTTAGTGGTGCTGGGGAGGCCAATTGAATTCTAGATCCTGCTGTTATATTTTATCTAAACCAATTATAAACTATATAATATCATATATGTCTCCTCTGTTCTGTGGAGATATAAGAAAAGTAGAGCTGAAGGTAGATGAAGATCAAAAAAAGGATGACATCTGAATAATGGTATAGTGATCAATTTGCAGGTTTCTGAAACCTTGGCCTAAACTTATCTAGATATTTGTCTCTATTGACATATCTTTAAAAAT
>NW_012151086.1:228746-231921 GCF_000956105.1 Propithecus coquereli | reverse complement strand
GCTGGTCTCGAACTCCTGAGCTCAAACGATCCGCCTGCCTCGGCCTCCCAGAGTGCTAGGATTACAGGCGTGAGCCACCGCGCCTGGCCTATCGTCATTTTTTTGTGTGATGATCCCAATACCAAAATGCCAAATGTACTCCTGTGGGAGATATTGTTTAGGCAAAGCTCAAACCATCTAAGTAATTGCTAATAATTTTCCACCAGGTAAATTCAAGAAAGTAACATTTTTGTGTTATGCAAGATCATTACTACCATTATCCATTTCTCTGGTGCATATTTGGAGGAGGTAGAGTTATCCTTGGTCATCTTCTTCTGATTCCTTTCCAAACTCATTTTTCCCTCAGGTGCTTCCCTGTCTCCAAAGATGCCAAATTTCCTCAGGGTACACTCTGTTTAAGCAGGATCCAAATTGTAACTTCATAAACAGGGCTGCTCCTCAGAACATGTAGTCTAACTCCCACTCCCCATTAATACTGGGACAGAGGTAGCAACATATTGCTGAAAATTGGATAATTTAAATTACCTTCCAAAGGGATTTGGGCTTTAATAGAAATGACTTTTTTTAAATCATGGTAGGGAAAGACATAAGGTAGAATTTAAGACATCAGAGACAAACAAGTGAGAAAAAAATCAAAACAAAATCATTCGCATCTACATGGCTTTCCTGGTTTTCTTGGTGCCCCTAATCATAACACTACATAGGAAACTGTCTACATATAAAGCTCTTCCTTCAGAAAATAATTTCCTGTCTCTGAGTCATGAACCTTGATCAAATAAGTTTAGTGGGTGTTATCAGAACAAAGGAAAACCAGGTTCACTCATCTCCCTCTTGCTGAAAACAAGAAAAATTACCTGTGGATTGCTAACATCTGTGCTCTGTAAGAGAGGCAGCACACTTTTAGTAACATATAGGATAATTATTTAATGAAATATTCTATAAGAGTTTTGTGTTTTATTAATTTAAAAAGTATAGCTTGAAAATGCATTGTAAACTAGAAACTACTAGAGATTTAAAAAGTAATACTGAAACCCTGAAGTTGCTCACAGTCTGATAATAAATAGCTTTTGTTTTTGCACACACACATATATAACCATCAAGTGAATTTTCAGAAATAAAAACATTCCTGCACTCAGAACTCAAAACAAAAATCAGAACATAATCAGCATTTCAGAGACTGACCCTTACCCTAACATAAATTGATGTCCAATAGGATAGGTTGGTTTTGTATATTTTAAAATAAATTTAGAAGTGAAATCATTCAGTTTGTGTTCATGTTTGTCTAGATTCTTTCACTCATTTTATATGAGATTCCTCCATACTGTTGCATGTGGTGGTAGTTCATTCATTTTCATTGTTGTGTAGCACCTTAATGAACAAACATACCATATGCTATTCATCAACTTCCAAAGAAGGCCACTGAGATCATTTCTGAACAAGCTTTGGGTGTATATATTCACGTAATTCTACTGGGTATAAAACAAGGAATGGAATTATTGTGTCTTAGGTATGCACATGTCCAGGTATGTTAGATACTGCCAAACACTTTTGCAAAGTTCAATGCCAATTCTGACTTCTACTGCCTATGTGTACAAGCTGTAGTTGTTTCATATCCACACTAATTCTTGAAATTAACATTATCAATTGTTTTAATTTTAGTCATGTTTGGGTGAGGCATAGTACCGCATTGAGGTTTTAATTTTTATTTCCCAGAACCGTAATAGTTGTGTAACCACTTCTGTAACCTGTTGTACTAAAGTCTGAAGGCAGAATGGAAGGCCAGTCAAAGGGGCTGTGTTTAACAGTATCTGGCCTTTCACAACCCACACATTCTAGCTTACGTCACTGTCATCGTCATTTCCGTTAGAATCAGTCTGGAGACACAATGTAGTTCTTTTTTATGAAGACAAAGACATTCATTATTTTTGTTGTTTTGTTTTGTTTGTTTTTTAATAGTACATCTCCGATAGCAGGGATAGGTTTACATAATAATAGGCTCATTTATATCTAGAAAAAAAATGTGACTATGAGAAAGGACCTTATGGATCATCTAGTGTGATCCTATCTATTAAGGGAGGGGGGTACTGATGTCTAGTAAGGAAGAGTGACTTATTAAAAATTTAGAGTGGCATTGGGTGCCTAGTTCATAGTGCATTTCTAGAGAGAGATGCCCAGAGAGATTAAAAGTTGCTTCCTCTGGTTTTAACACAGGACCTCTCACTTGCTGTGCTATTTGGCAATATTACAGCTCTATTTTAACAAGTATACTTATACGACCTATCGCCAGTGTGTATCTGTCTCTTCACTGTGTTATACGTATATCCAAACCTACCATCACTATGTCATTATTGTGGTTAGGTATTTCAGTGTCGAGGCTGGAGGAAAGATGTCAATATACAGAAGCATGCCCACAGTGTTAACCTTCTACACACGGTCATTGGTAGTATCCTAAATTGGACAATACTGTGTCCATCAGTCATTGGTAGCTGTGTATACAGAGACAGAGAATGGAAGGGAATGTTGGGTATTGAGCTGGACAAGCTAGAATAGATCAAAGCCTTTTGACATATGCTTCCCCCATTTCTGTGGAATCCTAAGATGGAATGGTTAGTTCAGGCTATCTGCCCCAAATTCCTTTGTAAGTCATGAATTTTCTAAGCAATATTTCCAATAAGTGATTTTTATTTGCACAAATTCAGAGAGACGAAGCCTACAATTAATCAACTTGTTTTCTTCCTTTTTAGATATAAATTTATGAAGCTTAAAATCCTGCCTTTCTTGGGGTTGAAAGTTCACACTTATTAGATGTGACTAAAAGAGCCAACAGGCAGATCAAATAGATCTTTCCATGACATAACTGTCGTATGTCCTATGGGAGGGAGATGTCATTTTGTATCTTATGCATAAACAGCAATCTACTGACCCTCCAATTTGTCTGGACTACAATAATATTTCAAATGATGTTTTCTGCCCTGCTGCTGCTCATAAGAAAGATTAACAAAAGATTATGGGTACATTGAGAACATATGGCATAGATAGAAACCTTAAAACATGTTTTTTAAAAGAAGCATTTCTCATAGTTTTTTTCTATCACTGTACATTCTTCTAACCTGGTACAGTGCCCCATAAAAGCCACCTTGAAAAGCAGAGGAGCCTCCCGGGTTTTCCTTCCATT
>NW_012151086.1:226783-228696 GCF_000956105.1 Propithecus coquereli | reverse complement strand
ATGAAAAGATTACAGTAATTAAATGTTCACATTGTTTTATATTCTCCTTTGGTTTCTTAAGATACTGAAGAAATATTCGAAATGAATTAGAAAACATCCAAAAATATTAGTACCTGATACAGAACTATTGACTTCTTTGTTGGACACAGGTTTATCAACACAAGGGTTCAGCATTGTCTCCTGACTGATCTAGGTTATATAACTAGCTCTGTGTCTGGTCCCTAGATGTTGAACCCTTGGTCTCATAGGAATAAGTGGAAGATATAATAATGTGGTTTAACATGTAATATTTTATATAGATAGGGTGATGAAGGAAAAAAATACAGACCTTTTGAATTTTTTTCTTTTGTTCCTACCTAGCTTAATGCCCAATGTTATGCCTAATTAGCAATAGTAAAATGACTCCAGTCAACCAGCATAATTTTCAGTTCACTGATATCTATAGAGGCATTTTGTTTTAATTATGTACTGCACAAAACAAGTTCTTACTCACCCTCACACATGTACACAGAGATATACACACTCTTTCCTAAACACATTCACAGAACTACATTTTTGTAAAGACAGCAAAAATTAACTGTAATCACATTGCCTAGGGATAACCAGATTTTGTTGTGTATAATACTGGATTTCTAATTTTTAAACAAAAATGATGTTAGAATAAACATACTTTATATATTAATGATACTATTAGAGACAATGCATTGATTTCTATTTATGTACATTAATTTCTTTAATTTATCCTCTGCTAATGGCCATTTGGTTTATATATTAATACAATTCTTAAAATCATAATGTCTGATATGAGTAAAATTACACATACATAATTTATCCTATTCAAGTTTTATGTTAAAATATATTTTAAGAAATGGCTTTTAAGGACAGGAGATTTAACCTTAAATAAAAGGCAATTTTAGACTTGGTCAGGTGTTTTATATTATCTAATTGTCAACACATACTATCATCTATTTCATATATTATCACGTATGTCCTGAGTTGTCTCAAACTCATTATATGATGCAAAATCTGAAACCCAGTGCTGATAAGTAAACTTCTATAATCTTACAGACATCAAGTTTCATTGAATTCACAGGAAATGCTCACAATAGATTTCTGAATAAAGTGCAATAAAGTGTATTTGTCTTAAAAGATCATTCTTTTAAATACTCTCATAGAATGCAGTAGTATATTTACACTAAAGTGGTGTCTGAAAATTCACAAAATTAGTAACCCATAGACTCCTCAGAGGTCATGCAGTTCTCACTTCTCATCCAGGACAGGATCCCAACAGTGACTGCGGGCAGGAGGAGTGAATAAGAAGGTTTGCTCCATTGCAAGGTGGTTTGTTTAATTTATATCAACCAGGCACTTGAGCATTTTTAATATTGGTGCTAATAGAAAGTAATGTGGAGGGACATTGCTTTGCACAATTCCAGGAAACAAATGGAAAGTAAAGAAATCGGTGCCCCTTGAAGTTTTGCAACCTGGCAGCCTGGGGGTATATTTTTTGTAGTAGCCACCCTCGAAGTGATATTTTATAATGCATGAATCATTACAGTGCACTTACAAGCGTAGGTTGCTGTGTGATCTTTAAATGTCTATTGTTGATGGATATTTCAAGAAAATGCATAATAATCATGTATATTAGCTGTACATCTTGAGTGTTAATGTGGTTTAATTTGTCACAAATCCTATATCTGCAAAATTTGTGCAAATAACAACAAAAAAACCAGAAAAATTTGCACAGCATGTAACAGTTTATGCACTCCAATGCTTCAGATAATTTCATATTTTTTCTGAAACCCCACCTGGGGTAAATGGAATCATAGGTTTTGTTGTTATTTTTGTTTGTTTGTCTTGTGTATTGTTATGGAATTTCCCCCTTGCTTTCTGTAAAGCTAGAATACTTGTCA
>NW_012151086.1:211738-223297 GCF_000956105.1 Propithecus coquereli | reverse complement strand
CTGTACATTCTTCTAACCTGGTACAGTGCCCCATAAAAGCCACCTTGAAAAGCAGAGGAGCCTCCCGGGTTTTCCTTCCATTTTGAAATGTTCTCGGAGAAGGACGTTTCACAATGAAGCTAGAAAACCTAAGACTTTTAGCTTGTCTTTTAACTGTACAATTGTAATGGATAATTAAAAGTGTCATTGAGTTTTGTCTGATTCTTCAAATATGTGGCCATAGCCATGGTTTCTTAACAAGCTTCTCCCAGTGTTTTGGTGTTTTGACATCAGAAACTTGAGCAGAGCCAGATGAAGTTGATGAACATCAAGAAAGCACTGAGATGGATGCTCTTTATTTCCTGTGTAGTTAATAGGCAAGTCTTTGTAGATTCATTGTATTAGTATCCACGACCATTTTATTTACTTTCTTAAAAGCTACAAAACCTATACTCAAAGCACATATCATACACTTAGTTATTTATACTTTGATATCTAACAAGCACTCAAAAATGATATACCATGTGTGATTTTTATCATGTATTTATTTTAATCTGCAATACTCTTTATTTTTTAATTTTTAATTATTATGGGGACATAGTAGGTATACATATTTATGGTGTACATGTGATGTTTTGATACAGGCATACAATAAATAATGATCAAATCGAGGTAACTGCCATGTCCATCAACTAAAACATTTATCATTTCTTTGTGTTAGAAATATTTGAATTCCAGTCTTTTAGTTATTTTCAAATGTACAATAAATGATCGTTGAGTATAGTCACCCTGTTGCACTATCAACTACTAAATCTTATTCATTCTATCTAACTCTATTTTTGCATCCATTAACCATCCACACCATATCCCTTCTCCCCACTACTGTTCCCAGCCTCTGGTTGTGTCTCAAAACAAGGAAAGAGCTGGGATGACAGGCATAGCACATGCAGTCCTTGAGCAAGGACTTCTTGCAGTTTCATATTGCAGTGGTTTAATAAACAGAGTGAGAGATAATGCCTTTAGGAGAGTAGTATTTATGAAACACAAAGAGGAGAATTTAACAGGGTTGATAAAGGGAAAAACGGGGAGAAAAGCTAAGAGAAAGTGACTGAGTTGAGAATATCAGTGCGAGGATGGACTTTACTGAAGTTTTTCACTTTGTTCTTTACTCCTTTCATGTTGGACTTCCTTCCCTCTGATAAGGAGCTGTCCTTCCCACCTCAGAATCTCTAATTCTCAGCCTGTCCATCTGGAATCCTTTCTTCTGCCCACCCACCCATTGTATCTCTACTCCTTTTCGGATTTGGAACTAAATGTCCCCATTCCAAAGAGTCTTCCTTCTCCACATTCTATTTAGACATTTTGCTGATAATCATAGTACCTGCCTGTTGACTTCATTACATTTTATAGCTTATTATGGATTATTTGTAAATTTAGTCAATGTTTCCAGTTTCCACTACATTATGAGATTCATTAACATAGAAACTTGTGGTTTTGCCATGAAATACAAAGCACACGGGAGTGTATAAGGAATGTACCAAACACTTGATAATTCTTAGAAAAATTAATGCACAAAATAAACATTAAACAAATGAAAAATTGGTACCCTAATGCAAAGACTATAAAGTTTTTCAAAAATAGAATGAACCTTATTTAAATCGAAGACATATAATGAATTAAGTATAATTAAGAAATGAAAATATTGTTCTATCATGGCTTAGTAAAATACATATTATATCAAATTAACACATTTAGGACAACTTTATATTATAATATATGACTTGAGGAAAACAAGAGTATGCATTTGTGTGTGTATAAATACATTTATTTATAGTATATACCCTATTTACTTAAAACAAAATTTTATTTTTCAATTTCTCCAGGGCCTCTTTCACATCCTTGTTGCGTAGGCTATAAATCAGAGGGTTCAACGTGGGAATCACAAGGGTGTAAAACAGTGAAGTCATTTTGTCTTGATCTAGGGAGTAGGAAGAGCTTGGGCGGAAATACATGAAGAGCATGGTTCCCTGGAAAATCGCAACCGCAGTTAAGTGGGAGCTGCAAGTGGAGAAAGCTTTGAATCTCCCCTCAACAGAGTGAATCTTTAAGACCGACAAGATGATATAACCATAAGAAATAAGAACTCCTGAAATAGTACTCAGCTCAATAAAACCAAAAACGGTGAATAGCACTAACTCATTGACCTGTGTATCTGAGCAAGACAGCAGAAGCAGAGGAGGAACATCGCAGAAGAAATGATTAATCTCATTAGAGCCACAGAAACATAAGCGGAATGTCAGTGTCGTATGTATCAGAGCATCTGCCGTTCCCACAAGGTAAACCCCAGCCATGAGCAGGGAGCACACCCTGCTGGACATGCTGACTGTGTAGAGCAAGGGGTTGCTAATGGCCTTGTACCGATCAAAGGCCATCACTGCCAGCAGCAGACACTCGGAATCTGCAAAGACACAGAAGGTCAAGAATTGCAGAGCACAGCCAACGATGGGAATTGCCTTGTTCTCGGCAAGTAGATCTGTCAGCATCTTGGGCCCAACTGCGGTGGAGTAGCAGAGGTCACAAAAAGAGAGGTGGCTGAGGAAAATGTACATTGGTGTGTGCAGCTGCTGATTCATTCTAATTAAAATGATCATTCCAAGATTTGCCAGGAGATTTATGAGGTAAACAACTAGAAATGTGGCGAATAGGGTCACCTTTACCTCTGGGTTACTGGTAATTCCCAAAAGAAAGAATTCAGTTACTGAGGAACAATTTCCCTCATTCATTCTTGTTTGTTTTTCTTTTACACTGTTACAAAAAAATCATGAAGAGAATGATAAATTAGGGTTTGGCTTATCTGGATGTCCAAAAAATGTTATCTGCAAGGCAGAACATGATTTGTTTCTGTAAAGTTTCTTCTTTATCCTCAGAAAATATCTCAGGCAAGTGTCACTTTTAAAGAGGAATTATCTTGTTAAAAATACTACAAATGTCTGGTGTAGGAAGTTGATATACTTTGATTCTAGATTTATATGCAATTATTCTTGAGATATGTGATTTGTCTTGGCCTCTGTTGCCGATCTCAGCCTGCAGATTTGAATAAACAAAAACTCCTTCCAGATCCAAAATAGTATGAAAGAAACACCAACGTCAGAGAGACAAAGCCAGAAGATACAAGACCAAATATTTCATAGTTTTGACACAAAGGATCCTATTTATTGCATTATTCAAGAAATATAATTCATTTTATCTCTGACAATGGTATTATATACAGGTGAATAAATGAAAATTATGAAGGTACTCTCTTTGGTGTGGTGTCTTTTCTGTTTACTGGAAAATGAAACATGTTTTATTGAACTGTTCCATCACTCCTTATCATGTGTTTGCCACAGCATTTATCACCCCTGTGTGTGCCTCATCTGGTTCCAAAGGACAAATTGCTTGGAAAGCCAGATAGAAGTGGAGAAAGAAGTGGGTACGACAGACTATAACAGGCACATTTGCTTACCCTTGGCTTGTAAATTGACTTTTTTATTAAAATCAAAATGGAAAGAAGAACAATAAATGTTTCCCAGATATGTAGGCTTCTGTCTCTTATGTTATGTACACATTCACATGCGTGTGAAGGACGATTGTATGTGTGTATCTGTTGATATATGAAAATTGGAAAGTGGGTGTTGATCTGATTGTTATTTCTTCTAGGCTTAAATATTTTGGCATTTGGTCCATATGAACTTGAATTTACATAAATTGGTATTTTTGATGTGTAATTCTGTTATTATTTGAATAAAACCAGAACAAATCTTAAATTTACGTGTACAATAAATAATATTGCACTGTGATATTAAAAAGCAATGATTTCTTATTAATCTTTATAAAACTTTTAATAAGTGAAATCATTATTGTCTTTATACAAATGACACATGAGGTCAGTCAAATTCCCAGAGGTCTAACAAGAAAATACCATTGACCATTAGACTGCAGAGTTTACTTAACTGAGTAAATAGGCAAAAGTTGTATTTATATATTCCTCAGTACTTGATTCCCCACGTTTCCAAAAAAGTAAGATTTTCCCCCTATATTCTTTAAATGTAACCATGCAGGAGCCTACCTGTGATAAGCAAGTCTTTCCGTCCTTATCTCTGATATGTGAACAATAGGCGGATCTCATTTTATTTTTACCTGGTGACTGTTGGGACTTGAGTCTCTTAAGCCTCTGCCATAAGTCTTTTATGCTATTCAAATATGATTAATTAGATTCCTAGTTTGGTATTTTCCCCTGTGAATGCTGCAACTACTTTAGCAAAGGCTGAACCCTTAATCCTTCACCCTCATCACCACATTGATCAATGTCTGAAAGGTACCAGAATTTATTTAACACTATGATTCATGGTTTCCATGAATCTACACCCTCCTCCAGTGAATCCAGACAAACAAGGAAACTCCAATAGATCCCCTAGCTAATGACTGGCATGTCCTCTTCATTATTCATCCTGTTTCTTCCATTTCTGAAGCAGTCTCCTTCACCTCCCATTTAGAAATATGGTGATTTACATACTGCTTTTTTCCTTAATCATTGTCTGATTCCTTTCCCCCCCACTACATTGCAAGAATCCTCATTTCAATTATTTTATGGCTGTGCAACATCCATTACAGCTAGTATACTCTTTCTTTACTTATGTTTTTGTGTCTGTTCCTGCATGTGTCTCTCTATGTCCCTACAATCCCTAGAACAGGGATATTCATGAGTAATGTGTGTTGTTAAATACGAATATGTGTTGATAAATATGTTCAAGCTTTTAGTCTGCTGGATGTTCAACAAAGAATAGACATAAACAACCTTTGAGGTGTATTTTCTTGATATAGTTCATATGTACAAGGATGATTCTTTTTTTAAAAAAATATGTGTTGGAATCCTGTTTTCAGGAAAAAAAATCCAAGTTCTGTTTATTTTCAAAATAACTTTCCGTACGATTATTATTCATGGCAGTCCTTTGATAGTTGGAAGGTACTGGAAGTGTGAATTTTGTGTCTACTCCAGCATCTGCCAATCAGGTACCAATGCAATGATCCCCTCTCCCCCATTCCAGGTCTACCATCTTAGTCGCTGACTTCATGGGGCAGAGAGCTAAATCCTGCATTCACATTGTTCTGAGCATAAAAAAATGTTTCCACTCTCCCTTCCAAAAATGTGCTTTTTAAGCACCTCTTCATTGAGCACTGGACTTGTGGGGGCAAAAGGTGGGAATTTAAATATAGGTTACTGTGGATATCTTACAATATGTCATATGCTTCTCATATATTTAATCCCCATGTATGTTATCATATATTTCTAATGTTATCTTGTGTTTCTATCTCTAGTAACTTCTTTATACAGATAACAAAAGTGAGATCCAGAAGTAATCAGTAAACTTCTGGAGTCTCATAGTTATTAAGTTTGTCTGAATTCAATGCACCTGCTCTCAATAAGTCTCTGAATACAGTGTTATGGGGGAAAAAAAAAAAAAAAACCCAAAACTCCATCTTTGGAAAAACAGCTGTCTTGGCTACTCTTATGGAATGTTATAATGTGTTTACATTAAAGTTAAATTCACAAACAAGATTCCACCAGTTACTGAGGGCAGAAGGAAGCTATAGGAAAGGCTGTCAGATTAAAGCATATTGTGTTTTATTTTTTCTTCACTGGGCATGTCAATATTATTAACTTTGGGATGCAAAGGGCCACTGTATCACATATTTCTAGGGGACACACAGAAAATAAGTAAAATGGTGTCCCCGAGGCTGTACAATGTAGTGGGCATGAAGGAAACTCTCTGTATTGGCCATGTTCTGAGTGATATTTCATAAGGTGTGAATCATTGCAGGATGCTTACAAGCACATATTTCTGTGTTCTTTAAAGTCTACTATTGACTGTAATGTACAATAATGTATTCCTGTTTACATTCTGTCCTAATAAAGTTAATTTATATTTTTTAACACCAAACAAATAAATGAAAAAATTGTATGTACAAAAATAATATGGCAAGTGATAGGCATAAGCCAGTGCATATACACAAATACTTCAGGCAATTCTTGGGTCTTATCAAACCTTACCTGGGAGTAGACAGGGACATAGCCTCTTTTGCAAAATTCCTATAAAGCTATACTACACCTTAGACTAAAATTATTAAAGTATTCATGATTTGGGGAAAATGATTTCTTAATGGTGCATTTCAATGCCTTTTCATGTTTTAATGCCATTCTTTGGGTGATGGTGCTGACACAAATATATTGAATTAACAGCAATGGGAGATATTGTTTAGGTCAAGCCCATACTACGTAACTGTGATAAATTTCCCCCTTTAAACGGAAGACGCAGATGCATTTGTGTTACCCGAGAGTTTTACTACTATTATTTTCTTCTCTGATGCATATTCGAAGGAATGGGAATTTTCCTTGGTCCAAACTCATGTAGCCATCAGGTGATTTCCTGTCTCCAAGGATGGCAAATCTCTTCAGGTTACACTGTTTAGGTAGGATCCAGATTTAGCTTCCTAAACTTGACTGTCCCTATGGGCCATTTAGTCTAACTTCCCTTCAACTCTTTCCATTAAAACCTGAGCTTAAGTGGTTACATTATTAAAAATTGGACAATTAAGTTCCTTAAGGGATTTGTTTTTAATCAAAGATGGCATTCTTATATCATTGGAAGAAAATGACCTAGTTGTAATTTAAAGCATCAAAGGTAAGCAAGTGAGAAAAACAATGAATCTGTATTTAAACATCTTGCCTGCTATCACAGGGACCCCTAAACATAATACTGTGTAGGCAACTATCTGCTTATTATCTGCTTCCTTCAGAAAATTGTTGTCTGATCCTAAATCATGGACCATTATGAATAAGTTCAATGCGTGGTACTGGTCCCAAGGAGAATAAGGATCGCTAAGCTTCCTTTTTGCAGGAAAAAATACTAGAAGTGCTTATGGGTGGAATAAAACATCTTTGTTTTATTAAATAAACAATTTTAATAACAAAAGGAATATTCACTGAAATATTCTATGAAAATTGCACCATTTATTTCACGAAGATATGTTGAACTCTATTGTATACAAGGATTACTCAAATAAAAATTATAATAAAATTCTGAAAGTTTTTACAATCGAATGGTAAGCAGACTTTGCTTTTAGAAAACATTTTGACGTACATATAGAGAATATTTAAATAATAATTATACAACTAGACAAATTTTCAAAAAAAATTAAAAATGCTCCTTTAAACATGACCCAGACCAAGAAACAGAACGTTTCCACAAACCCCAAAGCCTTCTGTGTGCTCCCTCCTCGGTCACTATCCTGTTGCCCCCAAGGAGTAATTACTTTCTTGATGTTCACCACCGTAGATTAGTTTCACATTTTTGAACCATACATAACTGGATGCCTACAGTATATACTATGTTAGTCAACAGAATCTGTGCAATCCATCTAAGTTGTTGCATGTGGCTGTATTACATTCATTCTCCTAGTTGTATAGTATTCCTTTCTACAAATACATTATCATTTATTTATCGGCTCTAATGTTGGTAGGCAGTTGAGTTCTTTTCCCTTTTGCTATTACCAATAATGTTATAGTAAACATCCTTGTACATGTCTTTTGGTAAAGATACATAATCACTTACCTTGTGTACAGACACAAGAGTTAGAAATATGTGTGTCTCTGTGTGTGTGTGTTTCTGTAGATTTAGTCAATATCCTCAGACAGTTTTCCACAGCAGTGTGCCAATCCACACTTCCACCATCACACTATTCAGTTTGTGAGTCCTGTGGTTGTTTCACATCATCACCAATACCTAATGCTGATTGTCATTTTAATTTTAACCATTCTGTAGGGTATGCTATTTCTGAGAGGACTACTAAAGTTAGATATCCATTTTTATGAAGTGTTTCTTAAAGTCAAAATACTGAATAGGAGGCCAGTCAAATAAGTTCAGCTGAATGGTATGAGGGCTCCTGCAAATAATATGTCATGATATGCACCTTTTTTTAAAATTTCAGAATATTTTGTGGGTACACATGTTTTGGTAACATATTTTGCATTTGTACAGTCTGAGTCAAAGTTGTAAGTGTGGCCTTCACCCAGTTAGTGTACATTGTACCCATTAGCTGGGAATTTACCCACCCCCTCTACCTCCACCCTCGTGCTTGATTTTCCTAGAATTTTACTTCCTATGTGCACAGAAGTGTTGATCGATTAGTTCCAATTTAGTGACATTTGTTTTCCCATTCTTGCAATACTTCACTAAGAAGAATGGTCTCCAATTCCATCCATGTTGTTAAAAAGATACTTTTTTATGACATCAATGTTAAGAAAAAAAAGAAAAAAAAAGATACTAGATCACCATTTTTTTTTATAACTGAGTAGTGCTCCATGGTATACCTGTACCATATTTTATTAATCCACTTATGTATTCATGGACACTTGCGTTGTTTCCACATCTTTAATATTGTGAATTGTGCTGAAAAATTGGCACCCTAATGCAAAGACTATAAAGTTTTCAAAAATAGAATGAACCTTACTTAAATCGAAGACATATAATGAATTAAGTATAATTAAGAAACGAAAATATTGCTATATCATGGCTTAGTAAAATACATATTATATCAAATTAACATATTTAGGACAACTTTGTATTATAGTACATGACTTGAGGAAAACAAGAGTATGCATTTGTGTGTGTATAAATACATTTATTTATAGTATATACCCTATTTACTTAAAACAAAATTTTATTTTTCAATTTCTCCAGGGCCTCTTTCACATCCTTGTTGCGTAGGCTATAAATCAGAGGGTTCAACGTGGGAATCACAAGGGTGTAAAACAGTGAAGTCATTTTGTCTTGATCTAGGGAGTAGGAAGAGCTTGGGCGGAAATACATGAAGAGCATGGTTCCCTGGAAAATCGCAACCGCAGTTAAGTGGGAGCTGCAAGTGGAGAAAGCTTTGAATCTCCCCTCAACAGAGTGAATCTTTAAGACCAACAAGATGATATAACCATAAGAAATAAGAACTCCTGAAATAGTACTCAGCTCAATAAAACCAAAAACGGTGAATAGCACTAACTCATTGACCTGTGTATCTGAGCAAGACAGCAGAAACAGAGGAGGAACATCGCAGAAGAAATGATTAATCTCATTAGAGCCACAGAAACATAAGCGGAATGTCAGTGTCGTATGTATCAGAGCATCTGCCATTCCCACAAGGTAAACCCCAGCCATGAGCAGGGAGCACACCCTGCTGGACATGCTGACTGTGTAGAGCAAGGGGTTGCTAATGGCCTTGTACCGATCAAAGGCCATCACTGCCAGCAGCAGACACTCGGAATCTGCAAAGACACAGAAGGTCAAGAATTGCAGAGCACAGCCAACGATGGGAATTGACTTGTTCTCGGCAAGTAGATCTGTCAGCATCTTGGGCCCAACTGCAGTGGAGTAGCAGAGGTCACAAAAAGAGAGGTGGCTGAGGAAAAGGTACATCGGTGTGTGCAGCTGCTGATTCATTCTAATTAAAATGATCATTCCAAGATTTGCCAGGAGATTTATGAGGTAAACAACTAGAAATGTGGCGAATAGGGTCACCTTTACCTCTGGGTTACTGGTAATTCCCAAAAGAAAGAATTCAGTTACTGAGGAACAATTTCCCTCATTCATTCTTGTTTGTTTTTCTTTTACACTGTTACAAAAAAATCATGAAGAGAATGATAAATTAGGGTTTGGCTTATCTGGATGTCCAAAAAATGTTATCTGCAAGGCAGAACATGATTTGTTTCTGTAAAGTTTCTTCTTTATCCTCAGAAAATATCTCAGGCAAGTGTCACTTTTAAAGAGGAATTATCTTGTTAAAAATACTACAAATGTCTGGTGTAGGAAGTTGATATACTTTGATTCTAGATTTATATGCAATTATTCTTGAGATATGTGATTTGTCTTGGCCTCTGTTGCCGATCTCAGCCTGCAGATTTGAATAAACAAAAACTCCTTCCAGATCCAAAATAGTATGAAAGAAACACCAACGTCAGAGAGACAAAGCCAGAAGATACAAGACCAAATATTTCATAGTTTTGACACAAAGGATCCTATTTATTGCATTATTCAAGAAATATAATTCATTTTATCTCTGACAATGGTATTATATACAGGTGAATAAATGAAAATTATGAAGGTACTCTCTTTGGTGTGGTGTCTTTTCTGTTTACTGGAAAATGAAACATGTTTTATTGAACTGTTCCATCACTCCTTATCATGTGTTTGCCACAGCATTTATCACCCCTGTGTGTGCCTCATCTGGTTCCAAAGGACAAATTGCTTGGAAAGCCAGATAGAAGTGGAGAAAGAAGTGGGTACGACAGACTATAACAGGCACATTTGCTTACCCTTGGCTTGTAAATTGACTTTTTTATTAAAATCAAAATGGAAAGAAGAACAATAAATGTTTCTCAGATATGTAGGCTTCTGTTTCTTGTGTTATGTACACATTCACATGTGTGTGAAGGACGATTGTATCTCTGTGTATCTCTTGATATATGAAAATCGGAAAGTGGGTGTTGATCTGATTGTTATTTCTTCTAGGCTTAAATATTTTGGCATGTGGTCCATATGAACTGGAATTTACATAAATTGGTATTTTTGATGTGTAATTCTGTTATTATTTGAATAAAACCAGAACAAATCTTAAATTTACGTGTACAATAAATAATATTGCACTGTGATATTAAAAAGCAATGATTTCTTATTAATCTTTATAAAACTTTTAATAAGTGAAATCATTATTGTCTTTATACAAATGACACATGAGGTCAGTCAAATTCCCAGAGGTCTAACAAGAAAATACCATTGACCATTAGACTGCAGAGTTTACTTAACTGAGTAAATAGGCAAAAGTTGTATTTATATATTCCTCAGTACTTGATTCCCCACGTTTCCAAAAAAGTAAGATTTTCCCCCTATATTCTTTAAATGTAACCATGCAGGAGCCTACCTGTGATAAGCAAGTCTTTCCGTCCTTATCTCTGATATGTGAACAATAGGCGGATCTCATTTTATTTTTACCTGGTGACTGTTGGGACTTGAGTCTCTTAAGCCTCTGCCATAAGTCTTTTATGCTATTCAAATATGATTAATTAGATTCCTAGTTTGGTATTTTCCCCTGTGAATGCTGCAACTACTTTAGCAAAGGCTGAACCCTTAATCCTTCACCCTCATCACCACATTGATCAATGTCTGAAAGGTACCAGAATTTATTTAACACTATGATTCATGGTTTCCATGAATCTACACCCTCCTCCAGTGAATCCAGACAAACAAGGAAACTCGAATAGATCCCCTAGCTAATGACTGGCATGTCCTCTTCATTATTCATCCTGTTTCTTCCATTTCTGAAGCAGTCTCCTTCACCTCCCATTTAGAAATATGGTGATTTACATACTGCTTTTTTCCTTAATCATTGTCTGATTCCTTTCCCCCCCACTACATTGCAAGAATCCTCATTTCAATTATTTCATGGCTGTGCAACATCCATTACAGCTAGTATACTCTTTCTTTACTTATGTTT
>NW_012151086.1:205573-207078 GCF_000956105.1 Propithecus coquereli | reverse complement strand
TTTTGTACTAAAGAGTATCAAGATAATGGCAAGGCCATCTCAAAGTAAATGCAGATTGTAATTACCAGGTTGATTACTCTGATATCCATTGTGCATGATAGATGGCTTGCTTGGACCTCAGTTCCTAGAGTCTGTGCTCAGTTCTTTGCTTCATTGTCCTCCAATATCACAGCCTTTTTCATCATAATCAGAAAGAAAAGAAGACCAGTAAGCAAGACATGTTAAAATGGAAAATGTTAGAAGTCACTAGTCCCTTGCAATTATGAAATACAACAGGAAAATCTCCAGTTTTCAAGGCCTGAGAATAATTTCTTTATTGATCTTTCTCTACTCTCTGGGCACTCCTCAAAATTTTTTTAGCCTCCACCCACTGCCCACTTACAAAAGACATCGTTGTATTGTTTAGGTATTTATTATAGCAGCACTTCTCCAGGTACCACAATCTCTATTACTGATCTACTGCTGCAGAATAAGTTACAACAAAATTAATGACATAATAGCATACTTTTCTGTTTTCATACTTTCAGTGAATTAGGATTAAAGACATATTTTAGCTGCTCTGTAATGCTGCATTCAAAGTTTCAGCTAGGACTGGGGTCTAATCCAAATGCTTGACTGGGAAAAAAATCTACGTCTAAGATTACTCAGGATTTTGCCAGAATTTATTCCTTTGTGGCTGCTGTTTGAAAGTTTCTCTCAGTTCCTAGAGACCACTTATAATTTCTTGCTACATGTGCTGCCAAGAACACCTCCTGCTGTATCAAAGACAGAAAAAATGATAATTCTGTAACCAGATGTGTTATAATCTCATGTAACACAAATATTTACACATAATTGCATATAACACATCACTCTTTCCATTCTCCATTTGTTAGAAGCAACTCACAGTTTCTTCCCACACTCAAGGGAAGGAAATTATGCAAAATGTGAATGCCAGGAAGTGGAGATTATGGAGCTTCCCTAAAATCTGCTGTTCAATATCTATAAAAAGTCTACAACTAGCATCCAACTTAATGGTGAAATAATTGAATTTCCCTCCACTAAGATCATAAAGAAACAAGGATATCCACTAACACCACATATTCAACAATGTAATATAGGTCTAAACCAGTTCAGTTAGGCAAGGAAAACAAATAAAGGCTCACAAATTGAAAATGAAGAAGCAACAGACATCAGCATCAAATGTGACAAAATAATCTCCATAGGAAATCCCAAGTATGCTAAAAAGTAGTATTAGAATTAATAAATGATTGTAGAAGGGTAATAGGACAGAAGGTAAATATAAAAAATACCCTGGATTGCTATACACTAATAGCAAGCAAGTCAAAATAAAATTTAAGAGACATTCAGCACACTTTTATAATAAAACTCCTAACAAAATAGGCATAGATGGAACATGTCTTAAAATTATAAAAGCCATATACAAAAAACCCACAGCCAACGTCATACTGAATGGGGAAAAGTTGAAAGCATTTCCACTCATAACTGGAACAAGACAAACATGA
>NW_012151086.1:203819-205523 GCF_000956105.1 Propithecus coquereli | reverse complement strand
TTCTGGCAATTATCCCAATCCTCGGTTTCTAGGAAATGCTCAATGAATTTTAGTGGACTGAATATAGTAAGCAGAATATTCAGTTATAAGTTAACTTGTAATTAAATAAAATTATTCTATATGGCATCTTCCTTGATTAAATGTTATGAGCAACAAAATACAGCTGCATTTACTTTTATGCTAGTTTGATATAGCGTGTTGAGTCTGAAAATTCGGTAAAACACTACTTCTGGGCTCTCAAAATATTTCCAAAAGAATAAGGATCTTTAAATTGACTTTGGAGTATAAAGAATTTGATCTTGGCCTTGAAGGATGGAGTTGGGAATATGTAAAACAAACAAACAAACAAAGCATCCAATACCCATGGTTCATATTGAAAGGTCCAGGAAGGGAATTAAAAATATTTCTGAGTCGCTCCCTCATTTATGTAATAAATGTTATGAAAGTGCTGAGGACTTTGTTTATCTCATTGAATTAATACAACCACCTTATGACATAGGCACAAAGAGGCCTATTGATAATCAGAAGGGTTAATCACTGGCTCAAAGCGCTGTCTTATGTTAATGCCTCAGATGGTGTAAATGGGATGCGGCAATACAGCTGGACAGTGTTTAATTATTCTTATTTTGTCTGTTTTGAAAATAATCAAGGTATATAGAAATTGTAAGAAATTGCTTTCGAGCTAGTAAGAATTTAGTTAGAGTACCATATTGGCTGCACGTGGGGTGTGTGACCTTGTACAATGTAATGTAAATCATCTTAATCTGTACTGCAACAATGACAACAAATATTTCATAGTGGATTTCTGTATTCATTAGATTAGGAAAACCTCTCATTCTCTCTCTCTCTCTCTCTCTCTCTCTCTCTGTCTCTCTCTATCTCTTTCTCCCTTTATGCTCCCATTTAGAGATATTGACATATAGTAGTGTTTTGTAAACAGCAAAAACTTTTACCAAATTCTACACTGCTCACACTTATTCTTAGCTTATGCTAGAGTTTACTGTCAAAATTTTACTAACAATATGTGTTACTTAAATGGTGCTTATTTTGTATAAAGCAATATTCTTAATACTTTACCTATAACTCATTTCCCTGTCACCAAAACAACTAACACAATTACCATGGGGTTTCTATCATTATCATCTTTTTCTTGCAAAGGAGGGAAAGTAAGAAACCGAGAATTTGAGAATTAAGATATGATGAAAACGGGATTGGAACCACAGACCCTGACTTCAAAGCCTCATCACACATTGGCTCTCTATAAACCATATTCTTATAATATTATTAACTCTCTAATGTGGGTGAGAACATTGATGTTTAGGGTAATATTCCAATGTCATACAGCCGGCATTTAGCAGTTGTGATTCAAATTCAGATGTGTTTGAAGACAAAGCCCATGAGAGCAGACATGAAGATGGTCAAAATAAGAGTTCTACATTCTGAGACAGGCTGAGTTTCCTGGACTTGCTGAAGGAAGAAAGAAATTGCTCACATATTTCCTAAAAAAAGCAGGGTGTTCACTATTGGGAAATTCACATTGATCATCCCTTCTGATAGTCTAAATATCTATTTAGTCAAATGTTAAACAGGAGGGAAGAGGTACAAGGTTAGAGGTAGAAAAAGACAGTGCGTCCTTAATTCTTCTTTTAAAAGGGATTTAACAAAAATACCTAATCAAAATATTATGATTCAGTAAATTCTTAT
>NW_012151086.1:201552-203769 GCF_000956105.1 Propithecus coquereli | reverse complement strand
TGTGCAGAAGCTATTTAGTTCAATAAAATCCCATTTCTCTATTTTTTTCTTTTGTTTTCTGTGCATTTGAGGTAATATTCAAAATATATATTTGCCAAGACAATTGTCAAAATGTTTATTTCTATGTTTCTTTTAGTAGTTTTACAGTTTCAAGTCCCAATTGTGGGACTTGTAATATTTAAATCCTTTTGAGTGGATTTTTGTATATGATGTGAGATAAGGGTCTAATTTTCATTCTTCTGCATGTAGATATCCAGTTGTCTCAAACGATTTGAAGAGACTGTCCTTTCCCCATTTTGAGCTCTTGGCACCTTTTTCAAAGACAGCTGATCATAGACACATGGATTTATTTCTGGGTTCTCTATTCTCTTACTAGCCAGGTATAGACCTAGCAGATACACCAAGGCAATCTGGCTTCTTGAACTCTTATCCAGTATCCAGTAATCTACACATGTAAATGAGCGACCATACACACACAGAGACACGCACATGCTCACTTTTCTGAGGTTTTACTTTATCCCTTAGGAGGGCATGACACAATCTGTTATAGCAGAATTCTCAAGTTAGTAATCATTGAATAGTTGTATGATTAGTATGCATCAGCATTTTTGAAACTTTTTAATGTTCACTTATGTCCTGGGATTATGAAATTCATTTGGCTGTGTTGAAAAGAATGTTTGATAAAATCTCTCCTGTAAGAGGTTGTGTGTGTACTGATAACATTGTTCCAAGTTTGCAATCGCAGTTTACCATTGTGAAATTGGATGAATCTTGCAATGTTAGGTCACGAGGATCCTACTTTTGATCTTAGAGCTTTCTTAGCTGCGTCTTTCACATCTTTATTTCTCAGACTATAAATCAACGGATTCAGCACTGGAATAAAAATAGTGTAGAAAACGGAGATAACTTTGTCAGTGTTGGGAGAATACAGGTAGCTGGGCCGTGAGTAAATGAAGAGAAGCGTCCCCTGATAGATGGCTACGGAAGTCAGGTGAGAGGCACAGGTAGAGAACGTTTTCTTTCTGCCACTGGTAGAGCGGATCTTTAAGACTGAGAGGAGAATGAAAAAGTAGGAGATGATGATGATAATGAAGCAGATAATTTCCACTGAGCTGCCATAGGTGGAGAGGAGCCACTCATTAATGGATGTGTCTGTGCAGGATAGTTTAAGCAGGGGAGGGAGGTCACAGAAAAAATGATTAATCACATTTTTGTCACAGTATTTCAGAATAAAGGCAAAGGAGGTGTGAACCAGGGAACTCATGTTGCCACCAATATATGACAGGATGATCAGCCCTATGCAGATGCCCCGAGACATCACAACTGTATACAATAAAGGGTTACAGATGGCAGCATAGCGATCATAGGCCATGGCAGCCAAGATAAAGGATTCTGTATCTGCGAAAGTACAGAAAAAATAAAATTGTAGGGCACAGCCATAATAGGAAATAGATTTGTTCCCTGAGAGGAAATTGACGAGCATTTTGGGAACGATGACTGTGGAGTAACAGAGGTCTACGAAGGACAGGTTGCTAAGGAAAAAGTACATGGGGGTTTGAAGGTGAGGATTAATCCTGATCAACAGCATCAACCCAATGTTCCCAATTAGAATTATAGCATACAATGTCAGAAATACGAGGAATAGCACAATCTGCAGTTCAGGGCGAGTTGGAAACCCTAATAAAATAAACTCAGTCACCAAGGTGTAGTTCCCCTCTGTAAATTCCATCTTCTGTGTTGTTTCCTTTTATGAGAATTCTAACATCCTGAAATGTTATATTGCTGGAAAAAGAAAAAATAATTAGACAAACCCATAAGGTGATGACATTGTATTTAAAAAACAAGTAATCAAATAAAGAAAGGAACCTCAAACTTCTTTCAAATATGAACTCTGTGTGCTATATTTCAGAATTTAGCATCATATTTCATGGTTGCAAGTTTTCTTTTATTTACTTGATTAATGACTACAACTTCTATTGGACAGTTGGCATCCTACCTAGAGAAATCATGTCTGATTTTGCTTACCACTTAGTACGCCAAAAATAAATTGACTTATAGAGTGTTCCTGAAAATGAGAATTTTAGAACAATTCACTTTTTCTGCCCAGGATTTGAAAAATAATTCTAGTATGCTGTATCTCTTGACAGAGTGAACGGAGTGGTATAATGAAACATGCTAGCTAGTTTTTTCAATAGAAAACACAGGCTTTAGTGAAGT
>NW_012151086.1:198513-199727 GCF_000956105.1 Propithecus coquereli | reverse complement strand
AATATCTATTTAGTCAAATGTTAAACAGGAGGGAAGAGGTACAAGGTTAGAGGTAGAAAAAGACAGTGCGTCCTTAATTCTTCTTTTAAAAGGGATTTAACAAAAATACCTAATCAAAATATTATGATTCAGTAAATTCTTATGCATATAACAAAACAATCTTAGGTTAGAAAATAAATTAATTCAAATTATCAGGTATGTAATCATACTTCAATTCCCTTATATGTAACAAAAAGTTTATTTAATCAAAAGATGTTTCACATCCTTGCAGAAGCTATGTAAGAAAGAGTGACTCAGGAAGGATTATATATAAGTACACATTGAGCGATTCATGGGCTTTCTCGACTATTTGAACACAAATCAGTGGTTCTTACCCTCAAACTGCAGAAGTTGATTTTTTTAACACCATAACAGCCAGTCTAATAACCGAAGAAATTACTTACCAAAGAAGGAACTGTTTTCAATTGCCTGGATGAATAATTTCACCAATAAAATCTAGAGATTCTAAGTGCATTTTATGTCATTAGGGAGCTAGCGATTAAATGATTTGAAACACACTAATTTGCAAGAGACTCCTCTCCTAGGGAATAATTAATAGGATAATTGCCAATATGAATACATTTTTTTCTAAAAACACATTGGTAATTTTAATGATAATACTGTTGTGTTAATTTGAAGCGGTAATTTTTATTCTCCATAATATTTGGATTGTTTGTAATAATACTTGGAAGCCTGAGAAAAGTACACTTTATTGTGCAGATTCTTTGCAGATAGTGCAAATACTCAGAAATGTAACTATTGCCATTTAAATTATTTCAAAAACCACATCGAAGCTCAAAAATTTTCCTTTTTATTACCAGTACTGGTAATTGTTAAATTATTTTTGTGGCATTGAGCAATGATCCCAGTGGAGACTTCTGTAGAACTAGTATCAGCAGGTTTTTTTTCTGACAAAATAGAAGGAGCGTTTTGTACTAAAGAGTATCAAGATAATGGCAAGGCCATCTCAAAGTAAATGCAGATTGTAATTACCAGGTTGATTACTCTGATATCCATTGTGCATGATAGATGGCTTGCTTGGACCTCAGTTCCTAGAGTCTGTGCTCAGTTCTTTGCTTCATTGTCCTCCAATATCACAGCCTTTTTCATCATAATCAGAAAGAAAAGAAGACCAGTAAGCAAGACATGTTAAAATGGAAAATGTTAGAAGTCAC
>NW_012151086.1:185690-186473 GCF_000956105.1 Propithecus coquereli | reverse complement strand
TATTTGTTTATTGTATAACTGTGCTAAGCACAATACTAAGATGGCCCAAAGATTTCTGCTCTCTCCTGTACGTGCACCTTTTCATAGTTGTTCAATCAAACACTGATCTTCTAGGCCTTGCTATAAAAGCACTTTGCACATATATCTAAAGTCTAACGTTAATTCACTTAGGAAGATTACTTATGCGGGCCTGACCTAGAAGAAGGCATGAAATGCAGTAGGCTTCTAGGAGCTAAGGGCTGGCCCCATCTGACATTCAGCTAGGAAACTGAACCTTTCCTACAACCTCGAGGAGCTGGATTGTGTCAACAACCAAACTGAGCTTAGAAGCAGACATTCTTCAACAGAGCCTCCAGATAATAACTTGGCCCAGCTAACACCTCTATTTCAGCCATTGAGACCCTAAGCAGAGAAACAAGCCACCCTGTGCCAGACTTATGACCTACAGAAACAATGAAATAATAAATTTGTGTTGTCTTAAGTTTTTAAATTTGTAGTCATTTGTTATGCACCATTAGAAAAGCAATCCAATCACTTAAAAGGTATTAAATTTAATAATTACTATTGTGGAGATAGAGTTGATTTACACCTGGCCTGGAAAAGCTCTGTCTTTATCTCTGGGAATGCCTGGATGCCTAGATTTTTACTATTGGTTAAGATAAGATCAGGCACTTTATGAAACTCTGTGAAAGGTCTAAAACAACTCTGGGACCTCAGACACTTTCTTCATATTAATAGATGGTTTACAACTGTCCTAATGTGTTTGACAGTCTGACTTGATTA
>NW_012151086.1:182744-184265 GCF_000956105.1 Propithecus coquereli | reverse complement strand
GATATAACCAGGTTCCCAGGCAGTGTGCGTTGCAAGAGATGGGAGAGACAAAGACACAGACACAAAAAGAGTAAGGTAAAAGGGTGTGCGGTGGTCAGGGGACCACCAGCATTCCCATGAGCCAGGTGGTAGTGACTGAAGTCTAGCTCCCATTTTTATTCTCTTTTTCATGTTATAGATTACAATGATTGCATGTGAAAAGCTCCTGAGTTAGCAGTAAAGCGTATAATCTAAACAGGAACAGAGAGACCACGTAATTCTTTCTACTTTATCTAGTTCCTCATTTACTGAGACATGAACTTAGGAAAGAGATAGGAACATTGCCTCAGGCTTCGAATAGCAAACTGCTCTTATCTGCTGGGCTGACATCCTTTGATCATTCTCTCCACCTTCAGATTACAAGCCCGGTTCTTTTGTAGACATCCCTGATTGATAGAATGTCCCCCTCAAGGTTGAGCAGCTTTTGCTCAGTGAATTGACACCTTCCCAGGTTGCTCTTTGGCAAAGTCCTATCCCACTCCTGAGGTTTTCATGTCTCGACCCTAACCCTCAACAGTCTGTAATAACTATTGGGGAAATAGTATTTCAATAAGATAAAATTTCATTAATTCAGCTTATAAAGTAAAAAATATATGTAATTTTATTTTTTCTTTAAAAAAATGTCAAATACTGCCCCAAATGGATACAATAATTGAAAGGAGAGTGGAATGGTATACTAGCTTGGGCCTGGTGGGATACAGAATTCATTCCAGATGATTCAAATGAACATTAACGAGAGGACAATTTACAGTTCTGTGGCCAGTGTCCAAAATCACCATGTGGGCAGGACCTCACTCCCTTCAAAGGCTCTAAGGAAGAATGATTCCTTGTTTCTTTTTGCTTTTGGTGACTCTTGGCCTTCTTCAGTTTGTGGATGAATCACTTCAGTATCTGTGTTCCCCTTCACATGACATTCTTCTCCATTTCTCCGTGTCTGTTTTCTAAATTTTTTTCTGTCTCATTGTCACTTATAAGTGATGACAAATACTTGTCATTGGATTTAGTATGCATTCTAAACCATGGTGATCTCATTTAAAAATTCTTAACTATAGGTATAAAGACCTTTTTTCCAAATTAGGTCACATTTTCAGGTTCTGGATGGAGATATACTTTGAGAGGCCAATATTCAAACCACTGCACATGGGAAAATTAAGAAGCTTCCAATACTAAATAGATATGACTAAAGCTACAAATGGGAGGAAATGATGTGACCAGAGAACAGTGAGATCAGGGGTAATAGAGTAAACACCCTCAGAATTTTTAGTTTTAAAAGGATATGGACAGATACAAGAGATAGAAGCAGGTAGAAATGCGGAGAAAAACCCCAAATCACTCATTTCCACCATTTTAGCTAATTCTCTTTTTTCTCTTTGGTTAAATATAACCACAGAGTCAGAGAAAGGCATGAAATCCATCTGAGAGAATGAGATAGTTAAAGAAAATTTATCCCAAAACATGTAATCCCTGGTTATATGACACAGT
>NW_012151086.1:182354-182694 GCF_000956105.1 Propithecus coquereli | reverse complement strand
ACGGGAGAAATTTTAAACACGAAATTGTGCCTTTGAGTCTCTTTCTTAACTCTGCTTTTCTTAATGTTTTTCCTTGATTCTTCTACCTGGGTTTTGGAATATAGCAAATAAGCTTTCTTTCAACTACTACATATGCACACTTTATTTATTATGATCTCTTTCTCTTTTTAAACTAACACTATACTTTGTGGATAGTAAATTAATTATTTTTGTCAAGGACAATGTTGGTACTATTTCAAGCTATATTTTCAGTCTGTGATAAATGAAAATATTTTAGATCTGAAATATAACAGGAAAAGAACACTTAACAGTGCCTGCTATCATTTCCAATCCACTTAAG
>NW_012151086.1:177705-179919 GCF_000956105.1 Propithecus coquereli | reverse complement strand
GAGAGGACAATTTACAGTTCTGTGGCCAGTGTCCAAAATCACCATGTGGGCAGGACCTCACTCCCTTCAAAGGCTCTAAGGAAGAATGATTCCTTGTTTCTTTTTGCTTTTGGTGACTCTTGGCCTTCTTCAGTTTGTGGATGAATCACTTCAGTATCTGTGTTCCCCTTCACATGACATTCTTCTCCATTTCTCCGTGTCTGTTTTCTAAATTTTTTTCTGTCTCATTGTCACTTATAAGTGATGACAAATACTTGTCATTGGATTTAGTATGCATTCTAAACCATGGTGATCTCATTTAAAAATTCTTAACTATAGGTATAAAGACCTTTTTTCCAAATTAGGTCACATTTTCAGGTTCTGGATGGAGATATACTTTGAGAGGCCAATATTCAAACCACTGCACATGGGAAAATTAAGAAGCTTCCAATACTAAATAGATATGACTAAAGCTACAAATGGGAGGAAATGATGTGACCAGAGAACAGTGAGATCAGGGGTAATAGAGTAAACACCCTCAGAATTTTTAGTTTTAAAAGGATATGGACAGATACAAGAGATAGAAGCAGGTAGAAATGCGGAGAAAAACCCCAAATCACTCATTTCCACCATTTTAGCTAATTCTCTTTTTTCTCTTTGGTTAAATATAACCACAGAGTCAGAGAAAGGCATGAAATCCATCTGAGAGAATGAGATAGTTAAAGAAAATTTATCCCAAAACATGTAATCCCTGGTTATATGACACAGTCAGTTATCTTTCAGTGCATTACTCAGGTAGTTCCTTAAATCAATAGCTAACAATTGATTCTCAAAATGAGATCTTTGCAACTGAGTTAATTTGTACTCTGACCACACAAAAGCCTTTAACTCTATGAAATAAAGCTATTCTATGAAACAAAGGCCCCTTGACAGAATGTGAGGTTGTTATCATAATTTCAATGATCATTATTTAAGAACAAGGAACAATGCTAAAAATGTTTCCCCACCCGCTGTGGTAGCTACATGACAAACCTATAAACAAATCATTTCTGTAATTTCAAGTTTTTGCCTCATGTTAATAACTTACCTAGTAGTTTTCTCAGTGCAACCATGATATCTTTGTTCCTCAGAGTATATATAATGGGATTTAACATTGGGATTAAAACGGTATAGAAAAGAGAAATTAGTTTCCCCATTTTTTCAAATTGATTTGGTTTGGGTTGTAAATAAGTGATAATAGCTGTTCCATAGAATAAGACTACAACTATCAGGTGAGAAGAGCAGGTGGAGAAGGCTTTAGCCCTTCCTTTGGCTGATGACAATTTGAGAATGTTGGAGATAATTTTGCTGTAGGATACAACAATCAACAGAAATGGAACCATGATAAACACTACTGCATCTATATAGACTGCTATCTCATTCACAAATGTGTCTCCACAAGCAAGCTTGAGTACTGGGGGGATGTCACAAAAGAAGTGATTAATTGTGTTAGACCCACAAAAGGGCAAAAAGAAAATCTGACATGTTTGCCCAATTACTACGGGAATTCCGCAGATCCAGGAGGCAGCTACCAGCTGAATACAGACCTTGTTGTTCATTAGGAGAGAATAGTGCAGCGGGTTACAAATAGCCACATAGCGGTCATATGCCATTGCTGCCAGGAGGAGGCACTCTGTGCCTCCAAGCATGAGAACAAAACACATTTGCGTAGCACAGGCCAACAAAGAAATATTTCCTTTCCGAATCCAAAGATCCATGAGCATTCTTGGGATAGTGACAGTTACATAACAGATTTCCAGAAATGAAAAATTGCCAAGAAAAAAATACATGGGGTTCTGGAGAGCAGGGTCAATTCTTGTTATTAGTATTATGACGCTATTGCACATCAGGATAGTCAAATATATCAGTAAAAATATCACAAAAAGTGTCCACTGGAGTTTGGGCATATCAGAAAACCCCAGAAGAACAAATTCCATTATCACAGTGGTATTTGATTTTTCTGTTTTAAGTTGATCTCCATCTGCAGATATGGTAAATTCAAAATGGTTAATTCATTCACATTTTGAACCACATTTCCCTCTTATGTTAACTGAATGAAATGCTTATATAAATTCTTAAATTATTTACACCATTACCTTGCTCTGTTTCTAGGAAATGAGATTCAAAACTTCAGAAATTAACTGATTTGGAGTTAAAATCAATTCAAGAAATAAATCCTAATATATTTTCTTAGAC
>NW_012151086.1:174663-175994 GCF_000956105.1 Propithecus coquereli | reverse complement strand
ATTATGTTATCTACTTAGGCATCAGGGAAAACATCTAGCTAATTGGAAATGCATGTTGCCTCAAAAAAAAAAAAACATTTTAAATGAGATAAGAAAGAAAGAAAAGAATAAACTGCCTTCTCCACATCCTTTCCCTATATCAGCTACTTCCAGGAATGTATGGAGAGAAGATTGTCAGACATGAAGTAGTGAACCCCAAATCTACTATGTTTAATTACATTTACTTCTTCCAGTCTGGGATTCTGTGGCTATTTCACAGTGTGTTTCCAAAACTGTAATCCTTTTATGTATTTTAAATCTGTTTCTCTTTACTATGGCATGTATTTCATACATTGGTCCTCTGTACTCTTTATCATCACTGATTTGGTATTCTCAAATGAGGCTTTTTTCATTTATCTCTACAAATGAAAACTACACTCACGATTTGCCGCAAACTTTTCAATTACATAAAGGCTGGGCAAGTTGAATGTAATCCTCCATTGGGGTAGACTGATCTAATCCCTATCCTATCATTAAAAAGGAGAATTGGATATTTCATTATTCATTTAAATACTACTATCACCTGGAAAAAGCTAAAACCTGAAACAAGACCTCAGATATATCAATGACTTAGCAGAATAAAGAAGTATCTTACACTCACATCACAGTTCAATTTTGTGGTTAGTAATTAGGAAACAACAGTTCCTTCATCTCATAGTCCCACTGTTTCCTAGGTCATCTTTGTAGTTCTCTGTTGCACAGCTAGGACTCAGAAAGCTGAGAATTAAAGACAGAGCGTAAGGAAGAACATCTACTCTAAGATCCTCCACACACAATAGACATGCGATTTCTACACATGCAGTATTGTAGAAACTAATCACATGGTCCTACTTAAATATGTAGAGCTAGGGAATGTTATTTTACTGTATGTCAAAAAGCAGAAATGTGTTTGGAGAACATCAAGCCAGATTCCCCCACAGGCCTCAATTTTGGTCACTAACTGTGTTTCACTCTGTATTTCCCCAACTTCACAGGGTTCAGTCTCAGAAAATTTATGAGCTTTGATTATGACACATTTTTCTGCACTAGGTATGGGTGGCCCCCTTCAGATTGAGAGACCAATGAAAAGAAAAGGAAAATTTTCTTCCATCCCACACTCAGAATACAGCGAAATTAGACTCTCCCCTTTTGCTTTAGAGAGACATAGCTGTCACTAGTCAACTGAATAGAATCTTAAGGACACCCGGGTATAAAGAAATCCCTTTGTTAATTTTTTTTCTTTGTAATCTGTCTTCACTCTTAACTTCATTTATCCTCTTTCTTCATCTCATCTGAAGGAGATTTCAACAAGC
>NW_012151086.1:163202-172763 GCF_000956105.1 Propithecus coquereli | reverse complement strand
TTTGTAACTGTGGTAGGTAAAATTCTAACATGGTCACCAAGATTTATGTGCTCTGATGTATACACACCTTCTCCCAGTTTTTCAATCAAACACAAATCCAAGAATTGCTGTAAAGTTGTAAAGGGATTTTGCAGATTTAAGTTCCCTAATCAATTAACTCTAAATTAGGGGAGTTACCAAGATAGACCTAATCTAATCACATGAGCCCTCTAAATTTCACTCTAGCAGTCATAGGAAATCTGGGATTCAATCTGATGGAGATGAAAAGGGACACAGAATGGCTTGCTGTTGTTTTCTAGAAGCTGAGAGTAGCCCCAGCTAATAGCCTGGGGAAAAAGGAATCTGAGTTCTACAATTGCAAGGAACTGAATTCTGCCAACAACCTTACTAGGTTTAGCATCAAATATTTTTCCACAGATTTGACAGATAAAAACTCAGCCCAGACAACATCTTGATTTCAGCCTTTGAGACCCTCATCCGAGAAACCAGTCATGCTGTGCCAGACTTCTGACCTACAGAAACTCAGAGATAATAAATTTGTATTTCTGTGTGACCAAGAGAAATCATTCCCCACCCCAATCCCCTTACTCTCTAAATAGACTCTCCAGAACCTAAGATGCCCTGCACAGTTCATCTGTATTCAAGCAGGAGTGTAGCCTAGTGCATGGGGAAAAAGGTGCCCTGGGAATTTCCTGTTGCTGAGTGTCTCTCAGACCTCCAATGCTTGCCTGCGTTTTCTTTTCTGACTGCACTGTACTCATTTCCTTTAAATAAATCCATGTGAGAGTACACTCTGAAGTCTGATGAATGTTTTCCAATCATCGAACTAGAGAAAAAAATCAACGGTGTTTACTGTCTTTTTGACTTAATAAAAACTAATAAATTTTCATTTGATAAATTATTTGGAAATATTCAGATATACATGGAAATATATTTTTTCTTAATTGGAGTGATATCATGGGATCTCACAAAAGTTAGCATATCTATTTTATTGTTTCTATGTTTCAATATGTTAATACCATTATTTTAAAGTTTTCATTTTATATAAGTCCGATTTATTAAGTGCTCTAATTTTGAACATTTTTAGTGTTTTTAAGTTTTTAAACATTTGCTAATTTTAAACTTTTTTTTACAATTTATTTAGATTATCATTGTATACAAGTACATGAACAGATTTTTGTACATATTTTTTGATAATGGAAAAAAATAATATGCTCAATTTCTAGGTATACTACTTATATAAGCTCTGATAATTATGAACATTTTTAATCATTTTAATTTGTCAAATATTGAGATTCCTTTCATTAATTCAATGATGACAGTTTTCTCTTATTATTCCTTTATATTCTAAGAATCATTTCACTTTTTGCCATTCAATACTCACTGATAATCTTTAATTATGTTTAATTTTCTTGTCCTCAATTTGATTTGTTCATCTCTACATCTATAGTTATTGCCTTTTAGTTATTTTTTGAGGAATGCTGGTAAATGTTATATATGTCTACTCCCTTTAGGTCATAATAAAATCTCTTTGATTCCTTCATAAATCAAAGATGCTTTTGCTGATATTGAAATTTCTCTGCTAGATACTAAATATTCTTTAAGGCTTTTCATTACAATAATAATGGATAAAATGCAAACATTTTCTTTGCTATATTATTTTATTTTTTTCTGTACAGAAGTGTATTATTAGTTGTGATGTGCCTATTATATTCCCATTGCAGTTAATGCAAACTATACAGAAAAATATAAAGAATAAGTCAGAAATGATTGGAGATCCTGTCACTTGAGGAAGTCAGTATTTCCTTCTAATCTACTTCCTTCCAGACACTGCTAGAATGTAGACATGCCCACTACCTACAAGCACATGAAAATCTTATATGAAATTATGGATTGTTATTTTTCTTGTCTTACAAAAAAATTTTTTGCATTATAAATACATCTGCATTTGCTCTTGCATGTCAGGAAACGCTTGGAGTTTCCTCAGTGAAGCTGTTCTGAAACATTGTCTTGAATAGCTTTGCAGTATATGTGGTGCAGAGGCACTCCAGCAGTTTAATTCATTCCAACTGAGAGTGCCCTTATCCTTTGCTTGTATTTTGTTTTTGCACTATAAAAAACTTTTAATAAGCATTCTTGAACAAATATATATTTTTAATAATCATTCTTGCACAAACACTTCCATTTCTACAAGATGAGGTTTCCTTAATTCAGTTTGTAAGTTAAAGTGTTTTAATTTTTCTTTAAAAAAAAAAAGCCAAACTACTGTCCAAAAAGGGTATAATGATAGAAGATGGGGAATGGTATATAAGCTAGGGACTGGAAGAGTGCAAGATGTATCTGAGATGACTCAAATTCTAATAAAATCACTTTAATGAAAGAACAATTTACACAGTATAATAGGTTCCGAGGGCCATGATGACAAACTGTGTGGCTTGATCCAACAGAAACTTACTGTCTCATAGTTCTGGAGGCTGGAGTCCATACACGGTATGGACAAAGCCTTGCTCTCCCCAGATGTTCTAGGGGAGAATCATTCTTTGCCTTTTTTAGGTTTTGGTGGTTCCTGGGATTCCTTGGCTTGTGGCTATATAGCTCCAATCTCCGCTTTTATCTTTGCATGACTTTCTCCTCTGTGTCTGTGCATCTGTCACCCAAACTTCCCCTGCATGTCTGTCTCTTATAAAGACATTTGTCATTGAATTTAGACCCCGACCTAACCCAGGATAATCTCTTTTCAAAACCCTTAATTACATCTGCACATATCCTTTCAATATTAGGTCACATTTGCAGGTTCTGGGTGAACATAGCTTTTGGGAGGACACCATGTAACCCACAGTACATTAGTATAGATGAGTATGTTGAAAAAAACAGAACCTTGAAAAAATAGGTAGGTATTACTAAAGCAAGAGCTGAAGCTATAAGGAGAGAACAAAATGTTATCAGATAATAGTGAGATCTGGGCAAATAGAGGAGGGGACATCCATCTTTATTTGTAGTATCGAAGGGACATGAACAGAGACAAGAGACAGAAGCTAAAGGAAATTCAAAGAATAACCCAAGTTTTCTCTATTTCCCTACTTCCACTGTCTTAGCTATTGTTGATTTTGCTAATTGACTAAATCCAACCAGAGTATCAGAGAAGCGCAGAAAATGCATCTGAAGGAATGAAAAGGATAACAAACTCATCACAGAGCATGACCTTAATATCTGGTTATACAACACATTCAGATGTCTTCCCTTGTGTTGTTTGATGAATCTCTTAACTCATTAGTTCAGCATGAGAGGAAAGATTGGTCTTCAAAATTAAATCATTGAAGTTGATTTAATTTGTGCTTTGATTACACAGAAGCCCTTAACTAAACACTATGAAACAAAGGTCCCTTGATAAAATGTGATGTTATTACCGCACACATTTAGAAACTTAGAAATAAACTAGAATTTTTTTTTGGTTGTTTTATCTACATGACAAGCAGGTATGCAAATATTTTTGTATTTTCAAGTCTTTTACTCATATTAATAATTTAGTAAATTTCTCAGTGCATAATGACATCTTTCTTTCTCAGATGGTATACATTGGGATTCAATATTGGGGAACAAATGGTGTAGAGAGATCAATTTCCCCATTTCTTCAGTTTGATGTTGTTTGGCTTGTAAATAAGCAATAATATAATAGTTTAAACACAAATTTGAAAAACAAAACACTATGCTTAACATATCTGTCTGCATTTAGATTTAATCATAAATATAAAAATTTACTTAAGTAGAATTATTACTCTTAGTACATATTGATATATTTTAGTTGCTTTCGGAGGTATATTTGTCTCTATTTCAATGGTATTATTATTTTAAATATAGAGATTTTCTTATATTAGCAACATAAAAAAGCATAAATTACATAAAATAAAGAACATTCTTTGAAATATATTTAATGAGTCCCAAAATTCTATGAATTTGACAGAAATATATACTTGTGAAACTATAGGCAGCGTAAAAGTTCAAAACATTCACAGCATCAACAAAAGGTTTTTTTAGTGTTACATCAATGATTGAAAAATAGATGTGAAGATCTCCTACCTGGATTATAAAATGATCTGTTTAATTATTTCAAATTCTACTTCCTATGTTTTGGGTCTCTGATTCTAAATACATATGAACTTATATTTGTGTATTTCTAATGAATTAATTCTGTCATCTCTATAAAATATACTTCTTTAACTTTGGTGATGCATTTTATCTTACAGTCTGCTTTTTCCCATATTACAATAGTCATTCCAGTTTCTTATGCTTATGGTTTGCATGATACATTTGTTTCCTATCATTTATTTTTCATTTATTTACATATTTTAATTATAAGTGTGTCTCATATAGATAGAATATATTAATATTTGAATCTTGGTTTGCAATCTATTTTTTACTTTTCAATTATACTATTTAACTGAATCAAATTAACATTCAGTGCAGTCATTGGTGTGTTTAGATTTATCTGTAATATTTTTTCAATCTTTTTAAAAAATTTTTCTGTTGTGTATTTTGATACATATTTTCCCCTTTCTGGTATGCCTTTGGATTATTTAAAAGTTTTAAAGTTCTATTTTATTTTATTTATTGGAATTTTAGTAGTTCTTCTAGAGAACGGAATATACATTTTTACCACTACACAATTTATTTGAGTTTATTATGTATTAAAATGTAGAAAATTTGGAACCACATGAGTCTCTTCAACACTCCCCTGTTATCCTTTATGTAATGTCTACATAAGTCTTAGATTTTCATACATTATAACCTCCCAAAATTTAAAAAAATTTTTGCTTTAAAAACTCATATGTATTTTAAAGAAATTTAAAGAAAATGTAATATTCAACATTTACCTATACATTTACCATGTTTTGTGCTTTTTATTTTTTTCTGAAGATATATATTTTTCTCTGGTATCTTCTTATTTTAGCCTGAAGAATTTTTTTTTTTTTTTCTTGTAGATCAGGTCCATTAGTAATGGATTCTCTTAGTTTTCTTTTACTGAAAGTTTCTGGATTTTAATTTCAATTTCATTATTTCTTTATTTTTCAAAGAGTATCATTAATGCATAATTGAAACATAATCAAGAACACTTATTTAAAGCTTACAATTTGAAAAGTTTGCATATGCATTTACCAGTAATATATCTATCACATCCAGAAATTTCCTCAAGCACCTTCTCCCCCTATTACAAACAACAAAAACAAAATTGGAATTTAACACCATTGTGGCTGAAAACATATTCTGTATTATTTATTTAAAGTATTGAGACTTTTTTTTATGCTCCAGTTTTTGGTTTATCATGATGAACACTTAAAAATTCTTAGCAAGGATACATAATGCTGTTTTGTTGGGTGTTGTAGATACATGCATTTTTATCTGCCCTTTCAATATCTGACAATATATGTACTCCCTCCCTTTGTATTATTACTGATGATCTTTTTCTTTTTTTTAATTTTGATCTCTGGTACAGCATGAGCCTTTTATTTTGAACCGAAGAGTTTAGTTTTGTGAAATAAATTTTTAGATATGCAAGGAATTTAAAAAATCTACCACTTAAAGACATTTTAAAACATGTCTAAAGGCAAATTCTCCAGTATATAAAGAGATAAACAAAATTTAAAAGCCTAAGTATAATACGGTTTAGAAAACAGCAGAGAATATTGAATAATATGTTAACATGTTAAAAACTCTTCAAATAGCATATTGTAAGTCTGTTTCAATTTGACTTGATTATAATACAGTTTGGATATGAGCTGTGGCCTCTTTCTATGTGCTTTCTCATTGTCCAGGAGTTTAGCCTGGGCTTTTTGACATGGTAGTAGAAAGGTTTACATTGTAAGACAAGACAGTCCTAATGCCCAAGGACTATTCATGCTTGTTAACGTTCTATTGATGAAAGCTAATCACATGCTAAACCAAGGGTCAATATGGGACAGGACAACAAAAAAGGTATCAACACAAGAAACAATTATTGAGGTTATTACCACACAGGTGGAGCCTGTTTTTTCTTTTTCTTTTTAGAGACCAGGTCTCACTCTAGCTCAGGCTGGCCTCAAACTCCTGAGCTCAAGCAATCCTCCTGCCTCAGCCTCCCAGAGTGCTAGGATTACAGGCGTGAGGCACCACCCCTGGCCTAGCATGGTCTTTTTAATGACAGCATAATTGTCTATTGTATGTATGTGCCATATTTATTAAAATAATTCTCAGAATGTGCATTCATTTGTGCCTTTCTCTTAGACAAATAGTGCTACAATAAATATATTATATAATTATTATTTGTATTACTCATCTTTGTACATATTCTTACGCATTCAGGTTTTTATTTCTATTAGATGATTATTTAGCAATGACTATTTAGTATCTAAGAATGCTTGTTTCTTCAGAAAGACTTCAACAAAGAAATGGAAAATGGCATGATCTCAATGATGACTCTATATATTGCATCATCTTTTTTAGTTACATGTCTCAATTTACAGTTTATAGTGAGAGGGAATATTGATCTTTAAAATACAGCATCGCTAAATAATTAATGCAGTTGTCATAACTCTAAGGACATAAAGGCCCATTAAAATAAAATGAAATCAAATAAATCTTCATAAAAATTAAATACGTAAAACAATAAATTCTGTTACTTCAGTTGCCACACAATGTTAACAGTTTGGGAAGAACTTTCCTCAGAGCCTCTGTAACATCTTTGTTCCGCAGACTGTATATTAGAGGGTTAAACATTGGGGTCAAAATGGTGTAGAAAAGAGAGAGCAGTTTGTCTGTTCCCTCGTATTGATTGGATTTAGGTTTCAAATAGGTGATAGTGGCTGATCCATAGAATAAAACTACAACTATGAGGTGGGATGAACAAGTGGAAAAGGCTTTGGTCCGTCCTGTGTTTGATGGCAACTTCAGGATGGTTGAGATAATTCTGCTATAGGACCCAAGAATCCACACAAAGGGAACAGTGACAAATAATACATTAAATATATAGACCAACATCTCATTCACAAAGATGTCTCCACAGGCCAGCTTGAGCACTGGGGGAATGTCACAGAAGAAGTGGTTGACTTGGTTAGATCCACAAAAAGGCAGAGAGAAAATCTGGTATGTCTGCCCTATGGCTACTGGAATTCCATTGATCCAGCAACCAGCTACTAACTGGATACAGGCTTTGTGGTTCATGATTAAAGGATAATGCAGAGGGTTACAAATGGCCACATAGCGGTCATATGCCATTACAGCCAAAAGGAAACACTCTATGGCTCCCAGGGTGAGGAAAAAACACATCTGTGTAGCACAGGCAAAAAAAGAAATAGTTCCTTTGAGGGTCCAAAGATCCATGAGCATTCTAGGAAGAGTGACAGTCACGTAACAGATTTCTAAGAGAGAAAAATTGCTGAGAAAAAAATACATGGATGTCTGAAGAGTAGGATCGACTTTTATTATTAGAATTATGATGCCATTCCCCAGTAGAATAATCACATAGATGAGAAAGAATAGACCAAAAAGAAACCAGTGAAGTTTGGGAATATCAGAAAAACCCAGGAGAATAAATTCTATTATTGTAGTGAGATTTGTTTCTGTAATTTTCAATTTGCTTTCTGTCTGTGGATTTAGATTTCTTGGCATTTTTGTTTTTAATAATTGGACTGAGACATAGGTTTTGATCTTTAGAATTTCTCAGTTTCTTTCTGACATTTATATTCTGTGATTCTGGGATATTTAATGTGAAACCAAAAGCAATGAAGTCATCTGTAGGAAAAAAAAATCAATTCAATCAATTAAATGCTTGAACAATTGATAGATTTTCACTCTAATTATACCAATAAGATACATATCGCTACACATTTTTAATCCGCTTACAATACCAGAAGAGAGAATGTAGATCAGCTTTTCCTTTCAATCTACTTTTTTTAACCCAAGGATGTGCTCAAACACCCTCCCTTTTAGAAAGGCTCCCCTCTTTCCAAATATTGTTCTTCCTTTAAGTCTCGGATATTTCCTTGAGATCTTGCCTATTTCATTTTTGTACTACTTTGTACAAAGAATTTGAATCCCTCACACCATTATACTCAGATAAGACTTGGTTTTTCCATTCATTTGTTTTTGAGGGAATAAGGTTTCGTGTTTTTATTTTCTATTCTCATGTGATTGTCTTATTTGTTTAAGTGAAAGTGTAAGTAATTGAGGCCAGGACCCTGTTTTTACAAATTTCCCTATCAGCTCCTATATGGTAATAATTGCATTTAATAATTATTAATTCAAACCTCAAGGTACACAATCAATTTAATTCAACATTTTATTTTCTATTACCAATCATATTCATGTTCATCTCTTTTCTAGGGTTAGAATCCAGGCTTCCTCACTCAAAAACTCCCTAAACCACATCTAAGCCTCTTTTCCCAAATTTCTTCCATGATAAAAGCAGAGCCTTAGTTAAAAATCAACTTTTTATTTTTCTGACCATGGGCTGAGGCATCTGAGAAAAATACACTCAAGAGAAACACATATGTCTTTGGTCTCCTTTAAAATACTGAACACAGGACGGGATCATTGGCTCACACCTGTAATCCTAGCACTCTGGGAGGCCGAGGCGGGAGGATTGCTTGAGCTCAGGAGTTCCAAACCACCCTGAGCCAGAGAGAGACCCCGTCTCTAGTAAAAATAGTAAAAAGAGCCGGATGTCAGTTCCAGCTACTGGGGCAGCTGAGACAGGAGAATCTCTTGAGCCCAGGAGTTTGAGGTTGCTGTGAGCTAGGCTGTCACCATGGTACTCTAGCCCAGGCAACAGAGCAAGACCTTGTCTCAAAAGAAAAGAAAAAAATAGTGAACACAAAGAGAAAACAAACAATTACTTTTGCTTAAAGTTAGTATCAAACTTCCTTAATGTATATACTCTATTCATTCTAGCACTTTTTACTACAATTAGGTTAATATTTCCTCTTCTTAAAGATCTACCTTTACCTTCACCATTCCTCATGACCTGTCATCCCTACTAACTGATTATACTACCTAACTTTTAATTAAGTAGTCAGAAAAAGTCCACAAAAATTTCAGTATCTTCTTGTTAACTAATCTTTCTGTCTACATTTATCTAAATAAGCTTTATTTTGTTTGTCTTCTTGGTTCGTTCTGATGTAGTGTACCATTGAAGCTCCTTCCAAAAGAGTCTAACCTAGTAATTCCACAACAATCCATCCGTTCCCAGAAAAACATTCAGAGTGATTTATCCCTTCCTCTCACAACTGCATGAATTCTATTAACCTGTCCTGACTTCTGATGTACTGGCAAAAATGCTTTGTGGAGGGTAAGGGGAGCCAGGTTAAGAAAGGGGTTGATTTACAGCATTTACCTACTTCTAACACCAAATTTCAAGTTCTCCAGACCTTGTATAAACCCAGCTGGATGAAGCACACCACTCACTGTTCCCAAACCCTCAAAATATGTTTATTCTTTTTATCTACACTCCTAACTCCTTAAACTTACCCTCTTATTTCCAGGATTATTCTAATAGTCTTGCCCATCTACAATTCATTATGCACAAAAAAC
>NW_012151086.1:154388-154937 GCF_000956105.1 Propithecus coquereli | reverse complement strand
TCTCTTTAAGATACTGATTTATTTCCTTTGGATATATACTTAGAAGTGAGTTTGCTGTATTTTATGGTAGTTCTATTTTTAATTTTTTAAAGAAAATTCATATTGTTTTTCATAACGGCTATACCAATTTACATTCCTGCCAACAATTATACGGATATTCTTTTTTCTCAACATCCTTGCCAACATTAGTTACAGTTTGTTTTTCTTTACAATAGTCATTCAACAACTGTGAGGTCCTCTCTCATTGTGGTTTAGATTTGCATTTCCTTGATGATTGGTAAAGTTGAGAACTTTTTCACATACTTATTGGCCATCTTCATTTCTTGCTTTGAGAAATGTCTCTTCAGAACATTTCCCATTTTTAATCAGATCATTATTTTTTGCTATTGGATGTTTGAGTTTCTTAAATATTTTGGATGTTAAGCCCTTATAAGATATATAGTTTGAAAATATTTTCTTTCATTCCGTATGTTGCCTTTTCACTCCGTTGATGGTTTCCTTTGCTGTGAAGAAGCTTTTTGGTTTGATGCACTCTCATTTTTTTTTTTT
>NW_012151086.1:152641-154338 GCF_000956105.1 Propithecus coquereli | reverse complement strand
TTTTTGTGTATTTTAAATATTTACTTAAATATTTAAAGATGGCATTGTGTAAGATCCATATAATTTTCCAACATGACCTCAACCTGCTTTTGATACAGCAAGTGCTCTTATAGAGGAAATAGTCACTTCTTCCCAATGGGAATATGTCTTCTCCCTCCTCAGAACTAAATCATTTAAATGCTTCTGTTTGTAATTACTTTGTTGTGTTTTTCCAAACAATTCTCTCAGACAAGCCAGATTTTCCTACAGTCTCTCTATGGAATATAATCTTACACACTTTTACTTTCCCAAATACAGGCAATGTGCATGGATATCCTAGAAGACACACTCTTAGTTGTCCAATATTACCTGCAGGAAAATATTCAAATTATTTATTTATTGAATTCTTACCTGTGTGATTTTATTTTCAATAATTCCTCTGAATAGAACTTTTCAGCAGATCGTGTCTCTTGTTAACATCATCTGAAAATACTTTGCATGTCTTCTCATCTTTAAAGAGTACCAATTTATTTTTCAAAAGTAGATATTTGTGGTTGTGGGTAACTGTTATGAAGACAATGGTAATCCTGTCTTACATAAACCAAGAATACTTTAATCAAATTATTATGTTCTGTTGAAAGATGAGAGGCCATGGTAACATAAATTGCTTTTGTATAATTTCAGTCAAAGTTATCAGTGTGCCCATCATTCAGATAGTGTGCATTGTACCTGTTAAGTGTGAATTTACCCAAGCCTCTCTCCCCCACCACCTGCTTGATTCCTGATGAGTTTTATTTCTATATGTGCATGTAAGTATTGTTCAATTAATTCCAGTTTAATGGTGAGTACATGCGGTGTTTGTTTTCCCATTCTTGTGATACTTCACTTAGAAAAAATGATCTCCAGTTTCATCCAGGTTAATACAAGAGGCATTTAGTTCACCATTTTTTATGGCTGAGTAGTACTCCATGATATACATATAGCACATTTTATTAATCCAGTCACATATTAATGGACACTTGGATTGTTTCCAAATTTTGCAATTATGAATTTCTGTGCTATAAACATTTGGGTACAGATGGATTTTTTACAAAATGACCTTTTTTCCTTTGAGTAAACACCCATTAGTGCAATTGCTGGATCAAATGGTAGGTCTGCTTTTAGTTCTTTGAGTTATCTCCATACTACTTTCCATAAAGCTTGTACAAATTTGCAGTCCCACCAGCAGTGTATGAGTGTTCCAATCTCTCCACATCCACACTAGCATTCATTGTTTTGAGATTTTTTGATATAAGGCATTCTCACTGGAATTAAGTGATATCTCATTTTGGTTTTGATTTGCATTTCTCTGATAATTAGAGATGTTGAGCATTTTTTTTTCATATGTATGTTGGCCATTAGTCTATCTTCTTCTGAAAAGTTTTTGCTCATATATTTTCCCCACTTCTTAATGGTATTGTTTGATATTGTCTTGCTGATTTGCTTGAGTTCTTTATAGATTCTGATTACCGGCCCTTTATCAGATGTACAGCATGCAAATATTTTCTCCCATTCTGTAGGTTATCTATTTACTCTATTGATTGTTACCTTGGCTGTGCAGAAACTTTTTAATTTAATCTGGTCCCATCTATTTATTTTTGTTGTTGCTGTGATTGCCTTTGGGGTCTTCTTCATAAATTCTTTGCCTAGGCTGAGAGTTTTTCCAACATTTTCTTCTA
>NW_012151086.1:148438-150145 GCF_000956105.1 Propithecus coquereli | reverse complement strand
TAAAAATCTAACTACTATGTTCTTAATAATTTCAATAAATGAAAATTGTTTTTTAATTTTAAAGTTTACTAACATTTTAATGGCTTTGTTGTGGCTGCTTTTTATTGGAAAACATTTGAATAATTGGTTGCAGTATGTAGGTCCACAGTTTCTGTTGATCGCCTAGATGAGTATCAGTCATTTGTGACAGTAAGGTTGTCTTGATTTGGATTATGTAGGAGAATGTAGTTTCACAGTAATAAGTGGTTGAAAAGTAAGAAAGCATTTTTTGGGCATGTTGCCAAAGTCTTAGATATTCTACTGCTTTTTTCCATATTTCAATGGGATCTTCCTTAGCATCAAACGATGACCTTAAATGTCATCTACTTAGAGCTCAATCAATTCTAATTTTAGCTCTTTAAGTAGCTTCATGATATCAACTAGATTAGGCTGAAATGGAATTTGAGTGTGATGCCTTTATTCTCAAAGTCTGTGAACCTTTCATTGTATTCTTCAATTAATAGCTCTGTAACAACTTCATATTCTTCAAACGATTCACATATATCATCCTGCTCATCAATGACCTTTGTTAACTTGGGGAAATGTTCATCCAAAATTTCCTTTTGAAGAAGTGTTTTTAAAATTCATAGCTTTTTTTGAGATGCTTGGATTTTTTCTTCGTATCATGCATAGACTTAGTTTTAGGTTGCAAAGAAATATTCAAGTGGTTTGGATTTGACACAATGTCACACAGAAATGCTTCATTCCTATAGAAATCTTTCAATAGTTTACATTGCTGATTCTGTTTTTCATAAAATTTAACTATATGTTCTTGCAGAAACAAAATTTTGGCTAACACCCATCCCTACAATAGCCAGCACACTTTAGAATGAAATGGAAAATCCACACTGAATACCTCATCCTTCAGCTTTAGCATGTTATGAAACTGATGATGTTGTGTTGCATTTGCATGAATATAGTTAACACTACTTATAATGTGTTGCAAAGTGTTACTTAAAATAGTAGCTTTAGCACAGAGATTTTTGCTGATGCAAGATAAAATGAAAAGAAATGAGAGCATCTTGATCTGTTAATGTAACAGATATTTACAGTTGGTATTTTCCTGTCATAGAAGGTGCACCATCTGTACATACACTCACTGAATTTACAAAATTCAGTCCAACTTCACATTTATCTTGAATGTTGTTGAAGATATCTATTTCCCATGTTCTGTTTGCAAAAATGCCCAAAGTGAGTAACTCTTCATAGCAAAAAAAAAAATCTTCTGTTCTGACCTGAAGTATAAAACCTGCACTGAATCAGTAGTATCAGTTGATTGGTCCAAAGCAAATGAATAATATATATTTTCCTTTTGAAGTATTGCATGAAGTTGTTCTTTTAAGTTGAAGGCTAAATCATGCTGCTAATCAGTTGTGGTTCTTCTTGAAAGAGGCAGTTGTTTTTATTTTGAAAGGTTATTGGTGTCTAAGTATCCTACAACTTCAACAATGCATTCTTTCACAATTTCCACATCACTGAATGGTTTCCCTTTTTTCCCAAGTATATAAGCTACTTTATAAGTTGCTTCAGTGGCATTATTTCCAGGTCTTATTGCTACTTGAAAGAATTGTCTTTGCTTTACATCTTTTAATTTCTACAATACAACCTTTTGCATCTCTCCTTTAATTTAAAATATTTGTGAGTGTTATAATGCTTCTTCTGAGTGTT
>NW_012151086.1:147524-148388 GCF_000956105.1 Propithecus coquereli | reverse complement strand
TCTCAGCTTGAATATTGTTGGTGTATAGGAATGCTACTGATTTGTGTACATTGATTTTGTAACGTGAGACTTCGCTGAATTTATTTATCAATTCCGGGATTCCCTTGGCAGAAGCTTTGGGGTTTTCTAGATATAAGATCAAATCGTCAGCAAAGAGCAATAGTCTGACCTCTTCTTTCCCCATTTGGATACCTTCAATTTCCTTCCCTTGCCTGAGTGCTCTGAGTAGGATTTCCAGTACTATATTGAATAGAATGGTGGCAGTGGGTAACCTTGCCTGATTCCAATTCTAAGTGGGAATGCTCTCAATGTTCCCCATTCAGTATGATGTTGGTTATGGGTTTGTCATATATGGCTTTTACAATTTTGAGATATGCTCCATCTATGCTTATTTTGTTAAAAGTTCTTATCATAGAGAAACCTAGCTCATTAACAACCTTATAAGCAAGGATGAAGAACAATTATTTTCTATAAAAAACTCTCTCATTGCAGCATTTAATAATTTAACATTTGTCACTTTCAACCCACCTCCACGTACTCTGTGGGGAGAACCACTTCATGCATGAGCTCAAAGTTTCCAACCTAATATGCTTCCCTTTGGGCTATGCTATGTTTTCATATTAACATTCTACTGTTTCTGTAACAAAATTATTTTCCTTGTATATATTCTGATAATCTTTTATATATCAGGAGAATACTTCTCCAACTCTGACCCTTAGCACTTTTCCTTAGCCATGAGGTGATATTCCTTCCTAAGTCTTTTACTCCACTTATACTTGGAGGTTATAGATATTTCTAAATCTTTTACTTCCATTCTCTGGGGCAAAGCACCCCCAGACTCCACTGCCAGGTATGTAGAATTAG
>NW_012151086.1:141487-143166 GCF_000956105.1 Propithecus coquereli | reverse complement strand
ATTTCTCTGGCTAGGACTTCTAATACAATTTTGAAAAGAAATGGTGACAGTGGGCATCACTGCCTTGTATTGTATTTTAGAGTGAACACTTTCAATTTTCCCCATTGAATATGATGCTAGCTGTGAATATTTCATATATGTCTAGGGAAATTAGAAAAATCAGAAAACAATAGAGATAGCAGCATAACAAAGAGACTAAAATATTACACTCATATGAGAGGGTTTAATAGATCCTGTCAGGTTCTAAAGAAGGTAAAAATTGAGAAAGTCTCGTTCACTATTATAATTAGCAATTTCTGGATGCTTTTAAAGGTTAAATTTATTTTGGGTCAAAAAAGTAAAAATATTAGAAACATTTTTCACTTAAGTGCAATGAACAATAGGCAAAAATATAATTATCAAACATTTTATTACTGATATGATGAGTTAGGTTAATAAGTTGACATAAGAAACACACATTTAATGAATTCAAAATTAATCAGTATCACTAAGTGATAAGAGGTCTTAAAGTTAGAAATATCAATACTTTGTAAATAAGATTAATTAGGTATCGGAAAACTAAATTAGGGAGCAGGGTACATGGCTCAAAATATGTCTAAAACCCCACATTCCAGAATAATTGAAATTCATATCCCAAACATTATTACTAATTTTTGCATCAAAAGAAACATAATATTAGCATTTACTTTCACAATATTTTGGTCCCATATACAATTCCATTAAAATATACTGGAGCAGAGAAACTGTAGAGAACCAGGGAACACTCAGCCAGTTGGTGCAGAAGAATATAGTTGAGGCACCCAGTGAAAGGTAAACCATCTCTGAGAGTATCCTGGCAAAGCCTCCAGGTCCAGGCAAGGTCCACAGAAGCCTAGACAACACCACAGCATTCAAGAACATCTGTCTGGCCAAGTTCAGCTACATGGACCATTGGGGGAAATCTGATGGTTGAGCTGGATGACCTCTTTGTGACAGGCCATAGTGTCTGCAGCCCAGATGCATATGAACAGCACCACTTCTATCAGGTGCAACTTTAGTGACAAGGCCAAGCACACAAGTCATGGGGAATTTCCCTCCAGAAATATGTGGCCATTCCCTTAGCAAGCCATGGCCCACACTCAGTTTCCTTCAGAGTTCTACCCACCCAATTCCTTGTCTACCTCCACATTATTAATGCTTAGCTTTAATATGAAAACTATTTTTAATTGTTCCTAAATGACAACTGATAGAAGACTTTCGTGAGCAGGAATCCAAAGACCCTAGTTTAAAGAATACGTATCAGATTCATTCATTTGATACTCAGCTATTACCTACAGACTATACTCTGATTAAATTCTTTGCAGCACCTGAGCATGTGTGCATGTGTCTCATGTGTGTTTGTCAGGCTAGGGATAGGAGTTAAAAATTTTGAGAAAAATGAAAGAATGAAAGGAGAGTTGTAATTGTTGCATATTAATCACAAAATTTTCTTGATAGCACACTTTTGCTCAAACTCACACTTTTTTAAACATATGTGTGTGTGCATGAATGGGAGGGAAATAAAAGATTTGGAGTTTGGTCTATGGCCATAACACCCTGAACGAGCCTAATCTTGTCTGATCTTGGAAGCTAAGCAGGGTTGAACCTGGTTAGTACTTGGATGGGAGATTTGGAGTTTGCAGTTTCTACTAAAACTATGG
>NW_012151086.1:127524-141318 GCF_000956105.1 Propithecus coquereli | reverse complement strand
ATATTAATATTCCTTATTTTTGTGTACCCATGAGTGATTATAAAGAAGGTGCCATGATCTTTTATCAATTAGACAATTTACTTTATCCTTAATTAGATATGGGTACTTGAATATTAACAGAAGTGTTTATTGAGAAAACATACTAATGAAAAAAATCAGGCTCGAACTAGACTTTCAAAGCAAATTAAATACACTATTTAGTTCAGATTTTTCATCAAACGGTTACAAAAAGGAAGGGATCCTTTTCCTTGTAATTACATTCCATAAAGCCTTCTTAACTTCCTTATTCCTGAGGCTGTAGATCAGTGGATTCAGCATGGGGATCACCACCGTGTAGAACACAGAAGCCACCTTATCCTGATTCAGGGAGTAGCTGGAACTAGGTCTCAGGTAAGTATAGATGGAGGCGGCATAGAACAGAATTATGGCCGTGAGATGAGAGGCACATGTGGAGAGAGTTCTGTGCCTCCCCTCCCCTGAGTGCGTACGAAAGATGGAGAAGAGAATGTAGGAGTAGGAGGTGAGGATGACCAGCAGAGTCCCGACCATATTCACACCAGCAAAAGTTGAAAAGATACTTTCTTTCAGGTGTGTGTCAGAACATGAGAGCTTAAGAAGTGGGGGACTGTCACAGAAGAAGTGATGGATGACATTGGAGCTACAGAATGGCAAGCTGCTTACAAAACTTGTGTCAACCATGGAGTTCAGCAACCCTGCCACAAAAGCCCCAGATGACATTTTAAGGCAAACTGTCCTGGACATGACCAACGAGTAAAGTAGTGGGTTACATATGGCCACATAACGGTCATAGGCCATTAACCCAAAGAGGATGCATTCGGTTGTCGCCAGGGCAATAAAGAAGTACATCTGCAGGAAGCAGCCAGCAAAGGAGATGGTTTTCTTCTCTGATAGTAAATCTACCAGCATCTTTGGGGTGATGGTGGATGAATAGCAAATGTCCACAAAGGACAAGTTAGCCAGGAAGAAATACATGGGTGTGTGAAGTCGGGAATCGATCCTGATTAAAAGGATCATCCCAGCATTCCCCAGAACTGTAAGTGTGTAAATCACAAGAAAAAGTAAAAAGAGGATAATCTGTAGCTCCAGTGTGTCTGCTAATCCCACTAGGATGAACTCAGTTAGCGTGGTATAATTATTTCTGGTCATTTATTAAAAATATATTTTGTGTAATCTTTGTGTTCGCTGTAAATGTTTTCCTCTCCCAAAGTTTACATAAAAAGAAGAAATGTTAATGAGAGCAATCACATGTGGGAAAAAATAAACAAAAACTAAGATATTATGGCATATTAACTAGAGTAACTGATGTGACAGGGACATTCAAGGACAAATGGATAAGCATTTGAATTTAATAAACATTTGTCTGTACTGAATCTGGGTTGTAGGCCTCTCAAATCACTGGTCTAGGTCCACATACTCCACTTCCCTTTCTGCAAGTGGACATTTATTGTATTATTCTTTCTATACCAGCTGACATCCAGAGTGTGAAAGATAGAAGTATTATGCTGAAATCTCTCCCATTCTCTGAGCAGTTACGTGAGTTTAACTCAAATATACTTTTTTTCTTTCTCTCAATAACACTCTGTACATTTTTCAAGTTGAAAATTAATACATTGTTCCCTGGATATAACTCTTGTCTAACCCTAAGCTGCAAATACAGTGACTATTTCAAATAAACAATACTTTGACATCTATTATATCATTAAAATTGATTTTGTAATGCTTTAAAAGTGAACAAAACAGATTATTCTAATTATAAGGTACACTATGAAATTAATTCCAAGAAGCAGCAGAGTACACATCTACCTCACTGAATAACACCAACAAATCTTTGTATCTTCCTCCTCAGATCATGTCTTACCTAAGTAGCCTATTATTTTCTTTTTCATCAGAGGTTCTCAGTTGTTATTTAAAGAGAAGAAAAAATTCATGCCTGAAAATTCAGTAGAAAGTTGAATTACCTACCGGTAATATTTTAAGACACCTTCTCAGTAAATACATTTTGCTGCGATTTTATTTTGTTTTCCGTCAAAAGATCGAGTAACCATGGGGAGTAGATTACAGGTATTAATTGGAGAGTCAATTCTCTAAAGGCAGGAGCTCCCATCTCAAAATAATATTAAATATGATTGCGTGCAGAATCAGACATTATGAGGGGATTACATCATAAATTGGTTTGTGATCTCTGGAAAACAAATAATTTTTAATTGGCTATTTACATTGACTCTATGTTTCTATTTTTAGCTTATTCTACTTTCTTCTTTTTTTTTTTTTGAGACAGAGTCTTGCTCTGTTGCCCAGGCTAGAGTGCCATGGCATTAGCCTAGCTCACAGCAACCTCAGACTCCTGGGTTCAAGCGATCTTACTCCCTCAGACTGCCGAGTAGCTGGGACTACAGACATGCGCCACTATGCCCGGTTAATTTTTTCTATATATTTTTAGTTGTCCAGCTGATTTCCTTCTACATTTTAGTAGAGATAGGGTCTCACTCTTGCTCAGGATGGTCTAGAACTCCTGAGCTCAAACAATCTGCCTGCCTCAGCCTCCCAGAGTGCTAGGATTGCAGGAGTGAGCCACCGCGCCCGGCCTATTTTTAGCTTATTCTAAGTGGATATATAGCACACTACCAAATTATTATTCTTCCCCTTTGTCATTTTGTGTGTGTGTGTGTGTTTGCGTATGTATGATTGGAGGCATAGAAAGCTTCCTCCTGACAGTGATGGCCTAGAACTGTTCCATGGCCATTTGTAACCCTCTGTAACAAACAAAATAACAACAAAACAAAAATAAAAAACAAACAAATAAATGAAAATCAAAAATGGAGTACCAACATTTCCGACTTTCAATAAGGACTAAACTCTATGGAAAGTAGTATGGAGATAGCTCAAAGAACTAAAAGTAGAACTACCATTTGATCCAGCCATCCCATTACTGGGTATTTACCTAAAGGAAAAAAAGACATTTTATTAAAAAAATATCTGTACTTGAACGTTATAGCAGCACAACTCACAGGTGCAAAGATGTGGAAACAACCCAAGTGCCCATCAATACATGAGTGGATTAATAAAATGTGGTATATGTATACCATGGAGTACTACTCAGCCATAAAAAAATGGTAAACTACCTCTTGTATTATCCTGGATGGAACTGGAGCCCATTATTCTAAGTGAAGTATCACAAGAATAGAAAAACAAACACCACATGTATTTACCATTAAATTGGTACTAATCGATCAACATTTATGTGCACATATGGATGTAGGATTCATCTGATATTGGGCAGGTGGGAGGGGCGAGGAAGGGATGGGTAAAGTCACATCTAATGTGTGCCTTGCATGTTGTCTGAGCGATGGGCACACTTGTATCTCTGGCTCCAGTGGTACAAAGGCAATTCATGTAACCAAAGCATTTGGACCCCCATAATATTCTGAACTTAAAAAAAAATCAATACAAAAATAATCAACACAATAGAAAGAAAGTCTTCAAGAAAGAAAAAAACAGACAAAGCTCTACAAGACTAATATGTAACAACTGACACTATGGAATAGAAAATTTTTTCCTGTCTATAAATACTTTAAATGTAAATGAATTGAACTTCTCAATCAAAAGACATAGAGCACGGAAGGATAATAAAACACACCCCGAATGTATGCTGTCTACAAGAGACTTACTTTAGATTTAAGGACACACTGAGAATAAAAGTAAAAGGATAAAAAAAGATATTCCATGCAAATTATAACTAACAGAGAGAGGGATTGGCCATATTTATATTAGATAAAACTGGTTTCAATATTAAAATGTCAAAAGAGATAAAAAAAAGACCTTTTTTTTCCCCTAAGGGCCAGTAAACAAGGATTCGATGACTCCAATCTGTTATTTCCAACTCTTTAATATCTTAGATTGAGTTTCATAGGTGGCTGCTTTTCATCCATAGAAAATACTAATGTTTGGGATGAATTTACTATTTGAAAATAAAAGGAGAGTTGATTTCATGTGAGATAAAAAATATTGAATAACTTATTAAGAAAAATTAAGATTTCTAAGAATATTAGAGAAGAACCAACATTAATGTATGGAGATTGTGATAAATAATACAACAAATTTTGTTAGTCATGTTTTTTAGTCATAACACAATGCATTTCAGTAGGAATTTTCTTAATGCCATCTTAACATCTTTGTTTCTTAGACAATATATCATGGGATTAAACATTGGGGTTACAATGGTGTAAAATAGAGAAAGGACTTTGTCCAATCCTGCCAAATGACTGGACTTTGGTCTCAAATATGTAATGATTCCTGATCCAAAAAATAAAGCCACAACCATGAGGTGGGAAGAACAGGTAGAGAAGGCTTTGGCTCGCCCAGTTGCTGATGGCAGCTTTAAGATGGATGAGATTATTTTCACATAAGATCCAAGTATCAATGTAAAAGGAATAGTGACAACTAAAACAGCAATCACATAAATCAACATCTCAATCAGAAAAGTGTCCCCACAGGCTAGCATAAGTACTGGAGGTATGTCACAGAAAAAGTGATCCAACTGGTTAGGTCCACAGAAGGCTAGAGAGAAGATCTGGTAGGTGAACCCTATGTGTACTGGAACTCCACTGATCCAACAGCCAGCTGCCAATTGGATACACAGCCTCTTGTTCATGATGAGAGGATAGAGTAATGGGTTGCAAATGGCAACGTATCTATCATAAGCCATTGTTGTCAAAATAAAGCATTCAGTGGCTCCAAAGACCAGAAAAAAATACATTTGAGTAGCACAAGCCAAAAACGAAATATTTCTCTTTTGTCTGCAAAGATCTGTTAACAATCTGGGAATAGTGACTGACACATAACATATTTCCAAGGAAGAAAAATTCCCAAGGAAAAAATACATGGGAGTCTGGAGGCAAGCCTCAACCTTGGTTAATATGATAATGAGGCTATTTCCTATCAGAATAATCACATAGATTACCAAAAACACCCCAAAAAGAAATCCTTGCAGGTTAGGAACATCAGAAAAGCCAAGTAAGATGAATTCCATTAAGGTAGTGTGATTTTCCTGTGGGGGACTTTTTCCTGTGGATTCCATTTATGAATAAAATGATTTGGGGGTTTAGAAGTCACTTGAATCCTCTGGGCTCAGCTGCAAAACAGGACATATTGAACAGTTGATTTCAAATCAATGACATAGTATAGAAGCCCAGTTTTGTTTGTTTGCTTGTTTTATATTTTTGGAAATATATTTTCAAATCTAATATCCTAAAATTCCAAGATATAAATAGGAAAATTAATTCTAAACTCTGTTTTTCCTGCTCATAGGAAAGACTATGGATATGTGAATTAAAAAACACAGCAAAACAGATAGCAGTAAGTGAAGAGCAAAACATGTCAGGTAGCCTATTCTCAGGATAAGAGTTGCTTTACTTAAAAAGCTAAAGTGAGAAATGTTTCTACTTCCTTATCAATCTGGTCTCCATATGCTTTTAATTTGTATTTTATCTGCCTAGTACCTTCTAATTTACAATCTGTTTATATATGTCTTATATTTGGTTTGATGTTTTCCCTGTGAGTTGCATCTCAGCTAACCTAGAAGGAAGGTGTTCAGTGAGACCCCACTGCCCTGCCCAGAGAAGGTCATCTTGGGTCTCAGTACTCACTGTCTAAGATAGAGACTTAGATGCTGATCAGAAAAGTATGAAATATTGTCTTTCCTCCATTATAGAAATAAATGTCATTTAATAAGGCATACAAATTGTTATTAGAAATAATACATCATAGCAAGTCATATGTTCACTTGAAGTTTGGAATGTGAAATAAAGTAAAAAAGATTTTGTTATAATATATCATAAAATATATCATAGGCTCCTCCAAATCTTAATAACTTTATTTATATTTTGAATTTTAGCCTTGAAGGCGTCATTAGGTAAGTTTAGGACTTATCAGGGGTAAATAGACAAGGAAAACGGAAAACAAAATGTGCAAGAAAATTTGATCATGATGTAAACTCTTCCATTGTATACCTTTTTTCTACCTCTAAATATGAGTTTCTGAAGACATTATAGATCACATATATACACACATATATAGTGTATATAATGTATACTTATGTTCTAAATATTTTTTTTTTCCTGAATGGTTATCAGGAACCACAGTGCTAAATGCAGTGTAGGCTGAAGCTAATCGGATCCTTCAAGAATTAAATACTTTTAAATCAAAGATGTTCAATCTCTCCTCCACTGTGCTGGATCCTAGATATAACCTTTCATGATCTCCATCCAGCCTTTGCTCCATACGTTAATACTAAACTGTAACCTTTCTCACAGATTGTCACATACTCCAAAATCTACGTGGTCACAAGTTTTACATTCTCTCCTCCATTCATATACATCTTCTGCAGAAAACAACTTCCCTCATATCCCTCTCCCCTCTCACAAATTCCACACAACTGAAACAATTTACAATCTCTATTTTGAATTTCTGCTTACTAACTGTTCCTTCTTTGTTCAATGAACCCTCTATTCTGACTTATTTTTCACAGCATACTTAAAGCTCCCTCCCAGCCCTTCTCTGCTTACAACCTGGGAAGTTCAAAAGGAAAAAATGTTTTTCTATAAACTGAGACCTAGTGCTTTCCCTGAAACGTTTGCCATCTCTATTTTTGTTTTTCTGATATCTTGTTTTTATTTTTACTTGCCTTTTTCCTATTTTGGTAATTATTTTTCCATTTTATATCTTCTCAAAACTTTAAAATTTTTATCATCCATATATATGTTTATATATATATATACATATGTCTTATACATATAGATTCATATTTTCTCCATCAGTTATACCTTTGGAAAATCAACTGGAACAAAAATTAAATTAAATTTTCAGCCATCCAGATATGCTTGAACGAGTATATAAGATAGTAAATCAATATATATTTTGGAGTTTATGATGGACCATGTTGTGTGTGAAATACTAAGGAATTGACAATAACAAAAATTTGGTCTCAGTTTCTGTCTTAACAGAGCTTATGGACTAGTGTTGAAGTCAAACCACTTTATTGTATTACTTTAAAATATGTCAGAGTCTACAGAGAGAGAATTATTAATACAAGCTGTCATCGGAGCACCAGACAATGATTAGGGAAATGACAGCTAATCTGGGACTTCGGGAAATCTTAGGGTATCATTGAATCATTTTGCTATTTTTACTTTTAAGAAAAGAGAATACAATACTTCCCAGGAAAAATAATAGCCTTCATATTGCCATGCAATTTTGTATTCTAGTAACTAGTCATTTACTTACATGAGTGAGTAGTGGATAAATATTTCCCAGTGGGTAATTGCATGAATCTTCATTGATCATTCATGGAAGTGGTATCCTTTCCCATTTATCTCAGCAATCACATTTCATTTCGTTAGAATCAAGTACTCTCTAAATTGACAGGGACATTGACATGAGTTGACATTGAGCGCTTCACAAAGGAAATTAGATATATTAGGGTAATACGTCCTTATTGAAATCATCAAAGTTTGATTTTCCTCATTTTAAAACATTCAAAGTAATAATAATGTGTATCTCAGCAAGTTGTCTTGTAGAATGAGTAGCATAATATATTGTAACTGCTTGACTTACAACAGGCTTTTGTAATTTTATTAGGCATTGTTATTATGATCATTATCATACTTACTGTATATATCATTATTATTTTAACTTACATTTTTTTTCTTTTTTCTTGAACTTTGCTCAACTCTTATCCTGCTCTGGAGTAGCCTTTTCTTAATGTAGGAGAAGAGCGAATGTACAAGGCAGTGTTTTGGCAGAAATACTGAGCTGAAAATTACTAGATTAATCTATGCTGAGTAAACACAAAGTAGCAGCAATACTAAGGGAAAAAACATTCTAGTTAACTCGACTTTTTTTCACATTTATATCAGTCTGTGTAGTTGTACTTCGAGCTTGTAAAAAAATTACATAGACTGTGTTTTAGAAATATAAGCAAATTCAAATTTAGAAGTCTAACTTGGATCCTACTTAACATATGAAAGCATTCTCATAAGTAACCTTCTTTGATTATTTTCTTTTCTGAACTTGATCAGATCTATTCCTTCCATGAACAATTAGTGGTACTTTGGCAGTTCTAACGTGGAAACTTTAGTTGTTCCAATGTCTTTACTTCTCTTCCATTAAGGAAGCATCTGTCTTTATCAGTTTTTCTACTTTAGCAGACACTAGCACAGCTATAAAGGAGAACAGACAGATCTAATTAATTAAACTATTTTTTTAAATTGTTGACAGTATTTCAACATTTATTATGTTAGTGACTTTATCCATATTATCTCTTTTTTAAAGCAGTAGCTGTCATTCTTCACATTTTACATAAAAAGCCAGAGACACAGAGAAATTAACTAACTTGCCCAAAGTCAAAAGCTAGCCTGTGACCCAGCTGAATCCAAACTCAGGAGTATAGTACCAAATACCAGAATAAACAAGGTAAAATAAATATTACTTACCTTTTTTTTTACATTGTGGATAAATCACTATATGTTGTTTCTTTTATAGAGAGTATGGTTTTGTGCAGTGTGAATTTTTCATTTAAATTATTCAAGTAATTCTGTGTCAGTTTTGAGTCTGAAAAAAAATAAATTATTGAAGTAAAAAAATCCAGCCATTCTTATTTGCCTTGAAATGCATGCTTTCCTTTTAAATCAATCAGTGCACCTTAGGTGGGAAATAGCCCCTTATTCATTTTAAGGGCTTCATTTTTTCTCCATGTCAGGTTGCATTTTTAAGCTCAGTAATCTGTTTATCAAGTGATAATTTAGAAAATAACCAAAGCTATATCTGATTGGATTAGCGTTAAGTTACATTTCTCTCTGGATGGAATATGGTCTGAGGGTGCCAGACTCCTGGCCAACCCTCCTTGCCTTTCTCCCTGTCTTCTCCACCCCTGGAGAGTAGAGCGATTCCCCTATTGGTGAAGGCTGTATAAGATATTCATAGTTTTTAAATTGGCCTGTGTCTACTCATGAAATCTAAGGGCACTAAATTTGAAATGATTAAAATATCATTGTTTTAATCCCCCAAAATGCAACTTGGAAACTACCTAAAGTTCATTCATCATCTGCGTTGCTTATGTGTTAGCGTCCTCTGTTCATGCCACAGAGAGGATTTATCTTAATTTATAAGTACTTTCATAAAGAAAAAAAAATAAGTTTGGAAAAGAGGATACAGTGCACTGAGTCTCAGGGTTTTCTATATTGAGAAAGTGAAGATGGGGAAATGACACTATGAGGAATTTAAAACTATTAAGAGAGAGAAGGTAGAGAAATTTTTATTGTTGTGATGGATATTTGGCAAGATTATATAAAATAATTAATTCATGCATTTAGCTTTAGCTTTTCTCTACTTGTATGTTGAAACGTTTAATAAATATGTAACGATATAAGATGTGCCATACTCTTCAGAAGGCACAAGAACTCTCTCTACCTGTAGATTGATCACAATGTCTGACTTTCAAACTCTTGTTCACCTTTTAGACTTAGCTGGTGTGTCACTCCATGAAAAGTGACCCATTATTCCTGCAGGTAACATCAAATATTTCTAATGCAATCCTCCCATATCTCTCCAATACAACTTCTATTTTAATCCTTAATATATGATGCTTTAATTTTTATTTCATAATTCAACTTTCCCTCTTTGTCATGAATTCATTGAATCTAGGGCGTTAGTCTTGTTTACTGGTGCACATCTGGCTCCAAATGTGGAGCCAGGCACATAGAACACTCTGGGTTTTTTCAAAAAATTACACCTATATCATTTAATTCCCCAAATTGTTAATTATATGTGTTTATATCATGTTTTCTTTCATTGCTAGCAGTGAGTAAAATGTCCTCAAAAACCATATGAAATAAGAACACAATATACTTCAGTGTGGATAAGAGTGGAAGCAGGAGGACCAGTTAGGAGATTATCACAATAATCTATGTGGGAGAGGACGGTGGCCAAAACAAGGGCCACTGATATATATTGTGAGGAATGGTTGAAGGATTTATGTAGAGATTTTGCCCATTTTCCTCTGTTTGATTCTCAATTTTACCATGTATAAAATCAGCCACTTAGAAAAACTGATGTATTTATCATTGTGCATCTCTTTCTACCCATCTTACCTAGTCAGTCACCAAAGCATGCTGATTCTACTTTCTAAATATTAATGAATTCTACTCATTTCTATCAATTTTATGGAAACTTCCTTAGCACACATGCTTGTAATCTTTTTACAGGGAAATATTTTTTAAAAATTATTCTCTATTTTCAGTGCTATCCCACTGTTAACAATCTTCTCTACTTTACTTCAGAGGTAATAATTTTCTAAGATGTGAATGGAATCATGTCATTTTTATCCCTAATCCCTTCGCTAGCTCTCCTGGGCCCCCATGATTATATTGTGCTTTATGTGCTTTCTTTTAAAAAAAAAATCCATAATGCCAGGGATATATTTCCAATGCCTCTTTCTGCTTGAATGGCTATTTGACTATTTCATTTGACAATGAAATAAGACAAAGAGCAATGTGTGAAGATGTTACCTCATTTGTGTGAGAGGGTGTCTCCTTCCAGAACTCAACTTTTCCCCATTTCAGCTGGCTGGGCCCAGCAATGGCCACAGCAATCAAAGAAGTCACCAGTGGAAAATGTTAAAGCTACTTGTCTCTGAATGATTGTTCATAGTAGAGCCTCAAGCTAAACCTGGGATTCCTGTCCTAGATTATTCTTTTGTAGAACTCTCAGATCTTAGAATCATAGGTCTTGCCTATTCTATGTCCATATCGAGAGTAAGTATCTATTCAAGTTAAGGGCAAAACACCAACCCTCCCATGATGGAAGTGGTCCAATGTCATCAACCTGCACCAGGTAGCTGGCTGATTGCTCCAGGGAGTGGTGTCATATCAGGATCTCAGTGTTGTTCTCTCCTGCTGGCACACTAGGCACTCAGTGGTGGCCATAGCCAGGTCAGCCTTGGTGAGTAGAAATCCATGATTCTGAGCCCATGCATAACTTCCATCCCTGCCACCATGGCCACTTTGCTCATGAGCCCTTTGTGGGTGCCTGGGGAAAGATGCTGACTAGTATCCATAGAATGAGTCATTCTATCCATTTGATTATTAAAATCCTCTTCTGCTGGACTCACTCTTTTGCTGGGCATTCACATGGAGCAAAAATATCTTCATGCCCTTTGACAATTCAGAGAGGTCTATCCATATACCTTTTCCCCAAATTTCTTTGTAACCAATTTTCCAATAATGTTCTTTCCAAGTTCCTGACAACCTAGCCAATCCATTGTCTATAGCCCATAATCAATATATAAACCCATGTCTGGCCATTTCTCCTTCCAATGAACATGTACAACCAGGAATACTGTTCAAAGTTCTGCTCGCTGGGAGGGTTTCCTTTCCCTGTCCTTCAGGGATGTTCCAGGAAGAGTTTGTAGTGCTGCAGCTATACACTTTGAGGTGGCGCCCACATATCCTGCAGAACTATTTATAAAACAGTCCCTAAACTTGTATCCTCTGTCAACTGATCATAGGGTGCTCCTCATGAGGCTATAGATTCAGGCTGGGAGAGAGAAGACAGTGTAGCAGGAGTAGAAATCACGGACATTTGGACCACTCCTTTGTGTAACTTACTTATGCCTGCTTGTGCCTGATCGTGTGTATACCACTTCTATTTGATCATGAAACAGTGCCATATGCATTCAACTTTATGGCTTGGTTGGTCAAATAATCCCCAGTTTGTGATAGATAGCTTGGGTCTCATGGTAACTTGGTGGTCCATGGTTAAACACTGAGTTTCTAGTAAAGCCTAGTAGCAGGCCAAGAGTTGACTTTCAAAAAGAGGGTGGTTATCTGTGGATGATGGCAGGGCCTTGCTCCCTCTAGGGAAGGTTGGGAGAAAGATTAGCAAGAAAAATTGTCAGTAGTGTACTGGGATCCTTCCTCAAAGAGACCTGGCCTTCTCTTCATTCAAGGGGCTCTGTGAACTGGCTCAAGTCTAGGAATTGATTGAGGGGCCATGATTCTCTATTTATGTGATTTGAGTTAGATTTTAATTCATTGAACCTGTAAGTGTTCTGCTTATACAGATCAAGTAAGAATGAGGGAGCTTTTATCTATTTCACTTCTGGGAACACCATGATTAATTAACTGACATCATAAGTCTACATGAATCAGATTATTCTGACTGTTGCTTTGCCTCTGCTGTCCATTATAATAACTATGGCCATCTTGCCTTTAGCAGCTGGCTGCTGCCACTTGACCCTGCTACTCTGGAATCCAGTTATTCCCAGTGCATTGAAGTTGTCCAGTTGAATGACTGTGGATCTCACTATGAAGTCTGGCCTACAAAGAAGAGCAATCACGAAGCTCTTCATGGACACTGGGGCTTCCCTCATGAATCATTTTTTAAAGTATTGGTACAAATATGTCTTCTGGATCTTCCCAATGTGAGTGAGTAGGTTTTAAGTGACAAATCTACTCTAACATTCCAATCTCCTTAAGCCTTTGAATCCCTTCCTTTACAGTAATCCAAAGGAGATTGGTCATATCCAACTTGTTCCAGGTGGGCCATTTTTGTTATCTATGTTTCAGCCAAGCAAACAAACGAACTTTTAGCTCCTTTAACTCTTCAAGTTACAACATTAAATTCAGAATCTGTGCTTAGTGAACCCATATCAATAAATTTGACTGAATTCAACTTGATGTTCCTTCTATTATCCCACACTCTTAGTATCTGTTCGCACACATGTTCCCTGGATTTCTGCTTATATAAATCAGAAAACTCAATTAGTTATTTTAAGGTGGAGTGCATGTCCTCATGGATCACACTTTGTACCTCACCTTAGGGGCCTAGAATCACACCTGGTACCAATTCTGTGTTAGTCAAGGTTTTCCAGAGATACAGACCAATAGGATATATCTATAGATAGATATAGACAGGGGATTTATTAAGGGAATTGGTTTACACAATTAAAGGGGCTGAGAAGTCCCACAATAGGCCATCTTCAAGCTAGAGAACCAGGAAATCCAGTAGCACGTCTCAGTCCAAGTCCAAAGGCTACAGAGTAAGAGAAATCAAAGACCTGAGAACCTCAGGTTCTGATGTCTAAGGGCAGAAAAAGAAGAGTGTCCTAGCTTCCAGGAGAGAGAGTGCATGAACTCTTCTTGCCTCTGCCTTTTGGTTCCATTCAGGCCCCCAGCTGAGTAGATGGTGCCCACTCCCCTTGACTTCAGATTTTCCCCACTCAGGCCACTGTGAAAAATACTGCTTTATCAGTAATCTAGGTGTCCTTTAATTTAGTCAAATTAATGCCTAAAATTATCATCACAGTACTGTTATATGAGTTTGTGTTACTTGACTCTATTGGGCCTTACTGTTAGGGAATAAAGCTATATAATGCCAATCAACTATAGATATATTTTTATCATTTACTTTTAAAATTTATTGTTTGTTCTTTTTGACTAATGCTCACCAAATCTAGCATCTCATGATGATGAGTCTGTTACAGTCCTCTTCTGTAACATATAATTTGGGCATAATGATTTTATGATTTATTAAATAAATTCTTAACCTTTATTCATATTTTATGCTGCTTATAGGCATTTCACTTCCCACCTTCTATTATTATAAGCCTTCTATCCTCATGCCCTCTCTAGGTCTGTAATATTTGCTCTTTCTGCTTCTCTTACCAGTATGTTAATAAATTTGATAAGTTAAGGGCAAAACACCAACCCTCCCATGATG
>NW_012151086.1:108308-111353 GCF_000956105.1 Propithecus coquereli | reverse complement strand
GGAATTAACCTGAAATACATTCTTCAACATAAACAATTAATACCAGCTACCTAATTCCTGTCTAGTTCTATTTTAACTTAGTCATTTATAATATATATACATATACAAATGTACTTGTGTGTGTGTGTATCTCCCAGTGAATCCCATCTTACGATCTCCAAAGCAAGTTGAGTACATTCGTATGTCTTCATCTTAAGGAAGATCTGTAACATTATACAAGACACTAATTAAATTCTCGATTGGAAATATCCTGCCATCATGTCATTGACAACTACCCCCTAAAAGTGTCAGCAAGATGGCAGATTAGGAGGTCTCTGGATTTAGTCATTCTCTCAGAGAGTCCAACTGACAAGTATCCTTAGATAAAAATACCTTTGTGAAAATCTCAACATTCAGGGATGAGGCTGAAGCAACCTGTTAGAACACAAAAAACAAGAACAGTTGCATTAGAAGGGTGACAGGAATGGTTTCATTTTGACTGTGTCTGTCCTCCCCCTGGCTGGCACAGCACCACATGAAAAGGGTTCCCCTGGGCCTAAGGTTTCGCCTGTGGAAAAAGAGAGCCCGAGGCAGACATCCAGCTTCCCTAGCATTCTGAAGCACTTATAAGGAGGCTCATTTTCTCTCACCTCAAGAGGAACACTGAGGGAAAGACGGGGCTAGATCACCTGGGTCAACTAGAAACAAAGAGGTTTACGATAATCAGCCAGCAGATCTTGGTGGTGATACCATGTTCGTGCCAGCATCAGCACCCAACCAGTGAAATCAACCCATGGTTTGAGCACCCTGGGAGCCAAGCCAGTGACCTGTTTTGTTAGGAAGAATGGTTGACAATTCTGTCCTGTTTGAGTCCCTGACCAGCAGTCTTGCCCACCTGTGAAGCCCAGCCTAAGGCTTGGCATTGGTAGGGAAAAAAGCTGGTGACCCTAATGAGATTTAGAGAACAGCTTCTTGCCCTGCGTGATCAGTGATTTCAAACAGTACGCCTGGATGGGAGGCAAATTGCATCTCTGCCTAACTGCATCTCTGTCCTGAGCAGAGCGTCTGGACCTGCCTGGTCGGTGAGCCTGAACATCAACTCCACTCAGCCTCAGAGCCCAGCCTGAAACCCCACCCAACTTCAGGACACAGGCCACTTCCCCTACCAACCGGCAAGACCAATAACTACCCTGATCAAACTCAGAATAAAACCAGCAGCTTTTGCCCCTGGGATACTGACCAGTGACTCAATTCAACACTGGGGTGTAGCCAGAAGCCACATTTCATTGCATGGAAAGAAAAGGTCAAATTGCACCCTCCTTGCAGATCACATGATCTTATATTTAGAAAAACTAAAATACTCCACCAAGAATCTCTAATTCATACAGTTAGTGAGTGTTAGTGCCAGGACTTTAACTCAGCCATCTGGTGGCAAAGGCCATTCTCTTGACCACTATTTTAGTGTTTCCTCTCAAGTTTAATATAGATTTGTTTCGTTTTAGGCTGATCTCTAAAGCTCACCTTGGCTTCAACTCAGATTATAAAACAAACAAACAAACAACCTTAAGAGAAGTACAACCCAGTCAATGCTCATTTTGTCTACATTGATAAATTTTGCAAAACTACCCAAAAGTACACGGCTTGCTTCCCTCACCTTCCTAGTTAATGGGGCAGGGTGTATTTTTCAAGAGAGTTGCAAGGTGATCTCCCTTCCCACATGCTCTGGTTCTGGTATGATTTTGACACTTCTTCCTCCATGAGAGGTGGGGCTGATGTTGTTACCCTTTGAATCTGAGTGGACCTGTGACTATAGTGGAAGTGACCAAGGAGAGGTCATTAAAGGTGATATAACTTCTGTCTGTTCATCTTGAGGTCCTCTTTAAAGAACCCATTGCCATCCTGTGATGAAACCCAAACCACATGGAGAAGGCACATGTTGTTCTGGTCATCAGCCTCAGCTGAGATACCCACCAACAGACAGCATCAGCCATCAGGCACGCATGTGAAGACTCTTCTGGATGATTCCAGTCCTCAGTGTTTGAGTCTTTCCAGATGAGGCCTCAGACATAGCTGATTAGAGACAAACCATCGTTTCTGAACTCTAAATTCCCGGCCCCTGAAGTCTGGAGAATAATAAAGTTGTTCTTTTATGCCAAAAAAAAAAAAAAAAAAAAAAAACCTCTTAGTGGTGATTCAGTAAAGTTGCAGGATACAAAATCAACATACAAATATTGGCAGTTTTTATACACCAATAATGAATTAGCTGAAAAAGTAATCAAGAAAGTAATCCCATTTAAAATAGCTAAAACAAAAAGACCTCTACAATTAAAATCACAGAACATTGATGAAAGATGTTCAATAGGATACAAATGAAAAGATATCCCATAATCATGCATTGTAAGAACTAATATTGTTAAAATGACCCTACTACCCAAAGTATTCTACAGATCCAATGCAATCCCTATCAAAATTCCATTATAATTTTTCACAGAAATAGAAATAAACAATCCTAAAATTAATATAGAATCAAATAAGAGCCCAATAGCCAAAACAACCCTGAGCAAAAAGAACAAAGCTGGAGGTATCACACTACATGACTTCAAAATATATTACAACACTATAGTAACCAAACAGCATGGTATTATTTAAAAACATACACATACACCAGTGAAACAGAAGAGACAACCCAAAATAAGTCCTTGTATTTTCAGCCAACTGATTTTTGACAAAAACACCAAGAGCGCACATTGAGGAAAGGACACACCCTTTTAATAAATGGGGCTGGAAAAGCTGAATATCCACATGAAAAATAATACTGGACCCCTATCTCTCGCCATACACAAAAATAAACTCAAAATGGATTAAGACTTAAACATAAGACTTGAACCTATAAAACTACTAGAAGAAATCATAGGAGACACTTCTGGACATAGGTCTAGACAACCCATATTTTGGGTTATATTTCCTGAGCTCCTTCACAGAAAACATTCAATTTTGGCAATATTAAAATGTCTTTGTTTTTTATTTAATTTTGGTGATGAGTTTGTATGCATTTACTTTGCTTCC
>NW_012151086.1:104910-108258 GCF_000956105.1 Propithecus coquereli | reverse complement strand
ATATGGTCACAATCATTATACAATTTCTGGAGTCTTGAGAATTCGAAGCTCAATTTAGAAACTCATCATTTTTTACCAGGATCATCAGTTTGATTTCCCGTTTGCAAAACTTTATCAATATTCATCACCACACATTTTAGTAACAAATATGGGGCTAATAATTTTCATCAAATGGTTGAAATATTCCAAGGACTCTTCTGGAGCTTAGAGATGGTGCATGTATATGTGAAACATTTTCATAGCAGTATTAACATCAGAAAATTTAAAGAAAATTATGTAGATAGTACATACCAATTTTCAAACCAAAACAGTAAGTTGTATCTAACTTTAGAAACAAATGACCACATTTCTGCTTTTTGATGACACACATTGTCTTTGACATGCATTCCATTTATTTTCAATAAAGTGGTTTTGTTCTTTGTGTTTTTTCCTACAGATTACGTATTCTCACATCAACTCAACTACATTGTACTTGATTATTTTCCGTACACAAAACCATTTGTATATTACCTCTTGACATAATAATTGTCTCTATCCTTTGAAACATGTTGACCGTGAATTGACATACTATCTTTGATTTTAGTAGCCTATACAATGTTAAATGGATAATTAACTTCACTTAGCCTACGTACTAGTCTTTATCGAATTACTGTTTACAAAATGTATGCCTTCCCATTTTTTTATACACCAATGAAAATGATGTATACATTAGTTTATATTTAACAAGCAAATCCAAAATTCTTTTTGCATAGTAATAACCAAACTTTCTACACAATTTATGTCTTAATAGAAGACTTCATGTATTAATATCAACTTACATTTTTGCTTATTCTATTTGAATCCATGTGATTCTTGAATCTGGATACTTTCATTTTTCCCAACTTGCTTGAAAAATTTCTTTTGGGCTAAAGAAAATTAAAAAAAAAACAACCCTCGAACAATTTTTTTACATAAATATATTGAATGACAAACAGGAAAATATGAACATTTTTTACGAAATCAAGCTGAATGACCTCTTTGTGACAGGCCATGATGTTGCTATGTCCACATTTCAGATTATGTGAATGTCACCACTACTAACAGGTGTAACTTCAGCAGTAAAGACAAAGGCCACGGGGAATTTTCCTCCAGAAACTACAACTATCTCTTTAACAAGCTTTGGTTCAATTCAGATTCCTCCAGAGTTCTACTAAGCCAACTCCGTACCTCCACATTAATAATGCTTAGCTTGAACACTAAGATTGATTTCAACTGATTGCTAATTACAGAAGACTTCTGTGAGCAGAAAATCCATGGACCTATTTTCAAGAATATGTCAGCTTTACTCAGTGAACATTCATACCTCCTTTGGAAATACACACTGATTAAAGTCTTTGCAGTACCTGAATGTGAGTGTGTGTGCCTTGTGTGTATGCATCAATCTGGGAGAGAGAAACATGGGCAGCTCAGTCCATTAGGGCTGCTACAAGAAAAATAGATTGGGTAATTTATAAATAAACTAAAATTTAGTATTCACAGTTTTGGAATCTGGAAAGTCCAAGATCAAGGAACCAGCAGACTTGGTGTCTGGTGAGAATTTGTTTTCTTCTTCAAAGATGGTGCCTCCTTGCTGTGTACTCCCATGGCAGGAGAGCAAACAGTGCCTTCACACTTCTTTAAAGGGGCCCTAATTCCATTCACGAGGGCTCCATTCTCATGAATTAATCACCCCTAAAGGCTCCACCTGTTAATGCTGTCACATTGGCGATTAAGTTTCAACATATAAATTTTGGGGAAACATTCAGACCATAACAAAGAGATAGGAAAATTTTGAGAAGAATGAAAGGGAATGGAAGGAGAGCCACAATGGATGCATTCTAATTAGACAGTGGTTTTCCTAATAGCACATTTTTTAATACACTCACACTTATTCTTTAAGGAATATATATGTGTATGGAGGAGGAGGGGAGAAGAAACAGGTGGGAAGTTAAGTTTCCATTAAAACTACAGTCCAAAATTTAATTTAAGCATTTCTCTAAGTGAAAATGCATTCAATTAAAAAAGGAAATAATTTAAAACATTCCTGTACTATATGATATTTAATAATATCTTGCAAATAATAAATAGGGAAAAATAATGTATAAGAAAAAAAAAACAAATGGCTAGTCTAAATTATTATATATAGAGACATTAACATGTGATATTGTGACTTTGGTTTCTAAACACTTAATCCCTTTCTTCTCCTAATCAAAATATTATTGAAATAAGCCTTAACTCTGGGTACCAGTGAGATATAGAATGATTACAAAGTGAAGGTCCCAGTGCCTTGTATTTGTTTGGTAATTTACTTTATCCCTAAATAGATATAAATATTTGAGTGTTTACAAAATATGTTAACTGAAAAAAAATTATAATGAATAATGTAGGCTTGAACTAGACTTTGGAGTAAATTAAATACTCTACCTATTTCATATTTTTAGCCAAAAATCACAGAAAGGAAGGAATCCTTTTCCCTGTAATTACATTCCATAAAGCCTTCTTTACTTCCTTATTCCTGAGGCTGTAGATCAGTGGATTCAACATGGGGATCACCACTGTGTAGAACACAGATGCCACCTTATCCTGATTCAGGGAGTAGCTGGAACTAGGTCTCAGGTAAGTATAGATAGAGGCAGCATAGAACAGAATTATGGCTGTGAGGTGAGAGGCACATGTGGAGAGAGCTCTGTGCCTCCCCTCCCCTGAGTGCATGCGGAATATGGAGAAGAGAATGTAGGAGTAGGAGGTGAGGATGACCAGTAGAGCCCCGACCATATTCACACCAGCAAAAGTTGAAAAGACACTTTCTTCCAGGTATGTGTCAGAACATGAGAGCTTAAAAAGTGGGGGACTGTCACAGAAGAAGTGATGGATGACATTGGAGCTACAGAATGGCAAGCTGCTTACAAAACTTGTGTTGACCATGGAGTTCAGCAACCCTGCCACAAAAGCCCCAGCTGACATTTTAAGGCAGACTGTCCTGGACATGACCAACGAGTAAAGTAGTGGGTTACATATGGCCACATAACGGTCGTAGGCCATTAACCCAAAGAGGATGCATTCGGTTGTTGCCAGGGCAATAAAGAAGTACATCTGCAGGAAGCAGCCAGCAAAGGAGATGGTTTTCTTCTCTGATAGTAAATCTACCAGCATCTTTGGGGTGATGGTGGATGAATAGCAAATGTCCACAAAGGACAAGTTAGCCAGGAAGAAATACATGGGTGTGTGAAGTCGGGAATCGATCCTGATTAAAAGGATCATCCCAGCATTCCCCAGAACTGTAAGTGTGTAAATCACAAGAAAAAGTAAAAAGAGGATAATCTGTAGCTC
>NW_012151086.1:102591-103912 GCF_000956105.1 Propithecus coquereli | reverse complement strand
ATGGCAGCGAATAACAGCAAGAGATTTTTATAAATTCCTTCCAGGTGGTGTCTTATCTATTAGTCTATTATTTGTGTGTGTGTGTGTGTGTGTGTCTGGATTTCTCACTTGGAGGTCAAATATAAAAAGAAGAAAATTTATTTTCCAAATATAGTGGAAAGTTGAATTATCTATTGTTAAAATTCTGAGATACCTTTTGATTAAATACATGCTGCTGCACTTTTATTTTGTTTTCCCTCAAGCACATTGGATCATCATGGGGACTAGATAATAGGTATTAATTGTGGAGTCAATCCTCTAAAGGCAGGAAATTAAGTCTCTAAAGAAAATTACATCCAAATATACGGAATCAAGCATTACATGGAGCTTATATCAGGAAGTGATTTCTGACCTCTATGTTATTTTAAAGTCAGAGAAAATATCTCAATCAGCTATTTACATTGCCCCTCTCTCTGTATCTTTAACTTATTCCAATTGGGTACCCAGCCCACTGCCAAATTATTATTCTTCCCTGTCCAAAGGCAAAATAACCAAAAATATCTTAAAAATCTAATTGGCTTTCATTTGCAATTCTGGAATGAGGCAACACCTAGTTCTATAAAATAGAATGAGTGTTCCAATGAGCTGAGGAACTTGGCCTTATTGACATAAAAGGACTGAAGAAAGCAGAAACAGGGAACAAAAAGTAGCTTGGTCATTTCAAAGTTACTTTCCTTGCAGGGTTAAGACAGAGGGTACTTCCTTATTATGCTGACTCAGGTTCACTGGAATCTTCTGTTTATTTGGAAAACAAGATCATTTCAAAGTTTGGTTCAATTTCCTGGTACTTAGCAAGGGGTCTCCGTTCTGGCTTGGTCTGGTCTGCTGAGACCTAGTGTAGGAGGCCAGTCGAAAAGGACGGCCTCTTACAAACTTTGTTTAACATCCCCTTTGTCACTCAGTGTGTGTCTGTCCCTCCCTTTGTCTGTATAAATTTAACTTCCAATCTAGTTCTATTCCTGATTGAAATTAATGAGAAGGGAAACTAACTAATTAATATCCATTGTACAATGTTTAAAGAAATACTACACCCTGAGGAAATAAAACAATGGTTAAGGAAACCTGATTTCTTTTTATGATTTTAGAATTGTGTCAGCTTTTTAAAAATTATTATTTGTGATGTTGATTCTATAAGGTGATGAAACTACAGATTTTCTAGATCTAAATTCACAAGTAAAACAAGATGAAATAAACCACATTTAGTATTTTTATGCAAGGAGAGTCTATTTGTACACAGAACTCATAATACATTGAGTACTATATTATGCTTTTATATTTAAAT
>NW_012151086.1:88183-98926 GCF_000956105.1 Propithecus coquereli | reverse complement strand
CATGCGCAGATGAGAGGCATGCGCTTTCCTGAGCCTTGGGAGACCTGAGCTTCTGTTGTTCCTTGCTGCCCATCTGTAAGTAACAAACTTGCTTTGTGTAATGTGTGTGTGTGTGTGTGTTTATTCTGCCCCACTAAACTCAAGTAAGTTGGTAGCTACTACATAGTGAACCTGTTTCAAAAATACATAGATTAAAATTGGCAAGGGAAAATGGTATATAGGACAGTTTCCAAGACAACCAGGCACAAGCTTCCAGTGGTCCTTTCCCAGTGGAATCACATAGGCAGCACTTAATTCTCCCAGCAGTGTTTTCAGACAAGAAGTATGAAACAAGGCCAAAGATGCTTACCGTGTCTTTGTGTCCAGGCTTTTACTAAGGGTCAGTCACATAGGCATGGAGAACTCATGTATTTGTCATTAATTACACAGTCTTCAAATGCCCTGCCCTAGAGTTCAAACTGTTACAGCATAGCCCAAAGCCCCAGGTATATAAATATACAGTTAGACATTCATCATAAATCGAGCCATCAGCATAAACTGTTCAGCCTGGGCCCAAGTATACAAAGATGTTCTTATTTGGCAAGATATTCCAAGGTTTCAGAGGTTGTCTCTCATGAGCTGGTCAAGGCCAGTCCTGAAGATCTATGGAATATACAGAGTTCGGGCAGCTCAGGCCCATTGAATAAACCCTTTATTGTACAATACTAATATTAAATACTTACATGCATTATCTGTGTCCTGACAAGAATCTGATGAGCTGTGCAATTATTATTCACAATTTAAAAATTAATACAAGTTAGATTTAAATAAGTAGCTCAAGTTCCCACTGTTGTCAAATTACAAAACTAACATTCAAATTCCGGTTGCCTGAGTCTTACTCCTCTTTAATAGTCAAGGTATATATTTTTTTATGGCACCCAGAAAACTGAGAAACAAATAAAAATGAGAATGCCTGAGAGTCTTCTCAATAGCATTGAGTTTGTACTTTAGAATTCCCCTACATAACTAAATACTTCAAAGTATCTTTAATTATCTGAATTCATAGTGAGAACTGATAGAAATCATAGAATTTATAGGAAAAATTATTTTTTTATTGGCTGGTAGAATTAACAGTTTGTTGTTGTTTTAATTAAAAATCTCTCAGTAGTGAAGACATATGTTATTACTACCCACATTACAGACAATTATGTTCTATTCTTCATCTTTTTCATTTGCAAGAAACCAGCCAAGCCACACCACTAGACACAGAGTAATTGCCTATCCAAGGTCTACTGGGGTTGGGGATTATCTTGGGACGATGCCCCACTTGTTGCAGTCTAGAATATAAATACTCATCCCTTATAAGACTTATTCCCAAAACGTGGAGAAAAATGTTGCCAGCCTCTTGTGAAAAATAAGTTCTACAAATTGAAAGTTCTAGATGGTGCTAAGGTAGGTAGATGATTTATTCCTTAAAGTATCAACAATATGTCTGTTGTGAATGTAGCAAAGAGAATAGATTTACCTGAGATAAAATGTCTCTTTGCTGACTCCCTGTGAGGGTGTTTTTGGTTTGTTCTTGTTTTGTTTTTCAGTTTGCCTGTGTATGTGGGCTGAGGAAGAGGGCAGAGGGTGGTGGTGGCATAGACCTAAGCTTACCTTACCCGTTGAAATTACCAAAAAATCACTGCCTAATTTGTTATGTACTTTATTGCTGTGAAAAGGGAGCTGATTACACCTATTTAAGAATTTTGGGAAATCCAGTGGTCTAATTTATTTTCTGCATCAGGAAGCTAAACCTCAGATTCTATGAGTATGTAATACATATTCATCCACAGTATGGTTAACTATTTTGTGTTTGTTCTTATAAGTACAATCTAGGAGAATTTATGATTTTCAATTTAAATATTGAATTATTAAATACTCATAATGGCATTAATAGTATTAATAATGTATAAAATAAAATTAATCTGTTTTTATGCATCTACAATATATCAAGCCCTATAAAAGGTGCCATAATAATTTATCTAGTTTAATCTTGTTTTCAATCCTATGATGTACTATTATGTTAATTAAATAAACAGGTAAATTTAGCAATAGAGAAGTTCAATGACTTCTAGATGATTAGGTGTCAGACCTGAGGTTAAACTCAAGTTTGCCTAACTCCAAATCCTGTGTGCTTAACCACCACAGCACAATGCCATTTATAAAAGAAAGAGAATAGATTGAATGTAATTAGCTCTAATATTTCTATCATCTACATATCTCCTTCAAAAAGAGTAGCAAATACAAATTCATTAATGGACACCTTTTAGAAATAGAGGGTTTGTCAGATGAGATTTCCCTGAGATCCAGTGGAGTCCAACTCATTTTAGGGTATTTTTCTGATCTCAGTTCAGAGTAGAGTGAAATGAAACATTTAAGAAAAGTGAAGTTGCCCTGGGATGCTCAGTCTCTGAACAATTGACTACAAAAACCCTCTAAACAGTCTTTTAGGTATCATAGAGCTTAAGTAAGAAACATATAACTTTGATCTCATAAAATGTTCATGGGTATGATATATAGACATTAAAATTATTAATATAAATGCCACTTGTTTAGATGAACTTGTGAATGTGATTTAGCCACCCAGTCTGAAAAATGAGTATAAATCAGATTATTCCTAAGATTCCTTTTGGCACTAATATTCTATAGTTAAATACCTGATCATAAAATTTATATAGCAATAGGAAACACTTCAACATCAGAAGCACTGTAATGTTTTGATCAAGAAAGCAGAACTGGGCGGGGTGTGGTGGCTCACGCCGGTAATCCTAGCACTTTGGGAGGCCGAGGTGGGAGGATGGCTTGAGGCCAGGTGTTTGAGGCCAGCCTGAGGAAGAGCGGGACCCCTGTCTCTATGAAAAATAGAAAAATTAGCCAGATGTGGTAGTGTGTGCCTTTAGTCCCTATTCCTCCTTGGTAGCATCCTTTGTTCTCTGAGAGATCTTCCTCTAAGATTTTTGTGTAATATATTGAGTTAACTCTGTCTCCCTGTACTGTTACTCCTGTTATACTCTGCCCTAAGGAGAAAACGGAGAATATTCCAAACATAGCTGTCAATATGATACAATCTGGAATTTGAGCATGTTTCAGGTCAAAAGAGTACAGTGGATGAAACTCTATCAATATTTATTCCTGATGCCTCTTCAAACTTTCAGAATCGCTTATTAAATTCACATCCCTGATCAAAGCAAATATATTAAGGAATGTTTAGCCATAAACATCTTGGGATATATGGGAAATTCATGGAGTGTTCCTTATGTGAGAGACTAAAAGCCACACATAGAAGTTAACAGCCTTTTATGAATGAAAGGTTCTGTGCAAAAAAGGCTCTTCCAAATGGGAAAGACATAGCTTAGTGTTCCACTATAGGGAATAATATTTCTTGAATTTGTTTTGGGGCAAAAAGTTAGAGGCCTTAGAAAGACCAAAGATGTGACCTAGGGTAAGAAACCTCATGCTATATCCTCTTTGTAACAAAACACAAAGCCACGTCTTCTACCTTCAGTGACAAAAATAAATAAATAAATAAATGAGTGAATAAATGAATGAATAAATAAATAACTTGCAGTTGTGATTTAGTAGAGAAATAGCCCTGGCTTTGTAATAAATCTGATGAATGCATGTTATATAGCCATGAAGATATCACTTACTCTCCAAGATGTTTAAAGAAAAATAAATGCTTATTATTATGATTTTAACAAGTGGGTAAAGTAATACTAATAGAAGTTCTCTGCTTTCACTATAGCTCATTTATTGATATTTTTGAAGGACTAATGTCTAGGAATCTCCATTTTTGAAACAACGTATGTACAAAATTAACAGGTAATATGGTTTTTAGAAAGTACAGAAAAACGCTGAGAAAAAAATTACGAATTTTCTTATATCATATATATCACTGATTAACAAAGTTACACTCTTGCCTTATATTTAGAATTTAATTTTTGATTTAGTGTAGGCTCAGGTGCAAAAAACATTAGATGTACTCTTGGTCACGGTTAGTTTTATTTTCCTTATTAATATGAACAATTTCTCTTTGCTCCAAAATATTCCAACACATATTTTAAAGATTGTATAGACATATCATATTCATTTATAAATTACCCACCAATTTATGCTATTCTTGAACATGCATATCTTTGACATAGAAATTAATGTGCTATAAGAAAATGATAAAAGAATGCACACATTTTAAAGCTATTAACATATAGACGAAATTTGTCTTCATTAAGTTTGGATCTAATTATATTCCAGCCATCATTGTATATTTGCCAGATCCTTCAGTAACACTAGAAATAGTTCTTTCTTTCTTTCTTTATTTAGAGACAGGTTCTCGCTCTGTCATGCAGGCTGGAGTGCAGTGGGACAATCAAAGCTCGCTGCATCTTCACACTCCTGGACTTGAGCAATTCCCCCTCTTAACCTCCTGAGTAGCTAGGACTACAGGTGCATGCCATCATACCCACCTATAACTTTTTTGTAGAGACAGGGTCTGGCTATGTTGCCCAGCCTGATCTCAAACTCTTAGCCTCAAGAGATCCTCAGACCTCAACCTCCCACAGCGCTGGGATTGTAGGCAGGACCCACCACACCCAGCCCAAGGCCAAGTTTTAAATATAGTTATCTCTTGCATAACTACCATGATCTAAACTAGTATGGCAAACAATCTCCCAAGATCACAGATGTTCTTCTGTGGAATTATATAATTTAACTATGGACGATTTTCCCCAATATTTTTCTCAACTCTACATGGAAGAATGTGATTTTAGGACTATAAAAATAGAGCTTTGTCTCTAAAGATTTTGCTCTCATTATTCCACCAGGTCTCATCACATGAGCCACATTCATCTCCTTTCAGCTCGAAAAAAACTAACATCATCATGTAAAGTCTATAGCTTTCAAAGAGCATCATGAAACACCACCATCTTCATAACATTTTCTACTAGCAATAATGATCTCTAATTAATTCCTTTTTAAAAAGGATAAAAACAAAACCAAATAATGTTACAGAAAATGCCATATCTTTGATTTTATTAACCTTCTGTTTGCTTCCAATAGACGAGAGAATAAAGATATTTTGAGGTCATCTATAACCCAAGTCGACTCATGTCTTCTGATATCATCTGTTGCCAACAAGAAAAACAAGAAAGCTAAGAAGATGTTGGAGAGTAATTTTACCATGCCAACAGAGTTTATATTTGTTGGATTCACAAATTATCTACCTCTTAGAGTCATACTGTTCTTGGTATTGCTTGTGGCATATATATTAACTGTGGTGGGAAATATGGGCTTAATAATTCTTGTTAATATTAATTCAAGCCTTCAAACCCCTATGTATTATTTTCTTAGCAACTTGTCCTTCTTAGATATCAGCTATTCCACAGCAATTGCCCCTAAGATGCTGGCAAATTTCTTAGCATCCAAGAAGAGCATCTCTCCCTATGGATGTGCACTACAAATGTTTTTCTTTGCTTGTTTTGCTGATGCTGAGTGTCTTATCCTGGCGGCAATGGCATTTGACCGCTATGCAGCCATCTGCAAGCCACTGCTCTATCCTACACTGATGTCTAGGAGAGTCTGTATCTGCTTCGTTGGGTTGGCGTACTTCAGTGGAAGTATGACTTCATTGGTTCATGTCTGCCTCACGTTCAGGTTGCCATTTTGTGGCCCCAATATTGTCAACCATTTTTTCTGTGATATCCCACCTCTCCTGGCTTTATCCTGTGCAGACATCCACATCGATGAGCTTCTGCTCTTTGCCTTGTGTGGCTTCATCCAGACCAGCACTTTTGTGGTCATATTTATCTCTTACTTCTGCATCCTTATCACTGTTTTGAGTATCAAGTCCTCAGGTGGGAGAAGCAAAACATTCTCCACCTGTGCCTCCCATCTGGTAGCAGTCACCTTATTCTATGGAACACTTCTGTTTATGTACTTACGCCCCGTCACCAGCTATTCCCCAGATACTGACAAGGTGGTCGCATTGTTTTATACTGTTGTTTTCCCCATGTTCAACCCAATAATCTACAGCTTCAGAAACAAGGATGTGAAAAACGCCCTCAAGAAACTATTAGAAAGAATTGGATTTTCAAATGAATAAGGATTTGAATCATTTAAGACTAAGGCTTAGCTTGCCCTTCCAATCTCATCATTTCCAGTTATGCCATGAACATCTTACGTGTCAACTATTTTAAATGTATTACATTTTCCAGAAATAAAGTCATTGTTTTGTCCTTAATGCCTTAAAATTTTTTGTTCTCTCTTTCAGAAATGTTCTTTCCAAAATTATTCTACTCTGTAAAACATTACTGAATTAATAAGCAATAATAATTGCTATCCAATATGTGCTCCAAAAATATTGTATGCATTGATTCATTATTTTATTTATCATATTGTATTGAAGGTATATATTGAATTGCCAGTCAATCCCCCATCTCCATATTAGAAGCTTCTTAGCATCAGGGAATGTGTGTATTGGTTTATTTTTTCAATATGTGTATAGCGCCTGATATATTGCACATCCTCCCTACCTGTGTTTTTAAGGGATAGATGGTTGGGATGGATGTATGGATGGGTAGATAGGTGAATGAGTGGGTAAATCTAGCCTTCATTGTTTTGAAAGTATGTCTGGATTTGCATTTATAAAACTTTTATCAACAGGGGAATTTTATTAAATTCAGTGGTAGTGATGATGGTCTTACTGGCTCTCAGATAATCTGGCCCATAACGATAGTCTCATTAATATTATTCAGAGTAAAGTTTTATCACATTGACTCTAGGTTAAACTGATTACTGCAAGACATCCCCTACTCTTTAATTAATAGTGGTTACTTGAGAAAACCAAACAAGTGTGTGCACAATATCAAGATTTTAAACTCTATAAATTACTGATTATTTCTGTGCATGTTACTGACATTGTTTTGAGGCACTATCTTCAAGAAGAGATGAAAAAATGCTCTAGTAATTTTATTCTGTAAATTTGCAATGCAAAACCAATTGAATTATAAGCATTTTTTTCTCCAGGATGAATTTTGATCATCAAATTCTCAGATTTGTTTGTTGTTCCTTTTGATCCTTCAGTCTTTGTTTACTTTTTGTTTTATTTTGACAAAATTGAGGCAACAAACTGTATTCATATGAACACAAAATGTTGTGAATTTTGTAACAATTATGAAAACATAAATGACTAAATTAGGTACATTGAATATAATCTTATACATGGACACAATAAGATATCAGCTACTGAAATGGGTTGTGTTGAGGATTGAATAAACTAATATATGTAAAGCTATTAGTATACATATGATTTGTGGATTAATTATTTTATCTGTACAGGCATACCTCACACTTATTGAGAGTTCAATTCCAGATCACTGCAATAAAATAAATATCACAATAAAATTAGTCACATGAATTTTCTGGTTTTCCAGTGCATAAAATGTTATGCTTAACTATACTATAGTCTACCATGTGTGCAATAGGATTATGTCTAAAATATGTACATACCTTAATTTAAAAATATTTTATTGCTAGGAAATGATAACAATCATCTCAGCCTCAGTGAGTTGTAATGTTTTTGCTGGTGGAGTGTCTTGCCTCAGTATTGATGGCTGCTGACTGATCAGGGTGGTAGTTGCTGAAGTTTGGGTGGTTGTGGAAACTTAAGACAATAATGAAGTTTGTCACATTGATGACACTCCCTTTCATGGAGGATTTCTCTATAGCATTCAATGCTATTTTGATAGCATTTTACCCACAGTAGAACTTCTTTCAAAATTGATTCAATCCTCTCAAATCCTGCCACATCATCATCAACTAAATTTATGTAACATTCTAAATCCTTTGCTGTCATTTCAACCATGTTCATATCATCTTCACCAGGAGTATATTCCATCTCAAGAAACCACTTTCTTTGTTCATCCATAAAAAGCAACTCCTCATCCATTCAAACTGATCGCTTGCTTGAGTTACTATAATAGTGATTTCATAAATGCTAAAGGAAGTGGTTTATAGCATGTGCCATTGATTTCCCTACATTTAATCATATTGTACTTTCTTTGCTTTGAATCTGCAACCATATTCTCACTATGCACCTAACTCCATTCATCCATTGACTGTTTTGTTGAATTTTGAATTTCTATCGTTCTTTTAAGACATGGTAATAGCTTCCATTTGTATCTAAAGGCACTGCACTATTACTCAGTTGAGATCTTCACAACTGTATGTAATTTGTCATAATTCTTGGAATTTTCTGCAATATTTGGATTGACATAAATCTTCATTATTTTATTTCTCTGCATATAAACCTCTGCCTTTATATAACAATATCTAATACATATTAATGAATTAACAACAAAACTTAACAAAATCATCTGCCACCCTCTCCCTTGTTCACTACTGCTTCATTAAAATGGAAGTTATCAAAAAGAATTATAAGACATAATCCATGGATTTATGCTGCTTACTGAATTATTAGAGAGGAAAAAAAATGCATATACACACACACACACACACACACACACACACACATATGCTTTTTTTTAACTTTTAAAAAGAAGATAGACTAATGGCCAACAAACATATGAAAATGAAATAATGTTCAACATCTCTAATCATCAGAGACATGCAAATAAAAACCAAAATGAGATCTCACTTAACTCCAGTGAGAATGGCTTTTATAAAAAAGTCCCAAAATAACAAATATTGGTGTGGATTGAGAGCGATAGGAACACTCATACACTGCTGGTGGGACTGCAAACTAGTACAACCTCTATGGAAAATAATATGGAGATAGCTCAAAGAACTAAGAGTAGAACTACCATTTGATCCAGCAATCCCACTACTGGGTATTTACCCAAAGGAAAAAAAGAAATTCTATTAAAAAGACATCTATACTTGAATGTTTATAGCAGCACAATTCACAATTGCAAAGATGTGGAAACAAGAGAAGGAAGTAAAGGACAAAACAAAATAATATGAAATAATAAAAGACAAATCTTCCTGCATTTGGTGGAGCAATTATATCCAGCATTTGACTGGAAATCCCTATTACATAATATAAAACACAAAAAGTAAATTTCAGGTATAGGTAGGCCTAAATATCAAAGAAGAACAATAAAAAATGAGACAAGAATTTAGCAATGAATGAATGAACAAAGGCATCCAAGTTGGAAAGGAAGAAGTATAACACTCATTATTCTCAGGAAACATTATTCTGTATGTAGAAAATCCTTAGCAATGCATACAACATCAATATACAAAAGTGAAGTGGTAATAGCAAGTAAGCTACCAAAATCCTTCATAATACAGTTTAAGCTGAAGACATAAGCCACAAAACTACCTCTATCAGCAGACACATATTAGACTGGAGGAATAAACATTCAGAAGATAGGAAGTTGGATTTATTTCAAGAAAGCCTTTTAAGAAGTAGTAGTTTTAATTTTCTTTGATGCCATTCTTATAATCCAAGAAAATCAAGGAATTGGAATTTGCATGGAATTGCTAGTAAATCATCTAACATAAAAACATCATTGCACACAGTGGTGTGCTGGCCCCCACTGCTTGCTTCTTGCTTGACCACCTGTGGCTTAACTTGTTCTTTGTTTGTTTGTTTGTTTTTTATTTAAGAGTTTATTGTGCAGAACTGGAAGAGTACCAAACAAACAGAAAAGGGCACATTGCCCCTCAGCATCTGCCAGACCACATTCTGAGAAGTCAGATAAAACCAGCCCCACAGAAAACAACTGCTCTGGAAAACAACCGCCTTTCATTTTTATTTTGCAACAACTGCTTTGTTCTCTATAACTCAAAAAAAAACCCAAGCCACTCATCCTGAGGCCAGCCTTTCTTCCTCCTTTCATGCTGTGCCCTTTCCTCTGTTGGAAAGTAAAATAAACTTGCTTTAAAACCTATCTTAATCTTGAGTTGAGAATTCTTTCACATCCTGCAGTATGAGCCCCCCTAACAGAAGTGGTTTGATATTTTATGCATTTTGCTTTTGTTTTTGGTGTTTTCTGACAACTAGGCCAAAGTAAGATGCTCTCCTGAGAAGCATGCTAATGTACCCTTGCTAAAGTATGAACTCATGTAGGCACCAAAGGCTCTTGCCCCATTAAGGTTTGCTGAAAAATCACCGACATGAGGCAGGTTGATTAATAGAAGGAAAAGGACAAATTTATTTCATTTAACATATACATATGGGAACCTTTGGAATGAAGATTCAATTCTTCAACGAGATGAAGAGGTTTCTAAAGACCAGGGGCTATGGGGAGGGAGAGGAGAAGAGGCTTCACTAGCTAGCAAAGGTGGTCTTGTTATGTAAATAAACCTTAGGAAGTAGCAGCCCTCAGAGAGAAAAAATGTAGATAGTTAAATGGTTCTTTTTAGATCTTGAAAGTATTAGTCTCTCTCTTAATCTTATCTAGATCAGGAGAGGAAAGACCTGGTTGTATTAATGCAGATTCTTTACAGATGCAAATTTCCCCCCACTAAAGACAGCTTTACTGTGTTACTTCTGTCTGTAAGACTCATGACATTCATCCCAAAATATGTCAAAGAAATATATTTGGGGGTAAAATTTTTTAAAATTTCCTTCACAGATGTCACTACGAATTAATTCTGCTGTATTTTCTTCAGAGATCATATATTCTGATTCCCTCCCCCCAACATCTGTCCTACTTTTCTTTCTATATTCATTGTAACATTCAAGAAATTAAATGCCTT
>NW_012151086.1:83209-87468 GCF_000956105.1 Propithecus coquereli | reverse complement strand
CATGGGATTATTCACCTACCCCTGTAGACGCTCTAGATCTCACACCTGTCTCCTGTTTTGTTGTTTCAGTAGTCTTGCAATGCTCTTTTCCTGACTCTGCAAGAATAGCGTCTCCCAAATGAAAGGAGGATGAAGCTACCAAATATATCATTCTTTATTCTGTAGAGGTAATGTTACGAGTATGATTTGTTTAAGATGTTTATTTGTTTCTTCACCTGGTCCAGGCAACCCAGAGCCAATTCACTCCAGTCCATCTTTATGGCAGAGTCACCTCTGCCCAGGTTGTCCCCACACACTCTCCTCACAGAAAAAAGCCGATTGAGGCTGCTGAGTGGGCCTCGATCACACATTTAGACAGGACCTGTGCCGGATCTGGCCCTGTCAAGAGAACTGGTGCCTTGTGTTCATCACTCCTTCCTAGTTCCATTGATTATGCTTCTACAATAAACAGGACTTGATCCCACTGTGAACTAAAATAAAATCCTAAGCCTTTCAGCTGAGTGAATGGCCAAGGGGGCCCCAGAAATAACCTAAAGCCGAGATGCCAGTCATGAGCAGGGAGGTCAGACATGCCTTGTCATGCCCCATTCCCTTCTCAGAGGTGTCCTCTGTAACTCATTAACAGGCCTAAGGCTATACAAGACCAAGCTTAAATCACATCTGCAGGTCATAGATTTACAAAACAGATCACTTGAGTCTGGGTATATCTGGGGACTTGCCTCTGACTAACAGACTTCCTTATTTTAACTTAAAACATTCCAAGCCTTTAGACAAATCTTCAGTTCTTTAACCAATTACAAATCAAAGAATCTTTAAAGCCACTGATAACCTGTAATGAATCCCCCCCAGGTTAGAGATGTCTGACCTTTTAAGGCCAAACCAATGTACCCCTTCCATGTATGGATTTATGACTTTACATGTAATACCTGTCTCCCTGAAATGTATAAAACGAAATTGTAACTCAGCCAAGGCAAGCCCACTTTCTGGGTTTCTTGGGCATGGCTCAAGACCACGGTCACACATACTTGGCTCAGAATAAACCTCTTTAGATTATTTTACAGAGATTTGGTTCTTTTCCTTTGACAACACAAACAAACAAAGGTAAATCAAAGTTCTGAGTTACTGGAACTCAGGTCAGACAATTAAAACACCCATTTTGAAATCCTGCAGAAGACTGAGTGAGAGAAAATATAGTTCAGTTGAATTACTCTATAAGGAGGTTTGTCGTAAGTGTCTGCTTATCCATTAGTATACTGGTGAGTAATAGTTTCAGATATGGTTTAGATTAACGAAGAATGAGATTCTTCCTCAATTGATTTATAAAAATGACACATAGTAGTCCAGTTAAGAATCTGGACAAAGCTATCTAAAAGCACAAAAATGTAGTTATAAAAGATGCTACTAATTTATATTTATTCCTGTTTTTGTGTAAGAAAAGATAGCTACATTTTTCAGGCAAAATGTAGTAATAATGTGTTAGTTGTTTGAAATAGACATTGTGTATTCTAAGAATCATGTTGCTGCACTAAAGGAAAGGAAGTAATGCAAACAAGTATCTGTATGTTGTATAGGATTGCTTTATTTTATGAGTTTGCTTTGCGTTTTCTCAGAAAAATTGTAAGGACTTCTTTTTCCTGAGTCACAGGAAGAAGTTTTGGTTGGATATCAGAGTCTAATTACGAGTTGCTGTTCACCGTGTTTCTTATTCCAGCTCAGAGTGTCTCTTCCCACTTCCCAGTGGGCACTCTTCTCGGAAGCCAGTGCCTCTGCCTATTTTCCAAGGATGACTCCAGAGTTCTCGGATGCTAGGTCCTTGCCTTTTGTTATATACAACTTAAAAATAAAAGTGGTGTAGGAACTAAACCTGAAGGGATAAGTGGAATAGCTCAGGTTTAAATGCCACATTACATTTTATTCTTCTCTCTCGATATATTTGGCATTAGCTACTCATAAATTCAAAGCGAGAAATGCAGAAGAGGGCTTCCACAGAATTGCATATTAAAGTTCCAACTTCGATACTTATGCTTTTATAAACTGGACTTTTCTTTACATATCTTTAGAATGAAATTCACTTTATTTTGTTGCCCATATTAAGACCAGCATTTTAAGCACATCCTAAAGCTAAGACCCTAACGTTTTCTTTTTCCGTTCAAGGAAATTTTTATGGAATAGGCAAATAAACAGTCTTAGAAGACAGTAGCGACTTTATAGTTAAAATGTTCTTATTTTAAGGTTAGAAAACCAAAGAAGAGAAGTCACTCAATCACACAGCCAGTTAGGGATTTCAAATAGTCTTGATGCTGCAGCGCTATTACTCTCAATTCATTCAAATCTCCTTATCATTAACAGGTTTCAAGAAACACAAACACATGGCTGATGTTAACTTTACATTGGTTACTGAGTTTATCCTTTTGGGACTGACAGATCGTGCTGAACTGAAGGTGTTCCTCTTCCTGCTGTTCCTGTTGATCTATACCGTTTCCTTGGTGGGGAATCTGGGAATGCTCTTTCTCATCCAAATAACTGCCAAACTCCACACACCCATGTATTGTTTCCTTAGCTGTCTGTCATATGTCGATGCCTGCTATTCATCAGTTTTTGCACCCAAAATGCTGCTGAACTTCTTTGTTGAACAGGAGACAATCTCATTCTCCGCATGCATTGTGCAGTATTTTTTATTTGTATCCCTCCTTACCGCTGAGGGCTTCTTGCTGGCAGCAATGGCTTATGACCGCTATGTGGCCATTGTAAACCCTTTACTTTATAGAGTGGCCATGACAAAGAAAGTCTGTGTCATGCTCATATTTGGCTCGTGTGTAGGAGGTTTAATTAATTCGCTGACACACACAATTGGCTTGGTGAAACTATCTTTCTGTGGGCCAAATGTCATCAGTCACTTCTTCTGTGACCTTCCCCCTCTGCTGAAACTGTCATGCTCTGATACATCCATGAACGAATTGTTGCTTTTAATTTTTTCTGGCATCATTGCCATGATCATCTTCTTGACTGTGATGGTCTCCTACATCTTCATCGTTGCTGCCATCCTGAGGATCCGCTCAGCAGCGGGTAGACACAGAGCCTTCTCTACCTGTGCCTCGCATCTAATGACTGTGTCTTTATTCTACGGCTCAATAAGCTTCAGTTACATTCAACCAAGCTCCCAATATTCCTTAGAACAAGAAAAGGTAGTATCTGTGTTTTACACCCTGGTGATTCCTATGTTAAACCCGTTGATTTACAGCCTAAGGAACAAGGAAGTGAAGGATGCTGTGAAAAGGGTTATAGAAATGAAACACTTGCCTTATTAATTTGATAAGTCTGCAAATAGATTACAAAACGGTGATTTGTATAGTGATATCTATAAAGATTTAGTAAAGTTTCAGTCACACAGGAATCTTAGAGTTTATTTAACTGGAGCCCTGTGTTTTACGGAAGAAGAAAAAGACATGGCAGGGGGAAAACGCCATGGAACACATGGCTGCTTATTGTGTTAACTAACCTAAAAACCAGAGGAAGGTGTAGGGTCGTTATGTCTAGTCACTTAATGACATTTTCATTTTTTTACACGAGTAGAAATTAGACAGTCAAATATATATAGACTTGCACAACTAGAGAGAGACAAAAATAAAATTCATAAAATATCTCTTAGGTTGATCTCTCTATTGAGTATGGCGATAAGTAAAATACTTTCAAGTCAAAAAGTATTGGTACTCGCTTTATCTAGAAAATGGACAGCTACATGTTCCAGAAATTAGCCTGGATTATTTATAGCCCAATAATCTTCAAAACAAATCCACGCATGTAAAAATACTCAGAAAAGGAACATGGTCCTAGATTACCTCTCCGCTCAACAGTGGTCAGTCTAAGCCATTTTCCCAACCCTGGCCTCAGTTCCCACTACTACGTATGAACCCAAATAGGACAGAATGTCACGGTTTATTACTACTCCACGTGAAAGAATTCCTAACACTTAGAGAAAGCTTACTCTGAAGAATTTTACTTCATATTTAGAAAGAATGACTCCAAGGCCATTAGGGTGTCATTAATAATCAGATTTGTTCCTCTTTTTTCTTTAAGGATCTTCTAGCATCCTTTTTAGACATTAAACAAAATATTCCCTGATGATGTTTTCTAGGTGGGGGAAAACCTGTGAAGCCAATTGTTTTTCCTTCAATTCAAATTATATGTACAAGTGCAGCATCATAAAATCAAACCCACAAATACTGATTGTTCCATAGTGATCTCTTCTCAAATTGCTA
>NW_012151086.1:51595-80789 GCF_000956105.1 Propithecus coquereli | reverse complement strand
AAAAATTATATTTGTCAATATATGTATAAATTTTTATTTTGCCTATTATTTATTTGATTTGCTAAGTACTAAGAATCCTTTCATTATTCAATACTTGTTCATAATTTTTATCCTTCTTTTCTATTTTCTGCATTGTTTCATTTATCATTATTCAATGCTGTTAGTCTCTTAATTTTAATTATGTCCTCTCCTATTACCTTGACTTTATCTATCTCTGGTTCTATTGTTATGTGCCTTTTTGTCATTTTTTCCAAAGAATGTCCCTAAATGTTATATTGTCTGATTCCTTTTATGTCATGAAACTATTTTTTCTCTTAAAAATCAAACATGATTTGGCTGATAAAGAAATTTATGTACTTGATGCTAAATATTTTATTTAGGACATTTAGTAGCAATAAGAAAGGGAGAAACAAAAATATTTTCTTTGCTATGCAGTGTTATATTTTCCAAATAAATATATTATTTCTTGTGATCTACCTATTATATTCTCAATGTTGTAAATGTAAACTATAAATAAAAATGTAATGAAATAAAACAGAGATTGTGTGAAATCCTGCCATTATAAGGAAGCTAACGCTCTCTTCCAATCCACATCTTCCCAGACACCATTAATATTATACAAACCACCTACTACCAACAAGCATATGCAAAATGTTATATAAAATTATGAAGTACTATTTTTCTTGGTTTTATAAAAATAGTGTTATGTTTTACAAATAGATTTACATTTACATTCTTTCTTACATGTTAGGAAAGCAAGGATTTCATCAGCGGAGCTGCTCTGAAACATTTTCTTGACTAGCCATGCAGTATTATATAGTGAAGAGGTGCTTCAGTGTTTTTCATATATTCTGAGAGTGCCTTCCCTTTGCTTCTAATTTTGTTTTGCATTATAAAAAAAAATTATAAATATTTTTTGAAAAACCACATGCCTTTAAAAATTATTGGGGAAATATTATTTCTACAAGATGAAATTTTACTAATACAGCTTGTAAAGTAAAATAAATAAATAAATATATATATATTATAATTTTATTTTTTCTTTTAAAAGGAAAAAAATGTCAACTACTGCCCAAAATGGATGCAATAATTAAAGGGAGGGTGGAATGGTATACCAGCATGGGCCTGATGGGATGCAGAATTCCTTACAGATGATTCAAATGAAAGAACATTAATGAGAGGACCATTTATCAGTTCTATTGGCCAGTGTTCAAAATCACTATGTTAGCAGGACCTCACTCCCTCCAAAGGCTATAAGGAAGAATCATTCTTTGCTTCTTTTTGCTTTTGGTGACTCTCGGCCTTCCTCAGCTCGTGGATGAATCACTTGTTCCTGTGTTCACCTTCACATGACCCACTTCTCTATTTCTCTGTTTTCTAATTTTTTTTTTTGACTCTTTTCCACTTATAAGAACACTTGTCATTGGATTTAGTATGTATCCTAAACCATGGTGATCTCATTTCAAAATCCTTAACTGTAGCTACAAAGACCTTTTTTCTAAATCAGGTTACATTTGCAGGTTCTGGATGAAGATATATTTTGAGAGGCCAATATTCAAACCCCTGCACACGGGTAAGGACAGTTTATGGTGAAAATTCAGAAGCTTCAATGCTAAATAGATATGACTAAAGCTACAAATGGGAGGAAATGTTATAACGAGAGAGCAGTGAGATCAGGGATAAAAGAGTAAACACCCTCAGGATTTTTAGTCTTGAAAGGACATGGACAGAGACAACAGATAGAAGCAGGCAGAAATACAAAGAAAATACCCAAACCTAGTTTCCACCATTTTAGCTACTTCTCTTTTTTCTCATTGTTAAATCTAACCATAGAGTCAGAGAAAAGCATGAAATACATCTGAAAGAATGAGATGGTTAAAGAAAATTTATCTCAAAATATATAATCCCTGGTTATATGACACGGTCAGTTATCTTTCAGTGCATTACTCAGATAGTTCCTTAAATCAATAGCTAGCCATCAATTCTCAAAATGAGACCTTTGCAATTGAGTTAATTTGCACTTTGATCACACAGAAGCCTTTAACTTTATGAAATAAAGTTACTCTATGAAACAAAGTCACCTTTGACAAAAATGTGAGGTTGTTATCATAATTTCAATGATTATTCTTTAAGAACAAGGAACAAAGCTAACAGTGTTTTTCTGTTGTAGCTACATAATAAACCTATAAACAAATCATTTCTGTAATTTTAAGTCTTTGCCTCATGTTAATAATTTACTTAGTAGCTTTCTCAGTGCCACCATGATACCTTTGTTTCTCAGAGTACATATAATGGGATTCAAAGTTGGGATTAAAACAGTATAGAAAAGAGAAACCAGTTTCCCCATTCTTTCAAATTGATTTGGTTTGGGTTGTAAATAAGTGATAGCAGAATTACATGATTTAAAAAATAGTAGAGGCTATTGAATAATATGTTAACACATTAAAAACTCTTCAAATAGCATATTGTAAGTCTGTTTAAATTTGACTTTATCATTATACAGTTTGGATATGAGCTATGGCCTCTTTCTATGTGCTTCCTCATTGCCCAGGAGTTTGGCCTTGGCTTTTTGACATAGTGGTGGAAAGGTTTCCATTGTTAGACAAGACAGTCCTAATGCCCAAGGACTATTCATGCTTGTTAATGTCCTACTGACCAAAGCTAATCACATGGATAAACCAAGGCTCAATAAGGGATAGAACAACAAAAAATTTGAGAACACAAGAAACAATGATTGAGGTTATTACCACAGAGGTGTAGCATGGTCTTTTTAATTACCGCATAATTGTCTAATGAACATATATACCATATTTATTAAAATAATTTTCAGTATGAACATTCATTTATGCCTTTTTCTTAGACCTATAGTGCTACAATAAACATAATTCACAATTATTATTTGTATTAGTCATCTTCACACATATTCTTATGCATTTAGGTTTTTATTTCTACTAGATAATTATCTAGCAATGGCTATGTAGCATCGAAGAATGCTTGTTTCTTCAGAAAGACTTCAAAAAAGGAATGGAAAATGGCATGATTTCAGTGATGAGATACTCTATTTATCAAATCATCTTTTGTAATTACACATCTGAATTTACAGTCTATAATGAAAAAGAAGATTGATCTTTAAAATACAACATTGCTAAATAAACTAACACAGTTGTCATAACTCTAAGGACATGAAGGTCCATTAAAATAAAATGAAATTAAACAAATCTTCATAAAAATTAAATACGTAAAACAATAAATTCTGTTACTTCAATTGCCACACAACGCTAACAGTTTGGGAAGAACTTTCCTCAGAGCCTCTGCAACATCTTTGTTCCGCAGACTGTATATTAGAGGGTTAAACATTGGGGTCAAAATGGTGTAGAAAAGAGAGAGCAGTTTGTCTGTTCCCTCATATCGATTGGATTTAGGTTTCAAATAGGTGATAGTGGCTGATCCATAGAATAAAATTACAACTATGAGGTGGGATGAACAAGTGGAAAAGGCTTTGGTCCGTCCTGTGTTTGATGGCAACTTCAGGATGGTTGAGATAATTCTGCTATAGGACCCAAGAATCAACACAAAGGGAACAGTGACAAATAGTATACCAAATATATACACCAACATCTCATTCACAAAGGTGTCTCCACAGGCCAGCTTGAGCACTGGGGGAATGTCACAGAAGAAGTGGTTGACTTGGTTAGATCCACAAAAAGGCAGAGAGAAAATCTGGTACGTCTGCCCTATGTCCACTGGAATTCCACTGATCCAGCAACCAGCTACTAACTGGATACAGGCTTTGTGGTTCATGATTAAAGGATAATGCAGAGGGTTACAAATGGCCACATAGCGGTCATATGCCATTACGGCCAGAAGGAAACACTCTATGGCTCCCAGCGTCAGGAAAAAAAACATCTGTGTAGCACAGGCAAAAAAAGAAATAGTTCCTTTGAGGGTCCAAAGATCCATGAGCATTCTAGGAAGAGTGACAGTCACATAACAGATTTCTAGGAAAGAAAAATTGCCGAGAAAAAAATACATGCAGGTCTGAAGAGTAGGATCGACTCTTATTATTAGAATTATGATGCCATTCCCCAGTAGAATAATCACATAGATGAGTAAGAATAGACCAAAAAGAAACCGGTGAAATTTGGGAATATCAGAAAAACCCAGGAGAATAAATTCTATTATTGTAGTGAGATTTGTTTCTGTAATTTTCAATTTGCTTTCTGTCTGTGGATTTAGATTTCTTGGCTGCATTTTTGTCTTCAATAATTGGATTGAGACATAGGTTTAGATCTTTAAAATTTCTCAGTTTCTTTCTGACATTTGTATTCTGCGATTCAGGGAGATTTGATGTGAAACAAGAAGCAATGAACTCATCTGCAGAAAAAAAGAAATCAATTCACGTGGGGAGATGGCCACACTCCCAGCAAAAAAATCGGGTCCCTTTGGTAGGGTTGTTGCAAAGGATAAGAAAATAATAGAAAACGGAAAATAATGGAAATAAAAGAATACACAGAGACGAAGGTATAGTTTTATAGATTTATAAAGATTATAGGCAAAGCAGGTGCTCGGGGGGCCTGGATTTCTCTGTCAATCTCAGAGGCCAAGAGTGAAGTTTTACATGGTCATTTATAGGTACAGTGATCAGTTGCCAGAGGTAACACATTTACATAACAACAGGTAGTTCTTCTTAGGTTAACAGTTTTTCAAAAGGCTTCTTCAGATCCCTTAACTAACTCTTTCTACGTGAACAAATGGTTACAAAATGTTTCAAAGACTAACTTCTAAGTTCTAAGGTAAATTTATCACTTAACAGAGGGGTTAAACAGAGATATAGTGGCTCCATATTTTTTTTATCAGGTTATTGTGGATGGAGACAGGTAGTCTGGAGTTTAAGCAGGAACTGTCCCTTGGGCTAATTGCTTTTAGCCACAGGTGACTGTTTGCTGGGTGGGCATTCTTTGATCAGCTCTCATCCTATAGTTCTTAGCAGACCTGCTTTGCTTTTCAAAGCAAGTCCAAACAGGTTTGAGAAAGGCAGCGCCATTGTGGGAAATGGCCAGCTACTGATCTTTCAGAGATGCCCTCCTGAGGTGAAGCAGCTTTCGATATGCAAACCAACACGTTCACATATTCCTTCAGGGCAAAGCTCTGCAAAACTCCTGAGACGTTTTCTGTCTCCAATATATTTATATTAATTCATGGAGCAACAAATTCAATCTTTAAATGCTTGAACAATTGATTTATAATGTTAGATTTTCATTTAATTGTACCAGTAAGATCCATATAGCTACACATTTTTATTGAACTTATAATATCAGAAGGGATACTACAGATGAGCTTTTTCTTTCAATCTAATTATTTTTTTAACCCAAGGATTTGTGCAAACAACCTCTCTTTTTAGAAAGACTCCATTCTTTCCAAATATTGTTCTTTCTTTAAGTCTTACATATTTCCTTGAGATCTTGCTTATTTCATTTTTATTACTCTTTGTACAAAGAATTTGAATCCCTCACACCATTATCCTCAAATAGAACTTGGTTTTCCCATTCATTTGTCGTTAATGGAATAAGGTTTTGCATTTTTATTTTCTATTCTCATGTGATCATCATATTTATTTAAGTGAATGTGTAAGCAATTGAGGCCAGCCACTTGTTTTTACAAATTGTCATATCATCTCCTATATGGTAATAATTGCATTTAATAATTATTAATTTATAACTTCAAAATACATAATTTAGTTCAACATATTTTTATTTTCTATTGCCAATTATATTCATATTCATCTCTTTGCTAGGGTTAGAATCCAAGCTTCCTCATTTAAAAACTCCCTAAACCACACCTAAGCCTCTTTTCCTACATTTCTTCCATGATAAAAGCAGAACCTTAATTAAAACCAACTTTTTATTTTTCTGACCATGAGCTGAGGCACCTGAGAAAAATACACTCAAGAAAAACACATGTATCTTCAGTCTCATTTAAAATAGTGAACACAGGCTGGGTGCAGTGGCTCAGGCTTGTAATCCTAGCACTCTGGGAAGCCGAAGCGGGAGGATTGCTTGAGCTCAGGAGTTCCAGACCAGCCTGAGAAAGAGGGAAACCCCATCTCTACTAAAAAATAGAAAAATTAGCCAGGCATAGTGGCACAAACCTGTAGTCCCAGCTACTCAGGAGGCTGAGGCATGAGGATCACTTGAGCCCAGGAGTTGGAGGCTGCAGTGAGCTATGATGATGCCACTACACTCTATCAGGGGTGACAGAGTGAGAAATTGTGAAAACAAAGAGAAAACAAGCCATTAATTTTGCTTAAAAATACTATCAAACTTCTTTAGTATGCGTGCTCTTTTTGTTCTACCACATTAGATTAACATTACCTCTTCTCAAAGAACTACCTTCACCATTCCACACCATCACCCCTATTAACTGATTACATCATCTTACTTTTAATTAAAGAGTCATAAAAAGTCCACACAAATTTCAATATCTTCTCATTAACTAATTTTCTGTCTACATTTACTTAAATAAGCTTTATTTTGTTTGTCTTCTTTGTTCATGCAGATGAAGTGTACCATTGAAGCTTCTTCCAAAGGAATCTAACCTAGTCATTCTACAACAATCCATCCCTTCCCAGCAAAACATTCAGCGTGATTTACCCCTTCCTCTCACAACTACATGAATTCTATCAGCCTGTCCTTCTGATGTACTCGCAAAAATGCTTTGTGGAGGGAACAGGGAGCCAGGTTAAAAAAAGTGTTGCTTTATAGCATTTACCTATTTCTAATACCAAATTTCAGGTTCTCCAGATCTTGCATAAACTCAACTGGCTGAAGCACACCACTCAACCTTGAAAATACGTTTATTCTTCTTATTAACACTCCTAACCCCTTGGTTAAATTTACCCTTTTATTTCCAGGATTATTCTATTAGCCTTGTGCATGTACAATTCATTCTGCACACAGACACACCCCCAGAACACTAAGTTGAACTTTTAAAAGATATAAATCTTATCATTTTAATTCTCCCAAGTTTAATTTAGTGACTATGTTAGTACCATCGAATTATATTATTGCCAGTGGATGAATTCTTTCTTAATAATAATTTTTAAATTTTTTGTTTGAAAATAGTTTTATCTCTATTTTTTATTACAAGTAAAAAAATTGAAACTCAAGATGTTCACAACATTTCCCCAAATTTTCACATATTCTGGATTTCAACTCTGTACCATTGCTCCTTCCATATATCTTGGTTTAACAGGAAAACAATTAACTTTAATACACTTCATTTTGTGTTTTAAGATAGGCAATCCTGCTATGTACCCTACTAGTTCTTTAGAAGAAATAGATATGACAATTCTGTGAGATTTCAACTACCATCTGCTAAGTTGACTACATGCCATGCACTGTGCTCTTACTATATTTTAGATTAAGATCCTTTCCTTAAACTCTAAAAATAGAACGTTATCTAATTAAATAGATAGTTTATTATTTTAAATTAGCATATTAACATTTGAATATTTTCTATTGTTTTTAAGCTTGGAGTATTTTCTTATTCCTATTTTGTGTTCACATTGTCTCTTTTAAAAAGCCATGCTCATTTTATCTATTGTAAATTTTATCAAACACTTTTTCCTACTTAGTAAGTAAAGGTCTCAAACAGAGCCATGCCATGAAAGAAATACCAGGCTGAGAAACAAGATCCTTGAACTCAAGTTGGTATATGTTATTTTACATGCCCAAGATAACTCGATTTACCTACATGTATCATACCTCAACACTCTTGTCTTTAATTAGGAAAAAAATACATTGATACATAAGACTGTGAATGAAGTACATAAGTGTCGTAAATATTGTTATGAGGGTACAGATACTTCAGTAGTACTTAGAGCAAACTGAAAATCCCAAATCAATTTACTACCAGGTTGATCAACTTCCATGAATCTTCTTTCAATCAATCTAGACCAAGATATAATATCTGGCCTATGAAATCTAACACTCTGTTCCACTGATTAGCCCTCTGAGCTGCTCTTTGACTATTCATCTATCTTTCCTACCCTTGACATTACATTTCATGATTCATGCTATGCAGAATTTAGCACAAGGCACTACTCTAACGTATTACTCTACATAAGATTGTAAATTGAACTGAAAGCAAAAATTTCTATTAGAATTGGTTAATTTCCATGTAGTCAGAAAGGATTATTAAAGGTACAATGGCAATTTAAAGGCCAAATCTTTAGTATTGAATGACATAGAGTTCCAATAATTCTGATTCTTATTTAGGGAATTAAAATAAATCTTATTGCTAAAAACACACACCTTTTGACATTTAACTATATTTAATATTAATCATATTTAGGTATATTTTTTTATTTTAAGCAAAAAATCAATATTCCTATGGAAAAATCAAAGCAATATATATTAATAAAAAGTTTAGCAAATATCAGCTATGTGTCCAAATCCTACCATATTTGTGATAAGATTTGATTAGGTATAACAAACAATTATAAAACCTGGGCAAAAGAATTTAAATATTTTCCACAAACATATATTTTGAAAGATACAAATCCTTAATATTTTTTTCTAATAGAAAGAGATTCCCTAATAAAAGGAGATCCTTTCCATGGAAATGCTTTTATTCAGAATGGGCAAAATTTCCTTTATGATCAGCATGGCAAATATATGTAATTAATTCATACATAATACATCATTCTTTGTTTTTAGTTTTATTAAGAACATATTTCTTAAAATGAATAATATTAATGCTATTGTAAGTATAAACATTAGACAAATTTGTTAAGTATTTATATATTTCAAATGCTTGAAACACATTAGTTAATTTAACTTTTTAATTCAGAAAGTCAAAAATCTATAGTGTTGTATTAAATAGTGATTTCATTTTCAGAACAAGATATATTCATTATTTTAGAAGATTGATATTATTTATTGAATCTTCACAATTAATAGTTCTGCATTGAAATAGTATAGCAAGTATTAATAGTTTATATTTACCATTTTCAGTTTTGCCGAAGTCACTTCTTTCTCATTGATGAAGTTTGTGTGTATTTTAAATATTTAAATTGTGAAAGATCTATACCATTTTTCAACACAACCTCAATTTTCTTTTGATACAGAAAGTGCTCTTACTGAAGAAATAGTCACTTCTTCCCAGTGGGAATATGTCTTCTCCCTCCTCAGAACTAAATCACATGTTAAATGCTCGTCTGTGCAATTATTGCAATTATTTTGTTGTGTTTTTCCAAACCAATCTCCCAGACAGGCCAGACTTTCCTGTAGTCTCTCTGTGGAATATAATCTTATACACTCTTACTTTCCCAAATACAGGAAATATGCATGGATGTCCTAGAAGATACACCCTTAATTGTCCAATATTGCTTGCAGGAAAATATTCAAATTCCTTATCTATTGATTTCTTACCTGTCTGATTTTATTTTCAATAATTCCTCTTCATAGAACTTTTCAGCAGGTTGTGCCTTTTGTTAACATCATCTAAATATAATTTGCATGTTTTCTCATCTTTAAGGCATACCAGTTTGTTTTTTAAAAGTAGGCATTTGTGGTTGTGGGGTAACTGTTATGAAGACAAAGGTAATCCTGTCTTATAGAAACTAAGCATATTTTATTCAAATTATTATGTTCTCTCTAACACGATGTGAGGCCATGGTTACATAAATTGCTTTTGTACACTTTGAGTCAAAGTTATAAGTGTGCCCATCACCCAGATAGTGTGCATTATACCCCTTAGGTGTAAATTTACCCATCAACTCCTGCCCCCTCCCGATGAGTTTTATTTCCATATGTGCACATAAGTGTTGTTTGATTAGTTCCAATTTAATGATGAGTACATGTGGTGTTTGTTTTTCCATTCTTGCAACACTTCACTTAGAAGAATGATCTCCAGTTCCATCCAGGTTAACATAAGAGGTATTAATTCACCATTTTTTTTGTGGCTGAGTAGTACCCCATGGTATACATATAGCACATTTTATTAATCCATTCACATATTGATGGGCACTTGGGTTGTTTCCACATCTTTGCAATTGTAAATTGTTCTGCTATAAACATTCAGGTGCAGATGTCTTTTTAATAAAATGTCCTTTTTTGCTTTGGGTACATACTCAGTAGTGGGATTGCTGGATCAAATGGTAGTTCTGCCCCTAGTTCTTTGAGGTATCTCCATACTATTTTCCATAGAGATTGTACTAATTTGCAGTCCCACCAGCAGTGTATGAGTGTTCCTATTTCTCCACATCCACGCCAGCATTCATTGTTTTGGGATTTTTTGACATAAGCCATTCTCACTGGAGTTAGGTGATATATCATTGTTGTTTTGATTTGCATTTCCCTGATAATTAGAGATGTTGAGCATTTTTTTTTATATCTTTGTTGGCCATTAGTCTATCTTCTTTTGAAAAGTTTTTATTCATGCCTTTTACGACTTTTTAATGGGGTTGTTTGATATTGTCTTGCTGATTCACTTGAGTTCTTTGTAGATTTGGGTTATCGGCCCTTTATTAGATGTACATCTACAAATATTTTCTCCCATTCTTTTTGTTGTCTATTCACTCTAACGCTTGTTTTCTTGGCCGTGTAGAAGCTTTTTAATTTGATCAGGTCCCATTTATTTATTTTTGTTGTCATTGCTTTTGGGGTCTTCTTCATAAGTTCTTTGCCTAGGCCAATGTCCACAAGAGATTTTCCAACATTTTCTTCTAGAATTCTTATAGTTTCATGTCTTAGATTTAAGTCTGTTATCCATTGTGAGTTGATTTATGTGAGTGGTGAGAGGTGCAGATCCTGTTTTAGTCTTCTACATATGGCTATCCAATTTTCCCAGCACCATTTATTGAATAAGGATTCTTTTCTCCAGTGTATGTTTTTGTCTGCTTTGTCAAAGATCAGATGGCAATATGAGGATGGTTTTATATATGGGTTCTCTATTCTGATCCACTGGTCTATGTCTCTCTTCTCCTGCCAGTACCATGCTGTTTTGTTTACTAAAGCTTTGTAGTATAGCTTGAAGTCTGGTAAAGTGATGCCTCCTGATGTGCCCTTTTTGCTTAAGGTTGCCTTGGCTATTCGGGCTCTTTTCTGGTTCCATACGAAGTGCAGAATTATTTTTCTAGATCTGTGAAAAATGACATTGGTATTTTACTGGGGATTGCATTGAACCGGTAAATCACTTTGGGCAGTATGGGCATTTTGACAATGTTGATTCTGCTGAATCATACTGGCACAAATCTGGAGGTGTCACCCTACCAGACTTTAAGCTATACTACAAGGCTATAGTAACCAAAACAGGGTGAAACAGGCAAAAAAAAAAAAAAAGAGAGACATAGGCCAATTTAACAGAACAGAGAAGCCATATGTAAAACCATCCACGTATTGCCATCCGATCTTTGATGAAGCAGACAGCAACATACACTATTGGCCAAGATATGTTTTTCCATTTGTTTACATCCTTGCAATTACTGTCCTCAGTGATTCGTAGTACTCCTTGTAGCGGGTCTTTCACCTACTTGGTTAAATATATTCCTAGGTACTTTATTTTCTTCGTTGCTAAAGAATTGTTACTCATACTGTAGAAATTATTTCAGAACATGGAGAAGGAAGGAATCTTCCCCACCTCAAACTACGAGGCTAGTATCACCTTGATACCAAAGCCAGGAATGGATGGAACAGAAAAAGAAAACTACAAACCAATATCCTTTATGAATATCAATGTAAAAATTCTCAATAAAATTCTAGCAAGCCAAATTCAGCTGCACATCAAAAAAATCATCCACCACAACCAAGGGGGCTTCATCCTAGGGATGCAAGGACGATTCAGCACACATAAAAACATAAATGTGGTTCACCACATAAACAGAAGCAAAAACAAAGACCATGTGATTATCTCAATATGCACAAAAAAAGCATTAGACATAATTCAGCACCCTTTGAATTTATTATAACAACTCTTAACAAAACAGGCATAGATGGAACATCCTTAAAATTATAAAAGCCATATATGACAAATCCACAACCAACATCATACTGAATAGGAAAAATAGAAAGCATTCCAACTTGGTTGACCAGTGTTACCACTTGTATTCAACATAGTACTGGAAGTTCTTGCCAGAGCAATCAGGCAAGAGAAGGAAATGAAGGGTATCCAAATAGGGAAAAAAGAGGTCAAACTATTGCTCTTTGCTGGTGATATGATCTTATATTTAGAAAACACCAAAGACTCTGCCAAGAGACTCCTTGAAGTGATAAATTCAGCAACTCTCAGGTTACAAAATCAATGTACACAAATCAATAACATTTCTATACATCAACAACAGTCAAACAGAGAATCAAATCAAAGACTCAATATTTTTCACAATATTTTGTTAAGTTTTTATTCCATGTGTGTAGCCTTCGAGTTTGCAATTTGAAAATTGGCCTAACTCCTCAGGGAATTAAGTTGCTAGTACCATCTGGATTGGTTATGGCTACATTTGTATCCTGCTCATGTTCGTCACTTATATAAAAACCCAAGAGCCAATGCAGTGAATTTATGTTCTTAAAGTTTGGTTTTTAGTCTTGTTCCATGAGCACATACTGGCTATATTGATCCCAGCTATGATGGCAATTTTCAGTTGTCTTGGTCAAATGTGGTCTCTATACAAATTCCAACTCCTAAAATCATAGATATCTGAGGATCATATCTCCATTCCATCCAAATTCTAATCTGATAGAGAATGCACTCTCAAAATGTAATCTGAATCTAAATGATAATTTTTTCAACTTAAGCTCAACATACCTTTTTCATTAGAACTTACGTCAGTCTTAGATATGTGTTATGAAGTCTTAGATTTCACATATTTCCATTCTTCATTCTTAAACTTCTCATATGGTCAGTTTTTGCTAGAATATCCTCCCGAATCTAATATTTATAAAGTGCAAACTTGGACAATTTCTTTAATTAATCTGGGCCACCTGTAATATGAATCATGTGAATCCAAATATTTAATTAAATAAAAACTGTATAGTGATTAAATATAATAGTTGTGAAGTGCCTGGAAATACAGCAGGCACTTAATAAGTATAAACCATTATAAGTAGGATCTAGTTGACATTTGTTTGCCAGACAAAATGAAATACAATTGACTCTTGAACAACACAGATTTGAACTGTGCAGGTCCACTTGTACATGGACCTCTGCTCTTTCAGAAACAGGAACACCAAACCTTTTCTTCCTCCTCCTCCTCAGCCCACTCAATGTGAAAATGACTCGGGGGAAGAGTTTTCCAATGATCCACTTCCACTTAATGAATAGTGAATATATTTTCTCTTCCTTATGATTGTCTTAATATCATTGTATTTTTTCTAGCTTACTTTATTGTAAGAATACAGTATATAATACATATAACATACAAAATATGTGTTAGTTGACTGTTGATGTTACAGCTAAGTCTTCTGGTCAACAGTAGGCTATTAGTATTTAAGTTTTCGGGGAGTCCAAAATTATACTTGAGTTTTCAACTGTGGGGGAGTCAGTGCCCCTAAGCCCTGTTTTTCAAGGGTTAACTGTATTCTTTTTTAACAAAAGTTATTATAATATTTCCTATGTATTAGTTTTCACTATTGCTTAATTTTAATATCACCAAAAATTTTTACCATTATGTTCTTATGATATGTGTTTATTGGTTTGATTGCATTTGACCTATATCAGTGACTTATTTGTTCTTATTTACCCCCTTTTTAAAAAAAAAACAGCCCAGCATTTTACCCTGCTTTTATCATCTTTTATATTTTCCAATCTATCCACCAATTATCAGTCTACTCAATATCTCTAAAAATTACTTTTATGTTCAGCTAATGTAATAACAAAAATGTTGAATTTAAAATTTTTCCTAGTTTCCTAATCAGCTAAATTACCCTGAATATTAAAAAAAAATCCACTGTATGAAAATACACACATTCACATGTGCACACAAATACACATAGACCTAAATTCTATATAGTGATTGGTTCTACATCTCTGGGTCACATTGAAACATGTGTATATATTTCATAACTGCTACCAACAGCAATGTGTTTATAGAAGCATATGATCATCAACGAATGGAATTTAGAGCTCTTTAAAAATAATATTTAACATGTACACATAATTAACTTATATAAATTATAATAATAACCAGTGGAGTCTAATGGAGTTAATTTGTAACAGTTTGGTTTTTCCTTATAGAGCCTCACATAGGCAAGGACATCATGTAGACAGCAGCATCTGTGATGAGTTTTCTCTAAAACTGAGAAAAGACCAAACATGAATTGCTACAGTTTGGAAAGAGTGCTGGGGCCTTAGTTTCCCCAGGACTATCTTTAGCTGTTTTAATGAAACCTAGTGTTCACAAAATCACTGGGGATTCTATCCTCCAAAGGTCTCAAACCAAATATAAACACAACAGTCAGGAAATTAAGGGAAAAGCACCAAGGCTTTCTCTCAATACCAGGTAGGTGTCATGTTTATGTGTTCTAACAAAGGGATCATAAATGCCTTTTCCAGTTTTCAAAAAGAGCAACGCTCAATACATGCTGTGAATGTAAGGTGGAGAAAAATCATCTGCCTCAAATGCATTCCAATTATTGAGATAAGTGAAATTGAATTAGGCCGTTACCAAAGTCAGCTGGCTTTTTTGAAATTATTTGTGACTTGTTTCACATTGCATTTGATACCTGTATTTAAAGCTTCATGTCATTGACGTATGTAAGTTACAAAAGAAAATGTATTTAAAGAAATTCTTTGAAATCTAAGACTGATTATTATAAACTATTGAAGTTTGTTAAATCTGAGAAAAATAGCAACAATTTTTTTGGTCCTGTTACCAGAGGTAATTTTTAGACTCAGACATTAATTTATTGTAGTATGATTGATTCTACAGAAAGACAACAACATGTTTATTTAATAAAAATTAAAGAAACAAATATGAAATCAGTGAAATGAGAAGAAACTCATAGTCAAAGTAACAAATTTGTTTTTTTTTAAAAAAGAAAGTCAATCAAGGCAAAGCTAACTAAACAATATTAAACCAAAAAAGGCAAACAACCAAAAAATTAGTTTAGTCAAAAATTCATTTGTTAAGTATGTGAACAGATGGTCTCTATTTTCTTTGTTTTACATGTATAGGAAACAAACATTTGAAGAACACCTATGGTATGCTAGGCAATTTTCACACATTTTCTTACTTAATTCTCACAATTACCACTTGAGGAAAGTTTATGGATTAAACTAATAGTTGGGCATGAAATCACATGTTACTCTGGTAAAAAGTGACTGGTCATTCCCTTTAACTTCTTGCGGTTTCAGTAAAATGGACATAATCAAAGCTATCTTATAATGTTGTTTGCACTATCTGAATTGTTATTAAATAGCTTACTTTACATCACACTGGTAGTAAAGGGGTAGTAATTTGAGCCCATGTCTTTAATACTATTTATTCAATATTAGGGAAATATTATTCCCAAATAATTTTAAATTCTTGATCATGGAATATCATATTCATAAATGTTTCATGAAAATAGATTCATTTGTCAAATCAATATGAAAAGGCTCTATATTTCATTCTCTTATTAAAAATTCCCAAATCACAGTAGCATATTATGTACTCCCAGAAGTTCCGCAGTAAAGAAAGTTATCTTAAACATTATTTAACGGAGTGTTTCTCAGACATAGTAGATATCAGAACCTTAATGTTCATGTATTTTGGGTTAAATGATGAAGTCTAAAATAAAATTGATTCAATCAACTAACTTTTCCTGTATAAAAAGCCAGATTCATATGTGATCTAATATGCAGGAAGCATTTGCATTGTTCCTGAAATTCAATTTAAGACTTTGACTGCAAAGATTAAAACATGTTATAAAGTATTCTGATTCAACAATAATAAAAAAAGTCAAAACATTATGAAAATACCTGGTGCAGACAAGTCCAAGCCACTGGATAATAAATGCTATAGGAAATCAGGGAATGAAATGATGATATTGCCTGGATTTGCAAAGAACGACAAGTGAGTTTTTAAAAATAAACAATTTTTAGGCTGAGGCGGGTGGATCATTTGAGCTCAGGAGTTCGAGACCAGCCTCAGCAAGAATGAGACCCTGTTTCTGCTAAAAAACATAGAAAGAAATTAGCTGGACATCTAAAAATATATAGAAAAAATTAGCCGGGCATGGTGGTGCATGACTATAGTCCCAGCTACCCAGGAGGCTGAGGCAGGAGGATCGCTTAAGCCCAAGAGTTTGAGGTTGCTGTGAGCTAGGCTGATGCCATGGCACTCTAGGCCAGGCAACAGAGTGAGATTCTATCTCAAAAGTAAATAAATAAATAAATAAATAAACATAAAAAATTTTATTATGACAGAAACTGTTTTATTTTTTTGAAAATGTTTTATTTTTTTCATTCTACATTCCAGACACCCATGATTCTCACTTTCCGTTTTTGTTAGATAGTGTATAAATTTTGTCAGATAATATTATATATATGCACATGTATACACACATGCACACACATATATATACACATATATAAAATACACACATATTTGTTGTATTTTTTAATGTATGTGTCATGTATATTAGTTGTTTAAATATCATAGAGAATAATTTTGCTAGATGTCTCAAAAGTTTACCTGTTAAATACTGAGGGTTTGTTTGTTTGTTTGGTTTGTTCTTTGTTGGAGAATTTCTTCCCTAAAAGATGAGGCCTTTGCTTTGTATACTGGAATCTGGAATACACTGTTACCCAAGGTCCATCTCCTGCACTCTCTCTGTTAAACAAACATTTCTTTTAAGGCTCTCCAAGGGCATTCGAATTTCTCCATGGGTTTGTATGTGGTACACAATGCCAATTTATATCCTTTGATGAAATCCTACTAAAGTTCTGTATCAGGCTAACTTTTCATATTTGCAAAAGTTGAGTTTACTGTGGATAATTATTATTTAAAATTAAAACCATACAGTTTTCTAAAGATGTTAGTAGATTGAATTTGTCTATTCAAGCTGTATTTTCTGGTTATTTTCTTTTTCCTCTTGCTCCCTACAGATCCCTCGTAAGAGAGCCACATAAATGGCTGATGGAAATGTCAGTGTGATAACTGAATTCATCCTCCTGGGGCTGACCGAGAGCCCTGAACTGAACTTTGTCCTTTTTGCACTGTTTCTATTGATCTATATCATCACTGTGGTGGGCAACGTTTGGATTGTCATAATAATTCTGGCTAGTACTCAGCTCCATTCTCCCATGTACTTTTTCCTTAGCCAGTTGGCCTTCTTGGATTTCTGCTATTCCTCAGTCTTGATTCCTAAAATGTTGGTGAACTACATAGCAGGACAGAAAGTCATCTCCTATCACGGGTGCCTCCTTCAGTATTCCTTCGTCAGCATGTTCCTGACGACTGAATGCTTCCTCCTGGCTGCAATGGCGTGCGATCGGTATCTTGCCATCTGTTTCCCACTTCGCTACAAAGGTCTCATGACCCCCAGGTTCTGCATCTACCTGGTGACCGCTTCCTACCTGCTAGGTTGTGCCAACTCACTCACCCACCTGAGTAGCTTACTCAGTCTGTCTTTCTGTGGGCCCAATGTCATTAACCACTATTTCTGTGATATTCCATTGCTCTTCCAACTCTCCTGCTCTGACACCCAACGCAGTGAGGTTTTATTTACTGTGCTCTCTGGATCGACATCAGTGACTACCTTTTTGATAGTGGTTACTTCCTATATGGGAATCCTTCTCACTGTTCTGAAGATACACTCTACCAAGGGCAGATATAAAGCTTTGTCTACATGTGCCTCCCACCTAACGGTAGTGACTCTCTTCTATGGAACAGTGATATTTACTTATGTGGGAACCAGCTCTAGCTACCCACAGAAAAAAGCCAAGATCCTTTCTGTGTTTTATACACTTTTGCTGCCCATACTAAATCTTCTGATATACAGCGTGAGAAACAGAGAAGCCAAAGAAGCCATGAAAAAAATTATTAAGAGAAAAATACTTGCTCAGTGAACATGAGTTTTCAGGCAAAAATATTTAAGGATTATTTATTGATGCTGGAGGCAGGTAGATTGTTAAATACAGGTGGGAATTTTGGGATGGGGTAGGAAGGTATTTTCAAAACAGCGAATTGCAAAGATACATTCATTACTGGCGTCAGAAATACAGATGCATGCAGGCACACACAGCACACAGACACACACACATGCACACAACAAGGAAGACTTTTCCTTTACCCTTTTAGATTTATTGGTTGGGAGAACATGAATTAAACTGACGAAAGATTGATTAACAGAAAAGACCACTCTCATAGCAAACCGAAGAAGCCATATTTGCTCATTCTTTCTGCCGGCAGAATTTCACAAAACCCCAGACTCAGTGACTGAGCGCAGCCCTCGGGAAGAATGCCCTAAAGATGACAGGAAGGAAAGAGCACCGGCTGAATTTTTAGAAAAGATAATTTCAATGATCCTACTTCTTGCCTTTTCCTGTACACAAGGTAACATCCAACAGGATTAGTGATTATGCCTGTGTGGTCTATAACCAGACGTACCCCCTCGCACCCAAACCTTGATGAGATTTTGCTCCACTGTAACTTCTGGGCACATTTGATGTAACTTCTGAGCACATGCAGAGCTGCCATCATCTGCATATGAACGGTGGACTGAAAGACTACTTTGCAGCAGTCTGACAGGAATCTCTCTGAAAGACTCTCTGGGGTTGCAATCCTCAGTAAGATGCTGAATAAAAAGTACTTTAATTCTTTAAAAGCTTGATTTTTCTTTAGTTGGCTGACAAGAAAAAATTTATTCACACACACGGGGGGACACAAAAGAACTGGCTCACTCCGTAGTGGGAGACAGGGGTTTGTATACCTAATTTGACAGGTGAAAGGGAAGGAAGAGAAAAGGCCCCTAAGGGAAGGAAAAAAAATGAGCTTTTTAGAGAACAAATAGGAGATAAGAAAGTTTGTGATAGTGCTTGTGTTATGCAGGTGCCACTGCTCTCCTTCTTCCTGCAGCAAAACACCCCCCTGCAGGGGACTTATGGCACTTTCATTCTCAGATCTTTCTGCCTTTAGTTGGGTAAGGGAAGCTCTGAAAAGGCTTCCTTCTACATCCATTGAATCTCAAATGTCTTCAATTAAAAGCAATTTTTATGCCACTTCGGTATAATTTGGATCCTTTCAATCCCTAAATTATGATTTCGGAAATCTAACTTCCTATGTAAAAAATTGATATCCGCTTTCTATGGATTGGTTAGTTATAAAATATGATCTTCAGTTTTGGTAAAGAATATAGAAGAACCAGTAGGTACACAATCACACAGACATACAACACAGACATGCACACAGAGACACACCTCGAGGAGCATTGGTTACAGAGAGTGAACTGAATCTTCCTTCCTCTTAGCAACTCTCCAAGAGCTGAGCCATTTTACAGATGAGGAACTAAGCAAGCATCCATGTAGGTAAAAGCTTACTAAAGATCAGACAGCATTAATGTTTGAAAGATAGAACTCAAATACACACATATACTTGAACACAGGCCCCTTCCCTGTGTCACGTTAACAAAATACATGTATTTTGTATGCCATCTTTCCTTAGAACTGTGAAAATTTGAAAGTTATGATAAAAAATCTTGGGAATTTAAAAGTATTGAAAACATGTTTGATATATTCTTAAGGTAAAAATATAAGCACACACACGAGAGTAATATAATGTTGTTCAGATCCTGGTTTTTAAAGCCATCATCCTGTAAAAGACAGCAAAAATCCTTGAGGAAGTGGTTAATTCTAGTGCTGAGTCCAGAAAAATGCAAGATGAATCTGGAATATTTTGTACTGCCAGAGTGTAAAAAGTGAAAAAAAAAGAAAAAAAAAAAGATAGAGATATGTCCAAAGAAAAAAAGACACAGGATCCAATTTAATAGTGGCAATTAGCAAGGCTAGAAAAATTTGAGCAACAAAATAAGTGATGGTAGTATGGGATAATAACAGAAGAAATAAACTAATTATCAGAGCTCACATTAGTATAAATAAATAACTGAATAAACACATCTATAGGAGAAGTAACTCCTTATTACAGAATAATCCCAATTAATATATGTTGACAGAATAAGGGAAATAGAAATTTTCCACTAAACACCACAGTAATAATTGCTATGGGCAACAAACATGTTGATAGATGGCAAAATGTAGTGATGGAATATTTACATCATCTAAATTATCTTCTCCCGTATAAATATTTATTAGTCACATAGAAAAGAATCATCATTTTACAGTGAAAAAATCTGGTAGACACTACTTTCAGTGATCAAGTTTAATATTAGCAGTAATATCACTCACTTATCAATATGATATGCTCTATGATGAAATGAAAAAGGGATATATATCACCTCTCTGGAATTCTTTCCAATAATCAATAATCTCAATTTAATCAGTAAAAAACATTAGGCAAACCTCAATTGAGGGACTTTCTATAACATACTTGACATGTACTCTTGAAAAGGATCATAGTCATGAATGAAAAGGGAAAAAATATGGAGCAGTCTGATTGCAGGAGCCTGAAGAGACATGACACAAACTGCAATGTGGTATCTTGTGTACCTGGAGCTTAAAATAAGGACTTTAGTGGCAAAACCGGGTAAATTTAATCAAGCCTGTAGTTGAGTTAATATTGTTGTATCAAGATAAAATTTTTACAGTTAATACTTTGACTGTGATTATCCAAGATGTTCTTTTTTTTTTTTTGAGACAGAGTCTCACTCTGTTGCCTGGGCTAGAGTGCCGTGGCGTCAGCCTAGCTCACAGCAACCTCAAACTCCTGGGCTAAAGCGATCCTCCTGCCTCAGCCTCCTGAGTAGCTAGGACTACAGGCATGCACCACCATGCCCGGCTAATTTTTGATATATATATTTTTAGCTGTCCAGCTAATTTCTTTCTATTTTTTTAGTAGAGACAGGGTCTTACTCTTGCTCAGGCTGGTCTCGAACTCCTGACCTTGAGCGATCCATCCGCCTCAGCCTCCCATATCCAAGATTAGTAAAGCTGGGTGAAGAATATATAGAAAATATCTAAATAAAAAGTTAAAAATAGTTGATTGACAGAAATCAAAGTGAGTATATAGGCAAATATGAATTCAATTGATCAAGCAGTTATTAAACATCTATTTGTCGGATAATATGGTCAACCATATCCCCGATATCAACTGTGTATTGGTGACCACTATACCTATTAGCTGGTAAGCTAATATCAGAATATTAAATAGCTGAGACAAAATTTGAGTCTTAAGAGAATCAATTAACCCTAAGTAGTGTGAAAGTGAGGGTGATATATTTTTTTAATTTCAGGATATTATGAGGGTACAAACATTTTGGTTACATTTTATGTCTTTGCACTCAAAAGAACAAAAGACATTCTATAATGATATTGTTTTCATCTTTGTAGCACCCTTCAAAGCATAGTTCCTGTCATCTAATAGCTGTTTAATTAATGTGTGTTGAATAAGTAAAAGAATGGATGAAAATGTGATATTTCAGGTCTACAACCTAATTTTTTCAAAGTTTTATTTTCTCAAGATGCACACTAGGGAGGAAAAACATAATAGTAGTCTCGCTTTATCCTCAGGGGGTTATCTTGCAAGACCTGTATTGAATGTCTAAAACCTCAGATAGTACTGAACCCTATATATATTTTTTTCTATACATATATACCTATAACAAATATTAATTTATAAATTAGACACAGCAAAAGATCAATTACAATAACTACTACTAATAATAATGAAATAGAACAATTATAACAATATTGAGAATGGTGCACAATTTAAAACTTATGAATTGTTTATTTCTGGAATTCTCCATTTAATATTTTCAGATTCTTGTTGATGAAGGGTAACTGAAACTACAGAAAGTGAAACAACAGATAAGGGGGGGCACTGTGTGTCATTTCTTTAATACTAATATTTGATAATGTTAATCATCAGCAAGTGATATGACACATCTATAACATATTTTATTCCATTTTAAAAATCTCTTGTGTCAGAGGTAGAATTAGATATGGTTCCTATTTCTAGAAAAAATGTACTTTTTTTTCCTTTTCCTCATGTAGGATCTGTCTTGTTTCAGCATTGTAATGCCAGGGAGAGATTTGCTGAAGGATATGAAATTTCAGCTAGATAGGTGGAATGGGTTCTCATGGTCTATACTGCTGTAGGGTGATTATAGGTAACAATAATATATTATACAGTTTCACATAGTTAGAAGGAGAGTAGTGAATGTTCCCAATGTAGAAAATTATACATTTTTGAGATGATGGATATGCTAGTTACCCTGATCTGATCACTATACAGTATATGTGTTGAAACATCACTATGTACCCATGAAAATGCACAATAATTGTCAACTAAAAATAAAGTTAAAAAATCCCTTCTAAAAATAAGTAACAGGATGTAAAAATCACAGTAGAGGAGGAACTTAATTAGATAAGTCTGTGATATCCTTCTTAACTAGTGTTTGTCAAAGTATAGTTTATAGAACACAGGACATTTTGAAAATTTACTTTTATGGACTGATAGACCAGAATCTGTAAAATGGCATGGCCTAGGAAACTGATTTAAAACAAATAAACAAGCAAAGAAACAGGGAATAATAATGTGAACTCAATTTTGAGAAATACTACATTGATCTATCAGCTGAACATTAAAGGAAGAGAATTAGCTCGATTTTTACTTCAGGTTTCGTGTTCATTTTCCTGGATGGTGCTCACATTCTCAACTAATTATTTTATGTATATACCAGCACAATTAAAAATAATTGAAAACCTGCACTAAAAATAAACATATCCATGATTTTTTGATATGGATGGTAGCATAACTTCAGTTCAAAGTACTTAGAGTGCCACGGAGCCATACTTTAAGGTATTGTGTTCTGAGGCTCAAAATTTTCCCCATCTGAAACTTATTAGAAGCTTCAAAAATTAAGAATTGATCTAGTGGCTGTGGAGGGGAGAATTGAGTTAATAGATGAGTGGTAAGGTATCTGCAAAGGAAAAGAAAAATATAGGTTAGAATGATAATGAATAAACAGAAAAGAACAAATCTGAAGACACTGAATAAACTTAAGCAAAATGAACAATCTAAGCACATAATAACAAATGTAACTCATTCATTGACTTGCCATTCATTATTTTTTTTTTAAGTAAGTCATATGTTGCAGGTACTTTTTATGCCCTGGAGATACAATTCTGCAGTCAAATAGACACAGTACTTGTATTTATGAAAGTCATAGTGTCAGCATACTGTTAGAGCTAGATAGTAATCAAATATTCACAACAAAAATAATAAATAAAAGCTGCTAAGTGATAAGAAAGAGGACCCATGGGGATAGAATAAGCCAAAAAATTCTTTTTGAGGGAAAGATAATTGAGGTGAGATATTTATAGTGAAGTTTTATTAAATTGAGAGTTAAAGATACTATTCTTCTATATTGACCTAAACAAAAAACAAATCCTGGAAGACTGTTTATTCCCACCATTTGGTTTCTGCTAGATGAGGATCAAAAGGGGATACTGGGACTTTTATGCATGTTAACTGGATATCAATTGTTGATGAATTTGTTGATATTTGTTGAATTTTTGATACATTTGTTAAATATATTATTAACCATATATTTTTAGGCATAAATGAGATCTTCCTCATTTCTTATGCTTGCTTCTGCCTTTCCCAAACAGTGATTATTTTTGTTAATTTGAAAAAGCAACAAAATTGATAAACCAGAGGACATTCTGACCAAAAGATTTTCCTAGCTATTTTCAAACACAGATTTGAATGCTTGAAGCCTAAAAAATGATCCTGAAATGCTGAAACAAGTTTCATTTTTATGAGAGATGAATATTTAGAAACACTTATTTAGATTATTCAGTTCTTCCAGAAAATTATCTTTAAAAGATCATAAACCAAAAAGTATATCTTAAAGTACTATAGCTTTCAATAGCATGATTTTCTATAAGACAAAATTTTGTCTACCATGTAGTCAATGCTGTCTCTTTGAATATTAGTTTGTCTTTGTTAGAGAAATTTTAAACATAGATTCTGCTCTCTAGCATTTACTTGTTCCAATAAAGAGGGATGAGTTCTCTTTGCATACTTTATTAGAAGAGATTACAATGTGAGGTACTGAAAAATATTGTTTTGGATATCAAACTCACACTTACGAATTAACTCTTAAAAGAAACACTGTTTTTATTACTATATTCTCATACAATTGTTCTGGTAGAATTACAGGACAATCACTCCTTTGGGAAAGACTGAGTTTTATTGAAAGGAAAGTAAATGTCTACTCTTAATGACTCTTCATATAAACAAATTATAGAACAAAAATAAATAAAGCAGAATCAACAAAGCAGAAGGAGATATGAGTTTAAGTAAAGTGAGAGTGCTTCTGTTTTCTGGGCCTTTTGTATTGGATGTAAACTTTGTGGAATGATAACAAATGCAAGTCTGTTCCTCATAAATGGAGGACAATGACGGTACTAGGAAATGAGCAAAGATCTGGCAACACAGAAACAAGGATTGTAGCATCAAAGTAAGCTAGATTTTCAGAACTTCAAGTAGTTATATACAATATTCAGTTACAGGTTGTTCTCTAATTTATATTGTTTATTTGCTTTCACTGATCCTTTGGTGCATTCTCAATAAGTATTCTTACCATAGACATATGACACCCAACATTATTTTCAGGTTTAGTCAATTCTAAAACTCTACTTTATGTATGAACCAATTTCTCTCGAAATGTCTTTTCACGGCCTCTTTTACATCTTTGTTCCTCAAACTGTAGATGATGGGATTCAGCATGGGAATCACAATGGTGTAAAATATCGACACTATCACGTCATGTTCCAAAGCATAGCTGGAAGTGGGTCTCACATACGCGAAGAGGATTGTCCCATGGTAAATTGCCACTCCAGTTAGATGAGAGCCACATGTAGAAAAGACTTTTCGTCTCCCTTCAGCAGAATGCATCTTCAGAATAGCCAACAGAATGCAGCCGTAGGAGATCAGAACAATTAGGATAGTTACTATTTCAATGGAACCCACCAAGTAGAAGAGAAGAAGCTGGTTCATGTGAGTGTCAGAACAGGAAATAGCAAGAAGAGGAGGAATATCACAAAAAACATGTCGAATTTCATTGGACCTACAGAAGGAGAGGCTAAAGGTAGCCACTGTATGTATAGTAGCATGTAAAATTCCACCACCATAGGAAGCAATGATGAGTGGCACATAGACTCTGGGTGACATGTTCACTACATACAGGAGAGGGTTGTAGATGGCTACATAGCGATCATAAGCCATTGCTGCCAAGAGAAAGCATTCTGTGGTCCCTAAAGTAACAAAGAGAAACATTTGTGTTGCACACCCAAAAAATGAAATAGCTTTATCCTCTGCCAGGAAATTGGCCAGCATTTTGGGGGTGACAACTGTAGAATAGCAGGCATCCAGGAATGATAAAATGCTCAGAAAGTAGTACATAGGGTTGTGGAGTTGGGAATCGCCAGTGACCAGTACAACCAGTCCCAGATTTCCTATCAGAGTAAAAAGATAGATTGCTAAAAACAATAAAAACAGAAAGACTTGCAGCTCAAAATCATCTGTGAAGCCCATCAATATAAACATGGTGACTTCAGTCACATTGTCTAACGGAATGTTCAGATATAAATCCATATCTGAAGGCAATCCTGACATTTCAGTTATTGTTTATAGGTTCTAAAGGCAATAACCTGTATAAACAGTGTTCATCCTATTATATCTTCATGTTTATTTCTTTCAAGGGCAAAATGAAATCCTTATTAGAGAAAGGATAGGTGATGATGAAGAAGTTGGGTCCAAGTGGATGCAATACGCTGTTTAAAAAATTGAAGAAATTATTTCACTCAATTGCTGGTTAAATTCCTCTTGTTAAAAAAATGCACCAATTTTAATGGCTTAATTTCCAGTTGACTTTCTGTCAAATTTATTACCACCCATTTTGCTATTAATTTTTTTTAATGCTCATGAAGATGCAGAAATCCTCAACAAAATACTAACAAGCAGAATTCAATAGCACATCAGAAAGATAATCCACCATGATCAAGTGGGTTTAATTCCAGGGATATAAGGGTGATTCAACATATACAAATCAATAAACATTATTCACCACATAAACAAAAGCAAAAAAAAAAAACATATAATCATGTCAATACATGTAGAAAAACATTTGATAAAATCCAGCACAGTTTCATGATAAAAACCCTCAACAAGCTAGGCATGAAAGGAATATACCTCAAAATATAAAAGCCACATATGACAAACCCACTGTCAATATCATACTGAATGGAGAAAAGTGAGAGCATTCTCCCCTAAGAAGTGGAACGACACAAGGGTGTCCACTGTCACCACTTCTATTCAACATATTAATAGTATTGGAAATACTATGTAGAGCAATAAGACAAGAGAAGGAAATAAAGCATATCCAAATCAAGAAAGAGGAGGTCAAACTCTCCCCTTTTGCTAACAATATACTCTTGCATCTAGAAAATCCTAAAGACTCCACCAAAAGAATCATAGAATTGATAAATAAATTCAGCAAATCTTAGGTTACAAAATCAATGCACACAAATCAGTAGCATTTCTATACACCAATAACAGTCAAGCAGAGAGTCAAATCAAAGTTTCAATACCATTCACAATAGCTACAAAGAAAATAAAATACCTAGGAATATACTTAACCAAGGAGGTAAAATATCTCTACAAGAACTACAAAACACTGGTGAAGGAAATCACAGGTAACACAAATAGAAAAACATCTCATGCTCATGCATTGGTAGAATCAATATTGTTAAAGTTTCCATACTACGCAATGTGATTTACAGATTCAGTACAATTCTTATCAAAATATAAATATTATATTTCACATATCTAGAAAAAAATTCTATGCCAAATCAAAAAAGAGCTTGAATAACCAAAGCAATCTTAAGGAAAAAGAACAAATCTTGAGGCATCACATTACCAGATTTCCAATTATACTACAAGGCTATAGTAACCAAAACAGCATGGTACTGGTAGGAAAGTGAGACGTAGACCAGTGGAATAGAATAGAGAACCTAGAATTAAATCACAAACAACTTATCTTCCACAAAGCAGACAACATACAGTGAGGGAAAGGAAGCCTTGTTCAATAAATGGCATTGTGAAAACTGCACAGCCACATGCAAAAGAATGAAACAGGTCCCCTATCTCTTGCCATATAAAAAAATTAAATCAAAATGGATAAAAGATTGAAATATAAGGCATGAAAACATAAAAACTCCAGAAGAAAATATAGGAAAAACTCTTGTAGACATCAGCCCAGGCAAAGAATTTATGACTAAGACCTCAAAGGCAAATACAACAACAACTAAAACAAATAAATGGGACTTAAGTAAATTAAAAACCTTCTGCACATCAAAGGATACATTCAACAAAGTAAATAGACAACCTGCAAAATGGGAGAAAATATTTGCAAACTATACATTCAATAAAGTGCTACTATCCAGAATCTACAAAGAACTCAAATCAGAAACAAAAAACAAACAACCACATTAAAAAGTGGGCAAAAGACATGAACAGAAGTTATTCAAAAGACAGTAGACAAATGGCCAACAAACATATGGAAAAATGCTCAACATCACCAATCACCAGGGAAATGCAAATTAAAACCACAATGAGACGCCACCTTATCCCTGTCAGAATGGCCATGATTAAAAAGTCATAAAATAACACATGCTGGCATGAATACAGAGAGAAAAGGAATGCTTATACACTGTTGGTGGGACTGTAAATTAGTACAAATAGAAAACAATATGCAGATTTCTCAAAGAAATAAATGTAGACTTACCATTACATCCAGCAGTCTCACTACTGGGTATCTACCCAAAGGAAAATAATTCGTTTTATATAAATAACACTTGTACTCAAATGTTTATTGCACCACAATGCACAATTGTAAATATGTGGAATCAACATAAGTGCCCCCTAATTCATGAGTGGATTAAGAAAATATGATATATATGTACCATGGAGTACTACTCAGCTATCAAAAGTAATGAATAACGCCTTTTGCAGAAACCTGGACAGAACTGGAGACCATTATCCTACGAAAAGTATTTCAGGAATGGAAAAAAGAAACACCATATGTGGTCATTAATAATTGGGAGCTAGTCAATGGGCACACACACAGGTGCAAAGCAATGTTTAGGTCATTGGAAATCAAGTGGGGAGAGGGGTAAAGCTTACCTACTGGGTACAATGAACACTATCCAGGTGATGGACACACTAAAACCCTGACTTAGGCATTATAAAAGGTATCCACATAACAAAACCATTTGTTCTCTCTTAATAATTTGAAATTAGAAAAAAAGACATAACCATGACACAAGCCACACAGATGCAACAAGAAAAAGGTACAAAAGTCACCTGTAACTGGATAGAATGCCTCTGTTATTGAAACACAATTAAATGGTGGATCCGCCATATTTAGAAGCAAGCTTTTGGCACAGTGACTTTTGTTTTTCCTTCACCATGTCATGTACCGCAACGTATTTAAAAGAGTAAAATATCTACTGTGCATAAGGCTAAGCTGAATTCAGTGATCTACAAATGGTTTATATTTGATATGAAATGAACTACATTTTTCTCAAATTCAAATATCTATTTATCAAAATGATAATGAGAAAATCACCTTAGATAAAGAAAGCCACGTCTTCATTTTCAAAGAAAGGTCCTAGATTCACGTGGAAGATGGTTTAAATACACGATATATAGGTAGTTTCATAGTGTGGGATTACAAACCCAAAAATGCTCAAGTAGTCCTTAGAGAATTGTACGGTAAAGAAAAAGCTAAATTCCAATTGTTCTGTAAATTGACAACTCACACATTACTCGTGAACATATGCACACAAATATCGTAAAATAATTTCTTGTTTCATTTGCATCTTTATATTATTAATAAAAAATGAATTTTAAAGCCATCAATAATATACACATACATATTAACGTTTATGCATCACAAAAAGATATTTCAGTTTTAAAAATTCCTTATTCTCTCTCTTTCTCCTCTCAATCCTTCAGGAATCAATTAGAATTGTA
>NW_012151086.1:49049-50370 GCF_000956105.1 Propithecus coquereli | reverse complement strand
TAATTTTCTCTCCATTTAGTAATTTTTCTAAGTTGTGTATATACAATGCCTTAATTTTACTGCCCCTATTCTGATTACTGTCTTTTATCAATAAATTAAAACAAATTCCTAAGTTTCAGCTCTATTGACCTAAACATGTAGGGAATGCTTCACATCATCCTTTCTATTTTCCCAGGAAGGCATGTGATTCAATTTGTAATACAATTGCAAATTAAGTAGAATTCTCTCTCTTAGATTTACATATTAAGGAATATATGTTAGTTTTACACTCAAGGTTATAGCTTTCAAATATGTCATAAGGGATAGTCTTTTCTCTTACCTTTGGAAATGAACTACTCACTCAGTTGAGGTACTCTATAAATATTATTCATTTGAGTTCTTATGCCAGGTCCTTGAGCTCTTCTTGAATTCCACAGGGATGCCCCAAGAAGAAAACACATGAATTCCCTTCTGGGACAGAAAAGTATCAAGACAATTTTTTTATTCTGCAGCAAACAAGCAAATGATCTGGAACCAATGATTAACATGACACAAATCATTACATGAGTATGCATTGACCCCTGGTATAAAATAATCCCTAAATGAGAACAAACATATGCACAGGACTGGAAAAGAAATCTAATGATACAGGACATAGTTTTAGCTCTGATTCTAATCATCCATGTGCAATTTGGTTGATAAAGTGTCTGAAATCCAGTTTACTCTTCTTGGAAATATAACCTGAGAATTATCTGGACATCTTGTAAACTTGTACATAACGAGATAATATGAAAGCATAACCAATGACAGAAAGTATAAGGATTTAATAAAGGTTACTATGTAAATTTAAATTTTTAAAGTGCTCTAGTTCTTAAGCATTTAATAAAGGTTACCATGTAAATTTAAATTTTTAAAGTGCTCTAGTTCTAAGTGATATGAGAGATAGATTTAAACTCATTGGAAGTTTAATGGAGGAGATAAGATACGAATGCACATAACTCTACCTTAAACTCATGAATATGGAGTAGTAACAGGAGTGTTAGGGCAATATACGGGTAACTGTAATATTCTATGTAATTGAACATTAGACTGTAAGAGATCTGGCAGAGTTAAAGACTAACCCTTTCGTGTTCTATGAGGGAATCCAAAGGACAGCAACAAAAAATCTGCTAATCTGTAGACTTGTACCTGGCTACATACATAGAGAATTCTTCCAAATATTGTGAAAAATATGTGTAAGGTCCAAAAAATAAATAACAAGGCACAGACTGAGAGAAAATATTTGCAAAAGATACATCTGATAAAGGACTGTTATCCAAAATTTACAAAGAACTGTTTAAAA
>NW_012151086.1:46606-48239 GCF_000956105.1 Propithecus coquereli | reverse complement strand
AATTTGCTCACACAATTGTATACGTTCATAAAAATTCATATAACTGACACCTATAAATTGTAATCTTTAAATCTGTATTTATATTAAATCTCAAAACCCTGACTTTTAAAAACTAGCTATTAGATAAATTTATCATTGCTTCAGACTTGGGGGTGTCTTTACAGGGATGACCATGACTGCAAGGCAGGAGAAGGGAAGCTACTGGGGCTGCTGGCGATGTTCTGCTCTTAGCCTTGTCTTGTTTATAGGGTAGCATCAATTTGTAAAAATTTCATCAAGTTGTACATTTATGACATATGCATATTTCTCTATATGTTTTCTTTAATACGATTAAAAAAGAAACAAAGCCTTATTGTGTTTCACCATTTTAGTAAGCTGTATAAACCACTGTTACTTAAATGCTGTTTGAATCTTATCATCTTTCCCATTAATGACACAGTTAATCAATGTTTGCTATGAGTTCATTTTATATTTGTATGAGTCATGTATTTTTTACAATTTGAAAACTATAGTGCTTTTAGATATGCTAGTTTATCTCCAGTTTTTAATTTTCTTTCTTTATTTCGAAGTGATTTTGCTTCAAGTCTCTTCTTTCTAATTTTTCTTTCCTTATGTTTACATAGTGACTACCCACTCTTGTGTTTTACAAAATTACTCTCAATTTATGATTTTTCTGTTTCATTAATCATCTTTTTTATAAACTCCTGATACCCAGTCATCTCATTTCTGATATATTTTATTTTCTTGAAAATTTAATCATTATTTTCCACTTTCTTTTACAATATGTAAGGGATATTTCAAATAAGATATTTCACGTAGTATTCATTTAATTTTTTTTTACTTTTTTTTTTTTTTAACACAGAGGATCTTGCTCTGTCACCCAGGCTGGAGTGCAGTGGCATGATTATAGCTCACTGCAACCTCGAACTCCTGGGCTCAAGTGATCCTCCCACTTCAGCCTACCAAGTAGCTAAGACTACAGGCTGCACCACCACATCCACTTAATATTTTAAAAAATATTTTGTAGAGATGGGGTCTTACTTTGTTGCCCAAGCTGGTCTTTAACTCCTGGCCTCAGGCGATCCTCCTACCTCAGCCTCCCAAAGTGCTGGGATTACAGGCATGAGCTACCACACTTGGACTCATTTGAATTCTATGGGGCTTTATTTTATGGCCAGATTTTAGTAGCTTTTAAGACATTTTTGGATTATTTTCATTCTTTTGTAGTTTACATATCACCGTATGGAGTTCAGCTGTGGTCCTCTTGCTCCTTTTGTGTTTAAATGTGCTGGGCTTCTGGACTATCAGAAGGAGGCACATACGAGGCTGGTCATACATCAAGGTAGCTTTTCCAGTTTCACCCTGAAGGAATCACTCTCATGCATTTATCGTGGCCTTAAAATGTTATTTTATAGCTATTTTAACTCTCAGATCTAAGCTTAACTCATGAGTGCTTTCTTCTGACAGTTTCTTGAGCCTCATAGCTAGACAGGTCTTGCCCTTCAAAGTGGTTCTCTTCTTAGCTTTTTTTTCCTTAAGGTGAAGACCTACCCTCCTGAAAACGAGTATGTGCTGCATATTTCTGAGCTCCTCAATGATCTTGAGCACTGTTTCAGTCTTTCAAAATCCCTTC
>NW_012151086.1:43766-44415 GCF_000956105.1 Propithecus coquereli | reverse complement strand
ATTGGCATGTAAAAGGAGAGTGCTTTGTATATTTATTTTTTACACATTTATTTATTCTGTCTAGCTGTATATCATTGAGTTGCTTGTTCATTTAAATATATTGATATTTCAAAGAGGAAAATCTTTGGGGAGAAATCCTAACATCATACATGTATTTTAATCATGAAGCTGAGTAATGAACACATAATTTCAAATTCTAACTCCTATGCTACTTATCATGAACCAGATATATCATTGAACTGACAGCAAGAATTCTACTGAGCCTGACCTTTTTCTTACGACTCCTAATGACATTAAAAATACGTAGATTTAATTGTATCCATCAAAGTTGTATGTTATTTCTTTTGATTCTGCTTGTACCTCATCTACATAAACTCACTTTGGTCAAGCAGTCAAAACTCTAAGGGCTGGACCATTATTGGATCATGAAACACACCGATATACACACAAACACACACACAGAAATGCAGAAAATGACATTATAGACACCCTATTTCCATTGCCCACATTAAGCAATAGTTTTGTCATGTATGCTTCATTATTTTAAAGTAATGTATTGTTACATATAAACTAAATTTCCATTGCTCCATCCTCTCCTATTCCCATTGCCTCTACCCCTCCAGGGGCAACCACCATGGACGATCACATT
>NW_012151086.1:38833-41050 GCF_000956105.1 Propithecus coquereli | reverse complement strand
ACATGTTTGGATGTCAGGAAGAATTTTTTCTTTGAAAATAACCTAATTCAAAATATTCTATATTTAAAATTATTTTAAGGATTCAGTATTACTTTTTTCCTTCAATGTTTACTCCATTGTTTTTAAAAATATCAATTTTCATATTCTACAAGTGAGAAGGTTATAGCAAGTCATTTTCCACAACCGCTGTAAAATCTAGATTTTTGACATTTTATTCCTCTGCTCTGTCCACAGATACATATTCTCACATGTTTGGATGTCAGGAAGAATTTTTTCTTTGCCATTTGGTGTTTTCATGTTATTTAGTATTAAAAATTAAAGTTAAATCAGACAACAGAATTTAGCAGTAGATTGACCAGTTGACCTGAAGATTTTAGAAATGGCGTGAGTTCAGCCTCTAAGTGAACACACTTATCTTCCGTTTGATTTCACAGTTAGTGAAATCAACCCTTGACCCACCATCTTCTCACTGCCTTCTGATCCACTGTTTGGAAATTATACTTTGCCAAGAAATAAATATAAAGACACACTTCACATTCCCATGAGTTACAATATTGTTAATTATTTTCATAGTAATATGAATTGTAATCGTATAAATATCTTCAAGTTTGTTTTATGAAATTTCAACATGAAGAATGTCACTGAAGTTACCGTATTTATACTGAAGGGTTTCACAGATAATCTTGAACTGCAGATCATCTTCTTCTTCCTGTTTCTAGCAATCTACCTCTTTACTCTCATGGGAAATTTAGGATTGATTGTATTGGTTATTGGGGATTCCCGGCTCCACAACCCCATGTACTACTTTCTGAGTGTTTTGTCTTCTGTGGATGCCTGTTTTTCCTCAGTTATCACCCCAAATATGTTAGTAGATTTTATGGCAAAGAACAACGTCATTTCATTCCTTGGATGTGCAGCACAGATGTTTCTTGCTGTTACTTTAGGGACCACAGAATGCTTTCTCTTGGCGGCAATGGCTTATGATCGCTATGTAGCCATCTACAACCCTCTCCTGTATGCAGTGAACATGTCACCCAGCGTCTATGTGCCACTCATCATTGCTTCCTATGTTGGTGGAATTCTGCATGCTATGTTACACACGGTGGCAACTTTTAGCCTCTCCTTCTGTGGATCCAATGAAATTAGACATTTCTTTTGTGATATCCCTCCTCTCCTTGCTCTTTCTAGTTCTGATATTCATGTAAACCAGCTGCTTCTCTTCTACTTTGTGGGCTCCATTGAAATAGTCACTATCCTGATTGTCCTGATCTCCCACGGCTGCATTCTGTTGGCTATTCTGAAGATGCGTTCTGCTGAAGGGAGACAAAAAGTCTTCTCTACGTGTGGCTCTCACCTAACTGGAGTGGCAATTTACCATGGGACAATCCTCTTCATGTATGTGAGACCCAGTTCCAGCTATGCTTTGGAACATGACATGATAGTCTCGATATTTTACACCATCATGATTCCCATGCTGAATCCCATCATCTACAGTTTGAGGAACAAAGATGTAAAAGAGGCAATCAAAAGAGTGTTTGGGAAAAATTGGTGTAGGATGTACTTTTCACACTAAAGATTAAATGGGAAAAAAAATAAGACTGATATTCAGTGGCTCGGTATCAAATGTTTTTTGTTTTAGTTTATTAGTGCTTTCCTATTCTTATTGAACATTTTAAACTGAAGATCATAGTCAACTTTGTATCTATGCTCTTTTTACACATGTGGAAAAACTGCATCATCCATGTGCTTCTTGCTAAGTTCATACACACCACACACATATACATATATGCACATATATACATATATGCTGATATTGATTATATTGGTTTTCTAGGGCTACAACAACAAAATATCAGATATAGCATGACTTAAACAAGAGAAATTTATTTTCTCACAAATCTGGAGGCTAGAATTCCTAGATTAAGGTGCTGGCAGGGTTGATTTATTCTGAGGCCTCTCTCCTTGGTTTGCAGAGGCCCATCTTCTCCCTCTGTCTTCATATGGTATTTCCTCCGTATATTTTTGTGTCCCGATCTTTTCTTCTTATAAGAACACCAGTCATATCATAATAAGGCCCATTTTAAAAGTCCTCATTTTAACTACATACCTCGTTAAAGACCCTAACTCCAAATAAAACCACATGCTAAGATATTAGAGGTTCAGATTTCAACATACATATTTATATTATCATATATATATACACACACACACACACAG
>NW_012151086.1:29688-35303 GCF_000956105.1 Propithecus coquereli | reverse complement strand
TGTCTACAGTGTAGTCAGTGTTTTGTCTCTCAAAATGTTTTTATTTTTTTTTTTTAAGAAATTTTGAGTATAGATTTGCCTGCAACCATTTGCTTGTCCCAATAGAGTTAGTTGAGTTCTCTTTGCATAATGCATCATGCAACATTAGAAACTGTTGTCTTAAATTATCAATTTGGTTACTATGTTTGATGGGATCATTTTCTGGTGAGTTCACAGAAAAAAATATGCTTGGAGGGAAGAGAGTGTGTATCATGGAAAGAAAAATTAATTTATACTCCTAATAATTCTTCAAATAAAGAAATATTGAAACAAAATTACATAAAGTAGAATAAAGTACAATCCGATGTGAGTACAGGTAAAGTAAAATTGTTTCCATTCTGTGTGCTTCCTAATTAGGTGTCAATGTTGAGGAACAATGACAAAGTAAGGTCATTTATCAGATTATAGATAAGGAAGATAGAGGACAAAGGCAGGGCTAGAACTGAGCAAAGACCTAGCATCAGAGGAATCCCCCCAAATTTGTTAGTTTTTCAGATCTTAGAGAAGTTATAATTTTTATATGCGTAGTTACGTACAAAAAGTATGTGTGTGTGTATACACACGCACTCATTAATTTCTTTCTAGGCTATAGTTTTATTGGTTTCCTGAGCCCTAAGAACACTCTCAATAAATATTAACATCTAGTATCAGTATATTATTGGTACTTTCAGAACAGATGAAATCAATTTTTGTGGTTGAAAAGCAGCAAGGAAAGAATTTAATAGCAGAAGAAAAATTTGTGATATAGAAATAAACACAATAAAAGGCATATTCAGAAGCTTGGATGGATCTTGGCATGTAAGGGCACATTTAGGGAGAATAAGGTAATATTTGGAAATTTTTTCTTAGGGATTCTAAAATGGAGAAGTAACTCCAAAATGAATGATGAAGCCATTCCATGAGCAATGTGCACATGTATCAACAAGAGGATCCTGAGGACATAACCTCTAGTTATGAGGTTCTAACCTTCTAGTAAGTGAAACTCAGTTACACAACTACTAGCACAAACAATATATTTATGTCAAACAATATTTGATATGGATCTCTTTGAATAAGATAATCAGCATATAGGTGATACAATTTATCTAAATTTGAAAAATGCCAGATTGGTGGACTAATTATTGCTTTATTTGGAAATGTTCTAGAATATATAAGCACTGTTAACTAAAACGAAGATATTTTCTTTCCTAGTTCACCACCATAGAGATATAAACTGACACTCAACATTTTTTTCAAGTTTACTCAATTCTAAAAATATGCTTTAATTATGAACCAATTTCTCTCAAAAGTCTTTTCATGGCCTCTTTTACATCTTTGTTCCTCAAACTGTAGATGATGGGATTCAGCATGGGAATCACAATGGTGTAAAATATCGATACTATCATGTCACGGTCTGAAGCGTAGCTGGAACTTGGTCTCATATAACTGAAGAGGATTGTCCCATGGTAAATTGTCACTCCAGTTAGGTGAGAGCCACATGTAGAGAACACTTTTTGTCTCCCTTCTGCAGAATGCATTTTCAGAATTGCCAACACAATGAAACTATAGGAGACTAGGACAATCAGAATGGTGACTATCTCAATAGAGCCCACAAAGTAGAAGAGAAGCAGCTGGTTTGTGTGAGTGTCAGAACAGGAAATAGCGAGAAGAGGAGGGATATCACAAAAGACATGTCTGATTTCATTGGATCCACAGAAGGAGAGGCTAAAAGTAGCCACCGTATGTATAGTAGCATGTAGAATTCCACCACCATAGGAGGCAATGATGAGTGGCACATAGACGCTGGGTGACATGCTCACTGCATACAGGAGAGGGTTGTAAATGGCTACATAGCGATCATAAGCCATTGCCGCCAAGAGAAAGCATTCTGTGGTCCCTAAAGTAACAAACAGGAGCATCTGTGTTGCACATCCAAGAAATGAAATGGCTTTATCCTCTGCCAGGAAATTGGCCAGCATTTTGGGGGTGACAACTGTAGAATAGCAGGCATCCAGGAATGATAAAACACTCAGAAAGTAGTACATAGGGTTGTGGAGTCGGGAGTCTCCAATGACCAATACAACCAGTCCCAAATTTCCTATCAGAGTAAAAAGATAGATTGCTAAAAACAATAAAAATAGGAAGACCTGCAGCTCAAAATCGTCCGTGAAGCCCATCAATATAAACATGGTGACTTCAGTCTTGTTCTTCAAATAAAGTGTGTATGTAACCAAATCTGATGACAACCCCTCCATTTCAGTTTTTATTGATTGATTATAAAAGAAATATCCTGTGAAAAAAGAGTCCATCCAATCATATCCTTGTACGGTTCTTAAGTCATAACGATTTCCTTGTTAGTAATAGGATAGGCAGGGATGAAGAAGTTGGGCTCAAGTGGATGAATTTTACTGGATAAGGAAAAGGAAGAAATAACTTCATTCATTTCTTGGCTAAGTTTATCATGTTAAAAAACCCTTCCAATTAAAGTGGTTTTGTTTTCCAATTAACTTTCAATTGAATTTTCTACCACTTGTTCTCATATGACATGATCTTAAAGTTCAAAAAGATGAATGAATATAGAAATATTTAAATTTGAAGACATTACAGTGGAAGGCGCACAACTACTAGTCCTAGATTTGCTACCAAGTACCTGAATTGTCTTTCTTTAACGTTCACAATTTTTAAAATTGGAGAAATCACACTTGCATCATAGTTAAATTTAAATGAGGAAAACAATTTTAAAATTATTTAACTTAAAATTTTTTCAGATGACTAATAAATGGTATAAGTTAGACTTACATTTCAACTTTTTGCTTGGGGAAGCCTTTTCAAACAAAATCATTTTATCTCGTTTCTTCTAGCAAGTATCCTGTTTTGTTTTTATTTTTGTTTTTTTCCCAAAATACATATTACCTGATTGTCACGGTTTTGGACTCTGTAATTTATTTACCATAACTGTTTTTCAAATTTTAACTTAATAACAATATGAGATGTATCTCAATTCATACACTTATTATTCTTGCAAAATCCTTGGATGTATCTTAAGACAAATTTCTGTTAAAAATAAATCATGGTTATTCTTTTAGTATACTATATTTGCTTTTGGAGTTTCTAAAATGACTAAAATAAATGGAAAAATGGCACTGATAATAACTAATAAATTTCTTTATAAAATTTATTGCTAAAAGAATAAAATCACTATGTCACAAAGTAGTATTTGATTTTTGGACTTTTTTTCTTAATGTTGTCATTCTGTTTCTCATTAATGAGTATAAAGAAAGAATATTGCACAACCAAAAATAAATAAATAATGAAAACAAAATAAAGTTATAGAGGGACCTGTATCCATACTGAAAGCCTCATTTATGGAAACATAATTCAGTACCAAATGCACTAAATTTTGGGGGGAGATTTCAGCATGGAGACTTTGTTTTTCTTTCAGCATGTCATAGACCAAATTGTCTTAAAAGGAATTAAAACTCTGGGGTATGTAGGTCCAGGCTGAATTGAGTGATTTAAAAATCATTTATATTCATGATGTAACACATGCTAAAGTTTTGCCATATTGAGATGACCATATGTCAAGAAGAGAATAAACAAATAAGATTAAAACTTTTAGAAAGAGAAGAAAGCTATGTGTCTATTTTCTTTCATAAATGTTCTCACAGGTCCAAGCGGAGGATTTTTTCTGATACACAGAACATATAGCTTCAGAAATGTGGGGCTACAGAACGAAACAAAAATCCTCATCTTATTCTCAGGAAATTCTAGTGTAAAAAAATAAAATCCACTAAGTTTCAACATGTGCTAATCCAACCAACTTACATATTACTTATTAGAACATAACACACAAATACACACACACTCACATACACCTTATATTAATGAATTATTTTGCTTGAGTTGTTATATCAATAAAATAGCTTATAAAGTCATTAATAAGTTATATAAATATACATTGATATATTTTGAATCATCACAAAATATACATTTTGGCTTTAAAAATTACCATTCTTTCTCATTTTCTCATACTTTCCCCTCTTCTTGCACAGTAACTCTCTCTCTGTCTTAAACAAATCAAAGGAATATATACAAAATGTTTACTGAAGAGATTCAAGGACAAACAGGAATTAGGCAGATAGAAGGAAGTATGATGAAAGGAAATAAATATGCAAATAAAATTTTTAACATGTTAATAGTGTACTAAAGGAATCCATTAGAAAATACATGCTGCCTGCTATATACATGAGAAATGTCAGCTACAGTACAATTCTAACATTTGCTTCCATAAGCTATCTGAAGCAAGGCAATTGTGGAAGTTTAAGAATTTTATTTGGACTCTAAAACCCTATATTAAACTTTCATATTTGGCTCCCAGTGACAGTGTGAGCTTCTCCTTCCAAACCAAACAACAACTAAGATTGACCAAAATTTTCACACATAACTTGTTCAACTACACGAACCTGTGATGATTGCAAAGTGCCTTTTAATGAGATGCATTAAAATACATTTTAGTACATTACATTTTTTATTAAATGTGAAGAATACATGCATATGAAATGTGACTTCCAACTTTTATTTATATAACAAAATAAACAGGGATTTATAAAATCATGATTTAATAAAACATTGAGCAATTAATAGGCCCTAAACCAGAAGGTATTTCATTTTCTTAAGTTTTAATATATTTGTTATATGACACTATATTTATACATACACACACACACACACACACACACACACACAAACACACACATCTATATATGAAGGCTGTCCCGAAAATACAGTTACATGGTTACATGCCTGGATATTTTCCAGACAGCCTCAAATGTGTGTGAGAGTGTGTGTGTGTGTGTGTGTGTGTGTGTACCAAAATACTCTTCTATTAAGATTAAACCCAATGACTGTTAATATTCTCTTGTATAAGAAATTTAGAATTCTATTTCCGACGCTGTATTTTGCCTGTGGGCATGCCAGTAAAATAATAGTATGTTTATTTAAATTTCCCTGATACTCTTATCAATATAACTTTCTAGTAAACCTTGATGTCTTTGATCTTGACTCTAGAACAAGAAGGTGGTTTATCACTGAGGTATATTTTGTTCCAGATCATGTCTCATTAGAGCATTTATCGGCTCCACTGTGGAAAGTGCAGACATGATAGAGAAAAAGTATAAGGTTTAGCTACTTCATCCAAGCTGTGCTTCAAATGGGTATTTCTGTTAATGAATATTTAAGGATATTAGAAATGCCTGGGTTTACATCTAGCTGATTTCACATAAGAGATATGGGCTAAAAATACAAAAGCATGCATACTGAAATTTTAGCTAGAGCATGATCAATCTGTAAAACTAAAATAAAAATCAGTTCTCCAACTCTCATGGCTAAAATCATACAATATCAGCTGTCCATGACAGCAATATTGCAAACAGTAAGCTCATGAAGAGGGAAAGTTGTAATAGCAGCTACCACATGTTATTAAGCCACTACAGTAACTTAGAAATTTTATGTGCATTACTTTATTTAACCTACATAACAACCTGCAAAAAAGATGCAACATCCTTTTATTATTAAGAAAACTGAGACCCAGTGAGATA
>NW_012151086.1:27735-29638 GCF_000956105.1 Propithecus coquereli | reverse complement strand
TTGCTTTTTAACGTCTTTTTGATTGAAAATGTTTATTACATATATACTAGGTTTTCCTAATGTTAGAATGCTTCTGTCTATTTGTATCTTTACATTTCCTCTATGAGAAATTCCCTGCTCTAGAATATTTTTTGTTACACTACTGTCTGTAGAGGTAACACTCACTCCTACATCTTCATTGTGCGTTAAATTCTATCATTATAAAATGTCCTTGTTTGCTTATTTCAATGCTCTTTCCTGCATTCCATATTTTTGATTTTAAAATTGTAATCAATGCTTTCTTTTCAGGTATATGGCCTAAATACATTTTTGCCCATACTTTTATTTTTTTTCTTTTCTGAAATACTTTTAAACATATTTGACTTTAAAAAATCTATACTGAGGATATAGATGGGGGAAGATGGCAGAGAAGAACTTTTCAGTAATTGTCCCCCACAGAAACATCAATTTGAACAACTATCCATGAAAAAAATTATCTTCACAGAAGCAAGGTGAGAGTAGCTAGTGGTAGCACAATAATAAGTAAGAAAATACACACTGAAAAGGGGGGGAAAGACTGTTTTACATTACCCACATTACTGTACCTCACATCACTCCCAACTCCAGGCAGCACAACGCACCGAGAGTTACTGACTACTTGGGGGAACGGGAGAGAAATTACCACAGGACTTTGCCTTGGACTCAAATCTGGGGCCTGTCACAATAAAATCCAGCACCAGAAAGAACCCCATAGCCACATATTCTAGTCCTCTATCGTGGACCGTGCCTCTAGACCCACCCTAGCACAAGGTGAGACACATAGCTTCAGCCTTCAGGCTTGCATGACATCTGATCTCTGGCCTGCACCACTGCCACGTCAATGTCGGCATTTTGAATTTTTAAGAGATGGCTACTTAGACTCTGTGGGGAAATACACATTTTATTTTCCTTCCAGAATACTCTCCTCAAAAGGTCATGAACAGAAAACTAAATTTTAAGATGCCATAGGTTCAAATAGCTTAATTTTTGTAAGATAAAATTTTGGCCAGGTGCTTTGGTGCACACATCTAAGTCCCAGCTACTTAGGAGGTTGAGGTAGGAGAATCACTTGAGGCCAGGAGTTACAGATCAGCCTGGGCAACATAGCCAGACCCAGCTTCTAAAAAATAAAAATGAAAAATAAATCCACCAGGCACAGTGGCACGTGACTGTGGTCTCAGCTACTGCGAGGATCAGCAACATCCAGGAGCGGCCCCAGAGTTTGAAGCTGCAGCGAGCGATGGACTGTCACTGAACTCCAGCCTGAGTGACAGAGAGAAACCACTTTGACTACAACAACAGAAAAGGAGGAAGAAGAAGAAGGAGGAGGAGGAGGAGGAGGAGGAGGGGGAGAGGGAGGAAGGGGAGAGGGAGGGGGAGGAGAAGAAGAGGAAGAAGAAGAAGAAATAATCTTGTCTACAGTGTAGTCAGTGTTTTGTCTCTCAAAATGTTTTTATTTTTTTTTTTTAAGAAATTTTGAGTATAGATTTGCCTGCAACCATTTGCTTGTCCCAATAGAGTTAGTTGAGTTCTCTTTGCATAATGCATCATGCAACATTAGAAACTGTTGTCTTAAATTATCAATTTGGTTACTATGTTTGATGGGATCATTTTCTGGTGAGTTCACAGAAAAAAATATGCTTGGAGGGAAGAGAGTGTGTATCATGGAAAGAAAAATTAATTTATACTCCTAATAATTCTTCAAATAAAGAAATATTGAAACAAAACTACATCAAGTAGAATAAAGTACAATCCGATGTGAGTACAGGTAAAGTAAAATTGTTTCCATTCTGTGTGCTTCCTAATTAGGTGTCAATGTTGAGGAACAATGACAAAGTAAGGTCATTTATCAGATTATAGATAAGGAAGATAGAGGACAAAGGCA
>NW_012151086.1:13974-14837 GCF_000956105.1 Propithecus coquereli | reverse complement strand
GTGAGACTCTGTCTCAAAAGAATGTTTTAAATTCTAGATGCCAAGCATAGGTAGAACAAAAAAAAAAAAAAAAAAAAAAAAAAATGAGAAATTATTCACTACATCTGCTGTTTTCAACTCATCTGCCCTTTGGAGTATCTGGAGAACTAAAGCAAAGTAAAAATTCTCTTGGGCCTCCTTAGTCTACCAAAGTAAATGTCTCTATTTAGATTCTACACACACACACACACACACACACACACACACATACACACACACACACACACACGCACACACATAATACAGAGATTCCCTCCGATCCATGGGGGATACTTTCCAAGACCCCCAGTGGGTGTCCAAAACTGCGGATAGTATTGCTCAGCTGACCTGGAGGCATATCTGCAGGGGATGGCTTGAAGGGATGTTTCATAGGCCCTGCATATGGACACAGGGCTGGTCAGTTGGTCTAGGGGAATGCCTGCCAGAGGTGGCCCACAGAGCTATTTCTCAGGCTGGGGATGTGGGCTCAGAGCTGCTCAGCCAGCTCAGGGACGTGCCCTCTGGAAGCAACCTGCAGGGTTCTTTATCAAGTCCAGGACCTGAGCTCCTGGCTGCTTGGCTTATCTGGACAGATGCCCAGCAGAGGTGGCCTTCAGGGCTATTTCTCAGGCCCTTATTGGGGGCGCAGGGCTGTTGGGCAGGCCGAGCGCATGTGTGTGGGGGACAGCAGTGTTGTGAGGCTGTTTCTGAGGTCCTGATCAGGAGCACATAGTCACTCTGCTGGCCCCGGGGTGTTATCAGTTGCTCAGAGGTTCAGAGGCCTCTCTCACTTGGAGTAGGGGGTGTGGCAGTTTGGCTAGTTCAAGGGTGGATTTGCCCTGTGC
>NW_012151086.1:13339-13924 GCF_000956105.1 Propithecus coquereli | reverse complement strand
TAATACAGAGATTCCCTCTGATCCATGGGGGATACTTTCCAAGACCCCCAGTGGGTGTCCAAAACTGCGGATAGTACTGCTCAGCTGACCTGGAGGCATATCTTCAGGGGATGGCTTGCAGGGATGTTTCATAGGCCCTGTATGTGGACAGAGGGCTGGTCAGTTGGTCTAGGGGAATGCCTGCCAGAGGTGGCCCACAGAGCTATTTCTCAGGCTGGGGATGTGGGTGCAGAGCTACTCAGCCGGCTCAGGGACGTGCCCTCTGGAAGCAACCTGCAGGGTTCTTTATCAAGTCCAGGACATCAGCTCCTGGCTGCTTGGCTTATCTGGGCAGATGCCCAGCAGAGGTGGCCTTCAGGGCTATTTCTCAGGCCCTTATTGGGGGCGCAGGGCTGTTGGGCAGGCCGAGGGCATGTGTGTGGGGGACAGCAGTGCTGTGGGGCTGTTTCTGAGGTCCTGATCAGGAGCACATAGTCACTCTGCTGGCCCCAGGGTGTTATCAGTTGCTCAGAGGTTCAGAGGCCTCTCTCACTTGGAGTAGGGGGTGTGGCAGTTTGGCTAGTTCAAGGGTGGATTTGCCCTGTG
>NW_012151086.1:11603-13068 GCF_000956105.1 Propithecus coquereli | reverse complement strand
TTCTTCCTATTTTCCCTGTTATGTTTTCTGGGAAGCATGTGATTCTATTTGCAATACAACTTTTGAGTTTAATAAAATCCTTTCTTATATTTAAATACTAAGGCATATATTTCTAAATTTAATTTAGCTTCCATAATATTTCGTAAGTAATGGAAAGCCTTTCCTCTTACCTGTGCAAATAAACTGCTTACTCAATTAGGTACATAATAAATATTATGCATTTGGATACTTATATCAGCTTCTCAAGGTCTTCAAATCCACAGGGATGCCCCAAACAGGAAACACACTGAATTTTTTCTGGGACAAAATCAAGTTTTGTTTTTTTTTTTAATAGTAAACAAGTGAAAGTTCTGTAGTAATGAACTACATGATGAAAATGATTACGTGAAGGAAATTTGCCCTCTGGTTAATATATTTATATACATATATATCCCTCACTGGAAAAGAAATCTAATGATGAGGACACGGCCCTAGCTCTGATGCTAAGTTGCTATGTAATATTAGGATGATAAATTCTCTGAAATTAAGTCTTCTCTTCCTGGGAATATAACTTGTGAATTCTGTAGAAATTCTATAAACATGTACTTAATATAATAGTATGAAAGCATAACTTATGACAAATTTTACAATCTTTAATAAAATTTGCTTATTTAACCTTAAAATGCTACACTTCTAAGTGGTATGAGGAATAGATTTACTGAGAGTTTAATAGAGGAGATAAGATATAAATACATGAATAGGAAGGAGAAATGGGGAAGTACACAGATAATAATATTTTATATAGTCGAAAATTAGAATATTAGAGCTCTGGCAGAGATAAAGTTCACACTTTTTGAGTTGTATAGGGCCTTGTCTTCATAGATGTACAGACGATTACCCGGCTATGTACATAAGAAAGTCTTAGAAAAAGTATGGAAAATACATGGGCACCTTGGCTCCACACCCACAGAATGTAAGTTAGTAGATAGGAAATATTGCTTATGGAATATGAATGTAAAAATAAAAGGGGGGGAAAGCTGAACTCTCAATCTATTGATTAATTGAAATACTAAATCAATCTATAGATTCAATTCAATTCCAATTAAAATTAAACAATTATTTTGCATAAATTGAGAAGTTGATCCTACGATTTATATAAAAAGCAAAGAAACTAAGAGAATAAAACAATTTTGAAAAAGAAGAATGAATTTGGTATCTTCACATCATCTGATTTCAGGATTTACCTCAAAGTTAAAATAATCTCAATGAAATGGAGTGAAGGTGTTCAGCAACAGAGTCACACTTACACAGTCAATTGACTTCTGAGATCGCAGAGGGTAATCTTTGTTGTCTGCTCATCTTTAAGAGTGAGTTGTTGAAAAAATTCTCAGTGTCTCTTTACATCTCTTTATTCACATAGTGGTTCCGATGCCCCCTCATCATACAGTTGCAGGCTATACCCTCTTTAAAATACGTCTAAGCCCAG
>NW_012151086.1:7556-10488 GCF_000956105.1 Propithecus coquereli | reverse complement strand
GGGTGTTATCAGTTGCTCAGAGGTTCAGAGGCCTCTCTCACTTGGAGTAGGGGGTGTGGCAGTTTGGCTAGTTCAAGGGTGGATTTGCCCTGTGCAGCACTAGCAGACTCTTCCTCAGGCTGGAGGTGCAGTGGCTGGACTCTGCCATGCAGAAATAGAGTCATGGCCAATGCTGGGCCCAAGCTCCACCCTGCTGGTGTGACATTCAGCCACCCCTGTGCTTGACATAATGAAGGTGAGTCCCAGTTCTGAAGAAGTGCAGTGGCTACTGGCACCCAGAGGAGGAAGCACTCCAGCGGTGGCTCTGGTCTCAAGATGGCGCTGTGCTACAGCAGCCTGGCTCACAGGGGCTGAATGGGGGGTGGGGAGTGTGCAACTTGTGCTCCTAATTTGGGCCAGTGCAGCTGCATGAGTTCTCGGCAACTCTCCAAACTAGGCTCAGGGCTTGTGAGGACTGAGATTCTCCAGTTGTTAGGACTGTAGGTGTTTATGGTGGTGGTAATGGGAGCTGGTGGGGGTCTTCTGTTTACTCCCCATCCCCTGGCAGCATGAAGTCCCTCTTGTCTCTGTGCTGAACCAATCTGTGGGGGGATACAAGGCTGTACAGCCCAGGTACCATTTTGCCCTCCTGGACTTCCAGTCACCACAGGTGTGTCTCACACCCCTGCTACACTCCAGTGCACTCACTTCCAGTCAACTCTTACCCACTTATCCATTACCTTTGTGTTCCAAAGACCAGCGGGATGGCCGAGTAGCAGAAAGGAGAGCTTTATTGGAGGTAACTATTGGAAGTAACGGTTTGCAAGCCAGGAAGAGAAAGTCTCCAGTGTGGATTGAAGGTGCTCTCTTATCAAAGAGAAGGGCAGGTTGGGTTTTATGTCTCACAGGGCTGGTGTCATACATATTCAGCAGATTTGGGAGAAAATCCATACCTATTCATGAGGGGAGCCTCTGCATGTGCAATGGGTAACCACATATGTAACAAACATCCCGTGTTCGCTTTGAGTTTTAGCACTAAACCGAGGTGGAATTTGACTCTTTACCACAAAACATGAACTATAGAACACACAGATAGTTTGTGTGCAGACTGTAAAAGCTGGCTGAAACTGGCTTAAGGTACGTAACAGCTAATCAGCAAAGAATGTTTGCAAGGACCCTCCTCTGTGCAATCAGAGCTGTAGTCCCCTGGGTTGTAAATAACCCTGATAGCTCCTATTGTTAAGGAGTTTACCATTTGTCTGGTTTTTCTTATAGTCCTAGGAATTTAGAAATTTGTCATGACAACAACATACCAATTCACAGATACTTTGTTTCCTTAACCTTACCATCTGTCTTAGTTGATATAGAGGCATCTAATTCGGTCTCTCAGATCACACCTTGGTCCTTCCTTGTGAGGAAGACAAGAGCCAGGCCTCTCCAGGCCATCTTGCTAATGTCAACCAGTAACATATTTTTTAATTAAGGTATCGACATTGTCTTTTTAGAGACATAATGTTATTGCATTATTAATGGACTGCAGTATGGTCTAAATATAACTTTCATATGCACCAGGAAACAAAAAAATTTTGTGTGACACATTGTATTGCTTTATTGGCTTTATTACTGTCATCTCGAGCAGAACCGGCAATATCTCAGAGATATGCCTGTATATACTATTTTTTCCTATACATAAACACCTATGATAAAATTTAATTTATAAATTAGGCACAGTAAGAGATTAACCACAATCACTAATAATAAAATAAAACAATTATAACAATATGCCAGCATCACTACTTTTGCACTTTGAGGCCATGATTAAATATTAGATTAAATAAGAAATGTTCGATTTTGGATCAAAAGTGCAGTTTATTATATTTCAAACAACAAGCAGTACAATTAATCAAAGTATGCACCTAAACTATCGATACAGTTTTGCCATCTTAACAGTAGCTTATTTATGCCAGCAGCGAAGAAGCCTGGAGAGCTAGTGCAATGAAATCATGAAAGGTGTTTCCCATAACCTGTTGAGAATTGAATATTTTTCCTTTAAGAAGTGCTCCAAAGACTGGAAAAAGTGGTAGTCAGTTGGTGCACGGTCTGGTGAATACGGTGGATGACAGAAAGTTTCCAAGTCTACCTGCTATAGTTTCAACCGCTTTGTTTGTGTGACGTGTGGTTAAGCGTTGTCTTACAAGAGAATTGGCCTGTTTCTATTGACCAATCTCTTCTGCTTAATCACAAGCATCCTCAACATTTCATCCAGTTGGTTGCAGTAAACATCTGCTGTAATTGACTGACCAGGTTTCGTGAAGCTGTAGTGGATAATACCAACACTGGGCCACCAAACAGACACCATTAGCTTTTTTTGATGAATATTCAGTTTGGACTGTGTTTTGGCATTTCATCTTTATCCAACCATTGTGCTGAATGCTTGCCATTGTCAAAAAGAATCCATTTTTCATCACACGTAACAGTACAGTGTAGAAATGGTTCGCCTTTATGTCATGACAGCAAAGAAAGCCAAGCTTCAAGATGATTTCTCTTCTGGCTTGTTTAATTCATGTGGTACCCATCTATCCAGCTTCTTTACCTTGCCGATTTGTTTCAAATGGTTCAGTGTTGTTGGAATAGTAACATCAAACCTTGCTGCTAATTCACGCATAGATTGAGATGGATTGGCTTCCACTACAGCTCATCATTATCGACCTTGGTTTCAGGTAGCCCACATAGCTCATTTTCAAGATTAAAATCACCAGAGTGGAACTTCTCAAACCATCGATGTACTGTGCATTCATTAGCCACAACCTTTCCAAACACTGTTGATATTTCGAGCTGTCTGTGCTTCATTGGTTCCACGACAGAACTCATATTTGAAAATAACATGAATTTTTGATTTACCGATGGTTTCACAAAAATTGCTCTAAACAAAATTTGAAAGATAATCACAAGC
>NW_012151086.1:4375-6901 GCF_000956105.1 Propithecus coquereli | reverse complement strand
CTTTTTGCTTACTGATTATAATATAAAATAGCTTATATTGCCAGTATGAGAAAACTCAGCCTCAGAGATATTAATTTCTAATCCAGTGTCATAGCTATGATATAAGTTTGTCTCATGTCTTAAGAGTTCTTACCTAGTGTTAAATCATATATCTTTTCTAAAGCATCATTTTTTATGTGTTCTTAATATTATAAAAAATTTAACATAAGAACTACCTTCTCAACAAAATTTTATATGTAAACTATAGTATTATTAAACATACACACAATGTTGTACAGCAGATCTTTGGAACTCTTTACCTTGCATAACTACGATTTTGTACCTATTGAATATAAACTCCAGTACCCCTCTCCCAAGACCTTGGAAGCCATCCTTCTATTTTCTAAGCATTTAGAGCACTATAGATAGCTCAAATAAGTGGAGTCATGCAGCATTTGTCATTCTGTGTTTATTCCACTTCACATAAAATCTCCCAGTTTTGACCATATTAACACATATGCCAGAATCTCTTCTCTGTTTAAAACTGAATAAGCTTTCATTTGTATATACCACATTTTCTTTTTCCATCAATCTATCAGTGGACATTTAGATTGTTTCCACAACTAGTTTATTGTGAATAATGCTGCAATGAACATGGGACTACATATACCTCTTTGAAATCCTGATTTCAATTACTTTGAATAAATACTCAGACATGGAATTGCTGGATTGTACGGTAGTTCTATTTTCAACATTTTGAGGAACATCCATACTATTTTCCACTGTGACAGCACTGTTTAACATTCCCAACAACAGTGTACAAGGGCTACAACTTCTCCATAATCTTGCCAACGCTTATTTTTTGCTGTTTTGATAATGACCATCCCAACAGGTGTGTGATGATATCTCAGTGTGGTTTTGATTTGCAGTTATTGAAATCTCCTAAAGTAATCTTCAGATTCAATGTAATCCCTGAAAAATCCTAGTACAGATTTTTCGGAAATAGAAAAAGAATCCTAAAAATTATATGTAATCACAAAAGACTCAAAATAGCCAAAGGAACAAAGAGAGAAAGAACAAAGCTGGAGTCATCACACTTTTTGATTTCAAATACATTACAAAGCTACAGTAATTAAAAGGTAAGATAATGGCATAAAAACATACATACAGACCAATGGAACAGAATACACAGCCCAGAAACAATCCCACACATATATGGTCAACTGATCTTCCACAGGGTGCCAGGAATACAAAATGGGGAAAAGATAGTTCCTTCAACAAATGGTGCTGGAAAAACAGAATATGCATATGAAAATGAATTAAATTGGACCCTTGCTTTATACCATATGAAAAAACAAAATCGAAATGGATTAAATGTTTACACATGAAACCCAAACTACAATTCCTAGAAAACATGAGGGAAAAGCTTCAGGACCTGGGGCTTGGCATGGCTTCTTGGGTATAACACTAAAATCCAAGCAACAAAAACAAAATTAGGCAAGTGGGACTACATTTAACTAAAGAAACTTCTTCAAAGTAAAAAAAACAATCAGCAAAGTGAAAAGGCAACCTAAAGAATAAGAGAAAATATTTGTAAACTATATATCTAATAAGGGATTAAGACCAAATATATATGAGAAACTCCTAAACTAGATATCAATAATTGTCATCATCATCATCTGATTTAAAAATGGGAAAATAACTGGAATAGATTTTTCTCCAAAGAAAACATTCAAATGGCCAACAGTGATTGGCTTCCACTACAGCTCATCATTATCGACCTTGGTTTCAGGTAGCCCACATAGCTCATTTTCAAGATTAAAATCACCAGAGTGGAACTTCTCAAACCATCGATGTACTGTGCATTCATTAGCCACAACCTTTCCAAACACTGTTGATATTTCGAGCTGTCTGTGCTTCATTGGTTCCACGACAGAACTCATATTTGAAAATAACATGAATTTTTGATTTACCGATGGTTTCACAAAAATTGCTCTAAACAAAATTTGAAAGATAATCACAAGCGAAAACATGCTTTTGAAAGAATGAGGATGTACCTTCACAATAAAAATAAAACAAGAAGTGTTAAAGTGACATTTCATACTTAATAACCTAATACACAAAGGGTTACTTGCACATAAGCACTGTGATGCCACAGCAATGGATCTGATAACCAAAATGGCTACCAAGTGAGGAATGGGTGGGTAGTGTAAACTGTGTGCATAAGCAGAACAAAGGGATGATTTGCATCAGAGAGGGACAGAAATTTCATCATGCTGTTCAGAACAGCACACAATCTAAAATTTATGAATGATTTTTCTGGAATTTTCCATTTATTATTTTCACACTGTAGTTAACCAGGGGTAAATAAAAGCTCACGGAGCAAAACTGTGGATAAGGGCAGAGTACTGTATTATAGATATATATACATGTTACTGGTCTACATGATATGTGGATATATAGATAGATATGATATAGATAGAGATAATATGTATCTTACCACTTCATCTGAGTAAGATACAGAGTAGAATTCTGAAATTATAAAAT
>NW_012151086.1:3987-4325 GCF_000956105.1 Propithecus coquereli | reverse complement strand
TACATCCAGAGTTATGTTTTACTTTATTTTTATTTTCCTGGGTTTGGGGATGGGGTGTAGTTGCAGAATGAAATGATGGTATAATACAAGACAAGGAAAAAAAGGTAAAAAGTGCATACACAATGAGAGAGACCTGGGACTGAATCTTGGCTCTGGCAATTATGAGCTATGAAAATTTCTATGAAAGTGAAATAAAGTAATGTGCAAATAAAAGTCAATTCCTGCAGCAAGTGCTTAATAAATGGCTGTCATTTCTCCCCTTTTTTGACAAACTTAGCGTTTCATCCGTAAACCATGATATTTAGAGTTTTCTGCTTTCTATTAAAATTGTATTTACA
>NW_012151086.1:1809-3405 GCF_000956105.1 Propithecus coquereli | reverse complement strand
TATAGTCTTGTAAAATAACTATTAATGTCCTCATTCTGGAGGTAAGTAGATAAGTGGATACAGCAAATCGTTTTACACAATTGACGAAAGATCTAGAATTCTGACATTGTATTCCAATGCTCTTTCCAGTGATATAGTATCTCATGTGTTTGGATGCCAGAACAAATTTTCCTTATAAACACTCACTCTGTGTTTTATGTTATTTAATATGAAAATAGCTAATACAAATCAGTGGGAAATTAACCAGTAGACCCGATGGTTTTAAAACAGCATAAATTCAGCCACTGAGTGAATACCCATTTCTTTCATCTGATTCTGCAGTGAGTGGCATGAACACTCAACCCACTATCTTGTTACTGTCTTCTTATCCTCTACTGGAAAATTACGCATGGGAAAAAATATACTGTACAGTACATAGAAGGGCATAGTTTACATTCTCTTGAGTCACAGTTTGTTCACTCTTTTTTGCAGTAATATGAACTGTAATTTTATGAATATCTTCAAGTTTGTTCCATGAGATTTCAACATAATGAATGCCACTGAAGTTACCGTATTTGTACTGAAGGGTTTCACAGATAATCTTGAACTGCAGATCATCTTCTTCTTCCTGTTTCTAGCAATCTACCTCTTTACTCTCATAGGAAATTTAGGACTGATTGTATTGGTCATTGGGGATTCCCGACTCCACAACCCCATGTACTATTTTCTGAGTGTTTTGTCATCCGTGGATACCTGCTATTCCTCAGTAATTACCCTGAATATGTTAGCAGATTTCATGTCAAAGACTAAATTCATTTCATTCTTTGGATGTGCAGCACAGATGTTTCTTGCTGTTACTTTAGGAACTACAGAATGTTTTCTCTTGGCGGCAATGGCTTACGATCGCTATGTAGCCATCTACAACCCTCTCCTGTATGCAGTAAACATGTCACCCAGAGTCTACATGCCACTCATCATTGCTTCCTATGTTGGTGGAATTCTGCATGCTACATTACACACAGTGGCCACGTTTAGCCTCTCCTTCTGTGGATCCAATGAAATTAGACATGTCTTTTGTGATATCCCTCCTCTCCTTGCTCTTTCATGTTCCGATACTCACATGAACCAGCTTCTACTCTTCTACTTTGCTGGCTCTATTGAGATAGTCACTATCCTGATTGTCCTGATCTCCTATGGTTTCATTCTGTTGGCCATTCTGAGGGTGCACTCTGCTGAAGCAAAACGAAAAGTGTTCTCTACATGCGGCTCTCACCTAACCGGAGTGTCTATTTTTCATGGTACAGTTCTCTTCATGTATGTGAGACCAAGTTCCAGCTACGCTTTGGAACATGACATGATAGTGTCGATATTTTACACCATTGTAATTCCCATGCTGAATCCCATTATCTACAGTTTGAGGAACAAAGATGTAAAAGAGGCCATGAAAAAAGTGTTTGAGAAAAAGCAGATTATCAATAAAGTATATTTTTCACACTAAAAAATAACTTCAAAAATGTTCAGAGTATATTCTTAATATCAAGAGATATAATGAAATGTTTAATTCATTAATGTATTTCTATTGGTTCTTGGACATTTTAAAATAAAGATCATAGACAA
>NW_012151086.1:0-433 GCF_000956105.1 Propithecus coquereli | reverse complement strand
TGATAAAAATTACCATAAATATAGTAAAAGACCAAGCCACACACTTGAGAAAATAGATACATATATGCATCTGTTGAACTAATAAACAATAGACTAAAAACCCACAGGATATTGGATAAAGTATACGTATGTTGAAAATTGAGAAGGGGGGAGGTTGGGAGGGGATTTAGAAAGAAAAATCTACCTAATGTACCTAATGGGTACAATGCACACTATTCTGGTGATGGGTACACATAAAGCCCTGACTTCAGCATTATATAATTCACCCTTCCAAACAGGTGTGAGGTAATATCTCATTTTAATTTTGATTTGTATTTTTCTGATAATTAGTGATTTTGAACATCTTTTCACATACCTGTTGGCCATTTTAAGTCTTCTCTGGAGAAATGTCAATTTTTTAAGACTTTAGCCTATTTTAATCAGGTTATTAGGT
>NW_012151085.1:9224-9570 GCF_000956105.1 Propithecus coquereli | reverse complement strand
CTGTAAATCAAATCTCAGACCTAAAAGTCTTTATCCTATTATTCTTCCTCTAATCTACTCCCCCTCACAACTGGCTGGACAAAATCTCCTAAAGCACAGTTGCCTCTTGAAGTTTAACCTTTCTCAGAACTCTGTATGCCACATAGTAGGCACTCAACAAACATTTGTTGAATGAATTAGTTAATTAATTAAATAAATAATTAGTTGTGATGGTTAAAGGGAAAGGAGTTAAATTGAAAGCATGCTTTCCTACTTCAGAGTTGAATGACTCCAGATGTAGATTTAATCTCTGTAAATATCAATTTCCTCTGAATTTTGGGAATAATAAGATCTTTTCAGAGTTGTT
>NW_012151085.1:6002-6478 GCF_000956105.1 Propithecus coquereli | reverse complement strand
AGGTATTTCCACAATCATTTTATTTTTGATGTTGAAATCTTCCAAATGCATACTGAATAGAGAATAATTGATTGACTGTCTTGTATCAGACAAGATTGAATGCAAGTTAATATTTTTCACAATTGCCTCAAATCGTTCTCAAAATATTTTATTTTGAAAAGTTTGGAACTACAGAGAAGTTGAAAAATAGTCTATATCTTTACTTGAATTCACCCATTTTAATATTTTGCCACATTTGCTTTATCATACAACACACACGCACACACACACACTTGCTTCTATTTAGATCTAATACTTCAAGTTAATTTTGTCAATGTCAGGAAAGGGACAATGTTAATTTTCCCATATGGATATTGGGTTTTTTTAGTAAGACTTTGGGATCAAAAATGTTTACTCGATTGTGTTACTTTGATACCCATATCAAAAACAAACTGACCATATATCAGTTGATTCATTCAGTTGATTCACTTTCTGGT
>NW_012151085.1:2510-2841 GCF_000956105.1 Propithecus coquereli | reverse complement strand
CTTCAAACCTTTTATCTTCATTCCCTAGACTAGTAGCTGTCAAAGTATAGTGAGTGTAAAATATAGAAAAGCTAGTTAGGATGAAATTTGCTGGACTCCAGCCCTAAGATAATTATTCAGCATGTTTGGGTCAGGGCTTAGGACTACATTTTAAACTTGCATGGTAGCTGATTCTATGGATGATTCTGGATACATCATTGCCCTAGATTTTGTCATACATACTTTTTTGTGTAAACAAACAAAAATATATTGTGGACATGTTTTGTAATCTGCATTTTATCATTTAAGCATGTATCGTGATTCTTTCCATGCCAATTAATATACTTATATA
>NW_012151085.1:0-331 GCF_000956105.1 Propithecus coquereli | reverse complement strand
CTTCAAACCTTTTATCTTCATTCCCTAGACTAGTAGCTGTCAAAGTATAGTGAGTGTAAAATATAGAAAAGCTAGTTAGGATGAAATTTGCTGGATTCCAGCCCTAAGATAATTATTCAGCATGTTTGGGTCAGGGCTTAGGACTACATTTTAAACTTGCATGGTAGCTGAGTCTATGGATGATTCTGGATACATCATTGCCCTAGATTTTGTCATACATACTTTTTTGTGTAAATAAACAAAAATATATTGTGGACATGTTTTGTAATCTGCATTTTATCATTTAAGCATGTATCGTGATTCTTTCCATGCCAATTAATATACTTATATA
>NW_012151084.1:17172-17993 GCF_000956105.1 Propithecus coquereli | reverse complement strand
TATTTCTTAGATGTGGCAGAGAATTTGGAAAAGACAAGCAATGGCTTTTATTGTTATGAAAAAGAGAATTAAGTAAAGTAGCAACTGAATTAACTGCCAGATTCTCACGCAAGTCACGAGTAGGTGCTGGAATTTGAAGCAGAGACCAAGTCAACATTTATAGACAGGATGTCAAAAACTTAGTAGAATTACATGAATAAAACAAAAGTTTAGTAGATTTTTACACCACTATTTTGTAAGTTTTCTCCACTTGGTAATTCCCATTGAGTAACTTAGCTAATTTAAGAGTTTAATTCTGAATACCCCGGTTTGTTCAGTTGTGGCTCTTAAATGTCCGGACCTGTCTAGAACCTATTGTTAGCAAAGCCTAAGGTGTAAAACACATTAGCTGAGTTTCACAGACCAGTCAGAATTCTCTCAAATCTTCCAAGTTCTAAGATATTACAGCAGAAGCTTCCCAGTTTGACTCAGCCTCAAATCCCTCTTTAGTTTTCTCTTACTCTTTCCTAGAATCCAAAGAAAGAAACTTTTGACCATGTAAACTCCAAACTTCTTGCCTTTCAATACCACCTGACCCTGAGCAAATGACATCCCTTTTCATGAAAGCTATTGTATTTACCTCTGAAAACTCTGCATTAATAATTCTGGTCTCCTCTGTTGTGAAGACACACAATATCCCAGCGTGTGTGCCCATCACATTGGAAACACTAAAGAAAGGCAAAATGGAATAATCTTTCTCTCCTCTGGTTCTGCCAACAACGGGAAGCACCAGCCGTTCAGGGAAACTAGAATCATTCAAGGTCAGTAGGTTCAAATTGTTC
>NW_012151084.1:14435-14862 GCF_000956105.1 Propithecus coquereli | reverse complement strand
TCTCCTATTGATGGGTCAGTCTCTATAAGTTATTTTCTTTTTTAAAAAATGTTATTAACACAAAACAATGTGGTGACAAATATTATTGTACATATCATCTTTGCGATTTTGTCCATAAGCTCCTAAAGTTGGGATTGAGTCAAAGGAATTAGCCTCACATTTTTATTTACCAAGCACAATGTGCAAATGTGAAAACCATGATTGTCTTAGCTCTCCCTATTCTTATACATTCATTGATGCCAAAATACATACTTCCCATCCTAAATGACAGAGTGAAAACTCTCCAGATATTTTCTGGAGAATATTCTATGTGAAGGAGATTAGAGACACTAGGTTATATCAAAATATTTACCATCCTTGTGGGCTCAGCCAAGGGATGTATATGTAGTCATTAGGAAAGTAATTCCATTAGTTGGAATTAGCCAAG
>NW_012151084.1:13007-13329 GCF_000956105.1 Propithecus coquereli | reverse complement strand
GTTGGAAGGAAAAATTCAAAATAAAATAATTTTGTTCTTCTTGAATATATATCATAAAAATGCAAGCAATTCTGAAAAATATGTCACTCTAAATTCTACCATTGGCAGAAAATCACTGGTAACATGTTGTAGCTATCTCTTCGTATGTTCATGCCAAATGTGTTTCATATAAATGGATCATATCTTTCGTATTGTTCAATAACCTGATTTTCAAATTCAGCTTTAGGATGTGAATATCTTACAAATAAATATACTTTTTATACCATTATTTTCATGCCTGCATACTTTTATCAATGTACCATAATTAATTTATCCAGTCTCC
>NW_012151084.1:0-397 GCF_000956105.1 Propithecus coquereli | reverse complement strand
TCCACATTTTACATTACCCATCAGTTCCTACTCAAACATTTGATATTTTCAATTATTTTAATTGTTACTATTCTGATAGGCAAAAAATTGGCACACTTATTTTAATTTGCACTTTCCAGATGATAGTAAATTTGAATATCCTTTCATTTATTCTTTCTTTTGTAAATTTGGTTCCCAGAAGGAGAGAGAATGGGAGATAAGCAACATTTGAAGAGATAGTGGCTAAGAATACAGTCATGTACTGCATGATGACATTTTGGTGAACAACAGGTGGCATATCTGAAAGTGGATCCATAAGATCATAATAGTGTATTTTTACTGTACATTTATTATGTTTAGATATGCTTAGGGACACAAATATTTACTTTTATGTTACAACTGCCTATAGTAGTCAGTC
>NW_012151083.1:10508-11294 GCF_000956105.1 Propithecus coquereli | reverse complement strand
ATAATAATTTTCACAGGAATACCATCAAGGTCTAAACATTAGGATCTTCAATATTGCACATTTGCTTCAATGACTTTATTAGTCACTTATCTCCACTTGTATTGAGAAAGTACAACTCACCTGGGTTTTGCTGACATTTTCAGGCCATGTTTATTTGTTACATATTTTTTAAATGTTCATATTTGAGTTAGTATTAGTTTGTGCTACATCCCTATGGTAGACAAAATTTTAGAATGATCTCCACGATGTCCCGCTTTAATCAAAATAATCTATGAATTTATTATATCACTCCCATAATTATGTTATGTTATATGGCACAGTTGATCTTAAGATAGGAAGGTTATCTGGGTAAACCTATATAATCACATGACAGCTTAAAAGCAGAAAGCTTTTCCTGTTGAGGGTGGAAGGGAAAATCAGAGAAGTACAGAGCAAGAGAAAGATTGGACCTACTAATGCTGGTGTTGAAGATGAAGGAGCAACATGAGAAGAAATGCGGACAACTTTAATAAATGCTGAGGACACTGGCCATCCAAGAAACAGAACTTCAGGCCTACAACTACCAGCACCTGAATTCTGCAAACAACCTGAATGAGAGTGAAACCAGAGCCTCTGCATAAAAGCCTACCCAACTTGACTCCTTAATTTCAACCCTGTGAGACCCTCAACAGAGAGTCCAGCCCAGGCCACCAGAAATTCTGACTTACAGAATTGTAAGGTAATAACTGAATATTGTTTTCAATCTCTAAATTTGTGATTATTTGTTATGAAGCAACAGAAAATTAA
>NW_012151083.1:6226-6961 GCF_000956105.1 Propithecus coquereli | reverse complement strand
TTTCAGGTATTTCTGGGCATGTCACAATTCCAAATGATTGGTAAGTCATCAAAATAGGGAATATAAAAAAATCACCAATCCATGTAAAAATGCAGAACTTGTAGAAAAAGCTAAATAACATAGTACAAACAGTGTGTCAGTCCTGGGCAGTGTGCTTTTCCCAGGTGAGGCAAGAGGAGCAAACATGCTTTTTAGAAAGAACAAGTGTTGTTTCCATTGATGTTCATAATAAATCATCATTCAGGAGATTCTGTCAATAACACACTGCCCCCAATCGCCTCATGCCTGCAGCATTACGCTCATGCTATTGCAACTAGATGAGCTATCAAAGCCTCATGCAGTCAAAGAGAGTAGTTTAAAGAGGTACAATAACAGGCGATTTGCAAACAGCCCAAACCTTTAGCTTTTTCCCCTTTTCCAAAAGTGTGCGGTGAATTTACATTAACACCTGCTATTGGAAATGAAAGCATGGATTTGCACTGCAAGGAGAATGCCAAATCCTCCTATAAGAGTAACTCATTTCGCTAAATTGCAGGATATTATGCAGAACTGGAGACAGCATGTTGCATTTGGTATATTCAGTCAAATTTGAATTTGGATTTGCAAAAACAAAAATGGCAGTACATCATTTAACACATAGAACTCAGAAGTCCTGTGTCACTGAATATTTGCTACATAATCACCAGGTTAAATTTACTCTGTGAGAAGATAATTTTTATTGTTTGAGGATAATTT
>NW_012151083.1:518-814 GCF_000956105.1 Propithecus coquereli | reverse complement strand
AACAGAAGAGAAAACTCAGGTATAAAACCTTCCACATACACTCAAATGGATCTTTGACAAAGCAGACAACAATATACACTGGGGAATAGAATCCCTATTCAATAAATGGTGCTGGGAAAATTGGATAGCCACCTGCAGAAGAATGAAACAGGATCCATATCTCTTACCACTCACAAAAATTAATTCAAGATAGATAAAATACTTAAATGTAAGGCATGAAACCACAAGAACATTAGAAGAAAATATTGTAAAAATTCTTTTAGATGCTGGCCTAGGCAAGAATTTATGATGTAGAC
>NW_012151083.1:0-468 GCF_000956105.1 Propithecus coquereli | reverse complement strand
TGAACAAGGGGGCTTCATTCCAGGTATACAAGGATAGTTCAACATATGTAAATTGATAAATGTGATCCACCACATAAACTGAAGCAAAAACAACACCATATGATAATCTCAATACATGCAGAAAAAGCATTCAACAAAATTCAGCACCCTTTCATAAAAACCCTCAACAAACTAGGCATAAAAGGAACATTTTTCAGAATTATAAAAGCCATATATGACAAACCCCCAGCCGACATCAGAGTGAATGGGGAAAAGTTAAAATCATTCCCCCTAAGAACTGGAACAAGACAAAGATGGCCACTATCACTACTTCTATTCAATATAGTAAGGGAAGTCCTAACCAGAACAATCTGGCAAGAGAAAGAAATTAAGATATTCAAATCAGGAAACTGGAGGTTAAACTATTGCTTTTTACTGTTGATATGAACTTATACCTAGAAAGCCTTGAAGATTCCACCAAGAGACTCC
>NW_012151082.1:6698-7144 GCF_000956105.1 Propithecus coquereli | reverse complement strand
ATATCTATATGCAGTGGCCTAGTATTTGCATATAACTACACACATCCTCCCGTATACTTTAAATCATCTCTAGATTTCTTATAATATCTACTACAGTATAAATGCTATATAAATAGTTGTTAAACAGTAGTATTCGTTTAGCAAATGACAATAAAAAAATCTGTGCATGTTCAGTACAGATGCAGTTTTTTTTTTGGAATATTTCCATCCTTGATTGAATCTGTGGATACGGAACGCACAGATTTAGAAGGCAGACTGTATTCCCTAAAATCCACACAGATTATTACATCTTTGCATTTTGTTTAAAAAATCTCTATTTTTTAAAGTTTTCTGCTTATCTAATTTGATCAATATTCTTTAACAAGAAGATATTTTTATACCTTTAGAAATGTACTTGCATTCTATTTTGTGCTATGAAGTGGATATAGCATTTATATTATATAATG
>NW_012151082.1:4348-5601 GCF_000956105.1 Propithecus coquereli | reverse complement strand
CCTCTTATAAATTGTTTTAATGAAATGATGTGGTATCTAATTTTTTTCTTTTACTAAATACACTTATAACAATATTATGGTGAATAAAATCCAACCCAACTTGGAGGGTTTTTCACTTCTGTTTTTTGGGGTTTTCTTTTTTGGTTCATATTACTAAAAATATGTATAATTTTAATATTTGCAGCCGGTTTTAGAAGAAGTTTTCGTCTTAGTAGGAAAGATAAGAAAACAAACAAATCCATGTACGAATGCAGGAGGAGCGACCAGTACGACACGGCAGACGTGCCCACGTACGAAGAAGTGACGCCATACCGACGCCAGAATAATGAGAAGTACAGACTCGTTGTCTTGGTTGGTAAGTGCTCGTTTCTGTGTGTGATTCTGAGGAAGGAGGTGAAGTTGTAAGAACTTAACTTCAAACCATACCGCCCTGGAAGTTTTCAGGCTAAAGTCCCCTCATCTTGAACGCTTTTTGTCTGGTCTCTCCATTGAAATATCTTGTCTTTTGTACTTACATGCCAGTCAGAGACTTTTAAGGTGTCTGTGAAGGATGGTACTGTCCTTCTAGTGGAATCTCGTAGGAGAGCAGGGAGCAAACCCCACCACGATGTAGTACACGTACCAGGGCAACTAAATCGTAGAAATGAATATTTTTAACACAATGCAAGTTCCTTTAGAATCATTTTGAGGCAGCAGCATGGTATAAGCTTCCTATGGCATTTAGACATTCAGTGAAATAGACAGTTATAGCAGAGCTCTTTCCAGGACATTTCAAGCTGGAAAGTCAATTAATGAAACTGCTTTAAAGCAGTTAATAAATATACGTTGGTATTTCCACAAACATTGGTTGGTTTGACTCAGATCAGCAGTCTAGCGTCTATCTTGTGTGCCCCACCCTTGTGATGTTTCTTTAAAAAGGTAGTGAGAGGTATTTAAGTTCCCAGGATCAAAGCCTGTGATTTTGGAAAAATGTTGGAATAAAGGAACCTGGTTCCTCTTGTTTGTTGATCCTTTATAAATTTAAGGTGATAGTACGGGGATGTGAATCAGTGGAAAAGCTAAGAATCACCCCGTCTTAGTAAGGTGGAGTCCTCTGAAAGGTTATGACATGTGCTGTTAATTCAGACAGATGGGGGGTGACTCGTGGAACCGATGGGGGGTTTCTCATGTCTAACGGCACAAGAAGTGACAATTAGCATCATCAGGTATTAACATTGCATTATTTAGAAACACATATGCATATATTTCAAAAG
>NW_012151082.1:3633-4298 GCF_000956105.1 Propithecus coquereli | reverse complement strand
ACTCTGCCAATTAGGAAGAGACCCTTGTCTGAGAACCGTGCGCCAAAGCATGGGGTAGTCGTGAGGAACTCAGCTATTCCTGGTGTGGTGTGTGACGATCCTGCGACAGAAGAGGACCTTTTTCTGGGATCTTATCAATCTTTCCCAATAACCTAGGAAGCAAGGGACGCAAAGAGTATCATACGACCTTTCCTCTGGCCCTTTACAAAGAAGCTGGAATTCTCTCTGCACGTGCGATTTTAAAATCCGCACCTCGTCTCCTCATCCTAGAACCAGGTGGGGCATTTGCTTTTGCTGCCCTCGGATCTCATCTCTTTTTGTAAGATGCCGACATGTTTCATCTCTTGTCCTGTTCGCTCCTCCCCCGCCTTTGTAAGGGAGCTTTAGAGCGACCTTCCTTGTTTGAAATCCTCCATAAATAATCTTTTTCCCTCAAATAACCTCAAAATCTCCTCAGAATCAGAGTAACTCTTAGAAGGCCACAGAAATATATTATCACATGTATTTTTATCACTCCATTCTTAATATCTCAATTGATTTTTATTAAGCTCTGAATCCATAAGGTGAGTCATATAACTCTGTGTCTAGTCGTTGATAATTATTTTTTAATATTTTGAACTCTATTCTTAAATCCAGTGGTAATAATTATTCACTCCCTTGATGCA
>NW_012151082.1:0-593 GCF_000956105.1 Propithecus coquereli | reverse complement strand
GGTTTCTCATGTCTAACGGCACAAGAAGTGACAATTAGCATCATCAGGTATTAACATTGCATTATTTAGAAACACATATGCATATATTTCAAAAGAAATTCAAAATTTCCTTTATTAGCAATGTCCACTTGTCCTCATCCGTTTATACAGAACCTTCCCAAACCTGGAAGAATATTTCCATAGGTTTCTATGTTTCTGCGGAGTTTACACCGCCCTGCTTCCCATTCCTTGTAGAGCTGTGCTGTGGAGAATACACCCTTTCCCCAGCCCACACAGAGCCAGCTGGTCATAGAGAAATCCTTTTGGGCCTCCCTAGGGCTACTTGAGACCTCCTGCCTCTCTCTCACCCCAGAGACCCTCTGTGCCTCCTCCCTCACCAGCACCCATCTCAGCAACGTCTCTCCTCCTCAGCTGAGGAGGGAGATGCGTTGTAATAAAAGGGCAAAGATAGTGTGATTTCCTTTTTTCTTTTCTTTTTTTATTAGTGGGGTCTTGTCGTATTGTCCAGGTTGACCTCAAACTCCCAGACTCAAGCAATCCTCCCACCTCAGTTGCTTGAGTAGCTTGGTCTTCAGGTGACTGCCACTGCACCC
>NW_012151081.1:23895-24492 GCF_000956105.1 Propithecus coquereli | reverse complement strand
AATACTTATCTGTAACACTAATTTGTGACCATTATGAATCTTATAGCCACATTAGGGGTAAAAGTATAGTTGCCTGCTTAAAATTATGTATCATTCTCAGTCCATTCTTAACAAATCATCTTGGGTTAACCCAGTACATAAGGTTATAGGGAAGAGGCATACATAGTTGGTGTCGTTATAAATTCATAGTTTCCAATTTAGCCTTGCATATCTGGAGTTTGTCCCTGATCAAAATACCCTAAAAATCCTTAGCCTTTCACAAAGTTGGGCCATCAATTATGCGCTCACCTTCACTGTAAGCATCCCGCCACATTGTGTTGCATTTATGTTTCATGTGTTCAGTGAACTAGGCTAATGTTTCCCAGGGTAAATTTGAGTGCGAAAGAAATACAGAAGAGGAGTTTCTCCATTTCTTCTAAATTCTGGGTTTGCTGATTTAAGAGTAAGTAGTTTAATTTCAAAATTTAATTGATGGTTTCCCTGAACCAATTTTTCTCTAGAGGTTTCAAAAGCCTCAGTTAATTGATTTCCAGAAAGTATTAATAGCTCATAAAACTTCTTGAGACCTAAGACCTAAATTACTTTCTAAAAAAAAAA
>NW_012151081.1:12608-13090 GCF_000956105.1 Propithecus coquereli | reverse complement strand
ATATACCAGTATATTGAAGTTATATATATCACATAGGGTAACCGTTATTTTTCATGTAAAAATTTATTTTCCAAATAGGTCTTCAACATTGACAATGTGCCAGCCTTGGGTGTCAATTAGGAAGGAAGTTAGACATATTCTTTATTATAAAGAGGTTATATCTTTATAATAGCAAATAAATAGGCAGTGTTGTAAGTCCTATGACGAGGTAAGGATGACAAATAAAACCTTTTAATTCAGACTTGGAAGAGCAAGGGTGTCCTCCTACAGGGAGTGGCATCCCAGTTGCGAAGTACGTCATTAGCAGGAGTTACACAGGTGAAGAGAGTTGGAGCGAGGGCTGTTCTGAAAATTATCGCAGTTGGAAAGCAAAGCACTGTGAAGACGCAGAGGTGAAAGAGGACACTGCATGGACAAGGCCAAGAGTTGGGTGGAGCATGAAGTGTGGTTGGGTTGGAAGGTCATGGTCAGAAAAGAGATTG
>NW_012151081.1:2155-2738 GCF_000956105.1 Propithecus coquereli | reverse complement strand
GTTATGACTATTTTGTACATGTCTTTTGATATGTTTTTTATACTCCCACAAGCGTGAAAGATATGTTTGCTCCACATTCTCAAAAACACTTGGGATTATCAGGTATTTTTCATTTTATCCATTATGGTGGGGATGTAGCTGTATTACATTATGGGTTTGATGTTCATTTCTGTGATGATTAATGACATTGAGCAATTATCAAATGCTCATTGGCCATTTGAAAAGCATCTTTTGTGAAATATTGTGCAAGATTTTGCCCATTTTTTTCTATTAAATCATTTATCTTTTTCTTATTTAATTTCAGAAATCCTCTCTATATTCTGAATGTAAGTCCTACATACATATGTGAATTGCAGATATCTTCTCCCATTCCGAGGGATGCTTTTCCACTCTCTTGACAGTGTCTTTTAACGAACAGAAGGTCTTAATCTTAATATTGTTGAAACTTGTGCTATTTCCTAATGGGTTTTTTTGTACTATTTAAGAAAACTACCTATTCTAATATCATGAAGATGTTTTATGTTTTCTTCTGAAAAGTTTATTGCTTTACCTTTTTTATACTTTGCAGTTAGGTGTAATGCAG
>NW_012151081.1:0-465 GCF_000956105.1 Propithecus coquereli | reverse complement strand
AATTAGACCATAAAGCATGCACACACCAACTGTCACCCTCCTCAAATATTTTAATAATCTTAAATATATAATCAAATCATATATACAAATATAGGAGGAAGTAAGAATATTGGAAAGTGTGCTTGGACAAAACGATGTATAGCTTAACCTAAAACACCAGGCTTATACCCAAGAGATTTTATATTAAACAATCACTTTGAACCAAAGTGAGCCCACTACCGAAATTTAATAATTATGCTTAAGATAAAACATTTATTCATAATTAAAAGCATAGGGAAAAAAAGCATAGGAGATAGAAATTTCTTTAGGCACTATCTAGAAATATCTTAGGGGAATAATGAATCAATTATTAAAAATACAAAATAACAAAGCTAACCCCTTTTACCTTTTGCATAATGAATTAACTATAACATTTTCCCACAGAGAACTGTAGCTAAAAATCTCAAAACCAAACAAGTTACTCGC
>NW_012151080.1:2729-3263 GCF_000956105.1 Propithecus coquereli | reverse complement strand
TAATTATTATAGGTACATAACAGTTGTATATCTTAATAGGGTACATGTGATATTTTAATATAGGCATAAATTGTGAATTAATCAAGTCAGGGTAATTGGGGTATCCATCACTTCAGGCATTTATCATTTCTTTGTGTTAGGAACATTCCAAAGGAACAGGGCGAGGCAGTCCTATTTGGTCCAATGTGATTGCTGCCCTCCTAACTATATCTATTTTGACAACAGTGGCCTCCATATATAAGGGCAGTTAACCGAGGGCTGGTTACCAACCCAGATGTGACCTGTTGAATTGTTTTATTGGTAGTCACATTCTTGGACATTTAAATAAGAATATTGAGATTATAAGGCATTTGGCAGTTTAATCAGTCAGGGTTTCATCAGGGAATACCTTCTGTTTCCTCATATTAGGATAATTCAAAAAGGGCTTAACAAGATCACAAGGTATGGACAAGTTAAAAAAAAAAAAAAACAGGTTGGAGCAGGCAAGGGACAGGCATTTCTGGCAAAGGAGAGGAAGGCTGACTGGTCCCAGAA
>NW_012151080.1:2160-2679 GCF_000956105.1 Propithecus coquereli | reverse complement strand
TAAATTAGTAATAAAATAAAATTTCCCACAAAGAAATGTCTATAACCAAAGGACTTCAATGGTGAATGCTATCAAACTTTTCAATAAGAGTTAACACCAATCGGTCTTTCACAAACACTTCCAAAGAACAGAAGAGAGGAACAGATTCCAACTAGTTTCATGAATTTAGTATTGCTCTGATACTGAAAGCACATAAAAAATCACAAGAAAATAAATTTATACAACAAATATATATCCCTTATGGACATAGACAGAAAATTCTTTCACAAGACATTAGCAAACTAAACATAGCAAAATATAAAAGTGACCATAGACCACTATCAAGTGAGATTTATTCCACAAATGTAAGATTGATTAAGGATATGAAATCAATAAATGTAATATACCATATTAACAGAATAAAAACCAAAACCCACATAATCATCTCTATAGATGCAGATAAAACATAAAAAATAACATTCTTCCATTATAAAAACATCTAACAAACAAGAAGTAGAAAGGGACTTTCTCAATCTGATA
>NW_012151080.1:1574-2110 GCF_000956105.1 Propithecus coquereli | reverse complement strand
AGATGAAGAAAAATAATGTAAAGATCCCAAGGTGGAGCCATGAAGCAGCTCAGGACATACTTGAGGAACAACAAAGAGCCATTGCAGCTGAAATAAGATGAGGAAGTAAGAAAGTGGTAAGAAAGAAGAAAGGAAGTCAGGTATCCAGTCATGTTGGGACTTTTAGGCATTTGTAAGGACATCTATTCCACTTTATGTGAGCCAGGAGACTACTTACAGCACTTAGAGCAGAGAAAGGATGGGATTGACTTACATTTCAAAGAGGTCACTCCAGACATTTGGGTTGTATGGAAGACCACAGTTGACTCAGACCTTTTGGAAGACTACAGTAATAACTAAGACATTAGATGATAGTGGCTTGGCACAAGAGGATGACAGAGAATGATGATAAGCAGTTTTATTCTGGATATAAGTTGAAAAAACTATCAACAGGGTTTGGTGATATATTGATTGTGGGGTAGAAGATACAAAAAAGGCTTAAAAGAATTTTCCCTAAAATCGTAGTAGATGTTGGTATTTCCAGAATGGTAGAATAC
>NW_012151080.1:0-689 GCF_000956105.1 Propithecus coquereli | reverse complement strand
TTTGTTTGTTGATTTTTAGAAATCCAGTCCACCTCATGATGATGCCAGTAACTTGAGGATAATGAAGAGTGTGAAGTGTCCATCAAAGGCCATGACAATTGACCCATTGTTGAGCGTCCTTTTAGACAAAATGTATACCATCGTCAGGCTTCGGATGATCTGAAAAGCTAAAAATATGGCACAGTTTTGTTTCAAGGGAAAATACAGTACCAGAATCATCTGGCCAGACTGGAACAGCAGTGAGGCACCATGGTTTCCCAGAGAGACAGCCAAGTATTCCATGTGGTCAATTTTCCAGAAGCAGACTGGGACAATACCTCATACAATGTGGCCTCTGTCAACATAAGACAAATGGGTGAATTGTTGGTAGAAGTCATAACATGCAATGTTTGATGTACATTGTTAACTTCTGCATTGGAATCGTGTACTTAACTGTGTGTCCAGTGCACAGTGGTGGATGTGTTACCATGCCTGGTTTGATGCTAGACCCAGGTAGAGATGTCAGTGATTGGGCAGTGCTAGCTTGGTCAGCAATTTGATTGCAGTCAATCTCATCAGAGCATGGGCCCTAACTATGGGTATCTTCCTGAGTGATCCAGACTGTCCAATCAGCAGCAGTGATTTATTTCTACAGTTCATGGTTCCAAAGAGAGGAATCTTTGATGTGCTAGACTATAGTCTTCCAAGTG
>NW_012151079.1:7567-8909 GCF_000956105.1 Propithecus coquereli | reverse complement strand
GTGAGTGCACCGAAACACAGATTTTATCCCTATTACCTACTTGTGATGAGAAAATATCAGCAGATTCTGTTGCTAGGGAACAATTGAATACTGAAATAGTTTTTTTTTGGGGGGGGGGACTTGTAAATTCAATTCTTTGACAGTTCTACTCTCACAGAGCAAAAATTTATTCAGTCACTACAAAGAAAGATGCATCACCTGTTAGTTTTCCAATTTAAAAATTTTGCACAGGGGGAGCTGAGAATGTGTAAAATGTTACAGGATTGATTAAGTATTGAGAGTGTAATTTTTAGCAATGACTGGACATTGAAAAATAATTCTGTATGTGCCTTTGAGTTTCAGTTTTCTTAAAATTTTATGATTCATTATTAATGAGAGAGTGAGAGCAGGTACAAGAGACATATACATACACCTGACACATAGGAGTTTAAACCAAAGTAAAATGCTGCACTAATTAAAACAACTTTCTCATAGGAATAGTATTGGCTACATCCTATGTTAAATCACCCAGGTCTGCTCTTTTACCTATAATGTGCCAGAGAAAGAATTAATATTAAAAAAGTGTGTGGTTATAATCAGTTCGACTTTCTGATTGTCATTTAGTTTTGTCATATTTGTATGTTTAGAAAAAAGATTTTTACTCAACTCCAATCTGTTACTTTTCTTAAGTATCTACTATGTGCCAGGCAGAAACACTGGAGACACAGGTATGATTAAGCTTTCAGGGTGCTCAGAATGTGTGAGAGGGAGCAGCAATGGAGGAGACATGTAAATGGTCATCATACATGTGGTCAATAAATAGAGAAGTGTGTACTAGGTAAAGAGGCAGCACAAAGAAGAGGGTGATGAACTTAGTCTGGGAATTGCAGAGAGAGCTTCAAAGATGTCAGCTCTTAGCAGGGTTTTTCAAGGTTCTTTCTTAGATGTGAATAGTCCCTTGACCTTGTCTCTTTTGAGGGGTAGGGAGTGGGAAATAAGACCTCGCATTTTTAAAATTATTTCTAAGTCCCCTGCTTGTTTCTTCTTTGTCCATACCTTTGGCTGGTAATGAGCCTCGACATTTATTTTCTTGCCAGATCCACTCAGGCAGGTGAGAACTGGCCATATACCAGTTTCTAATTCTGTACCTTCCAATTTCACTGCTGGTCTATTTAATTGCACATATACATTTAGGAATTAGTCAGGGAGTGCAGAATCCATCTTCTGATTTACATGCATTGAGAATCTTGTGTCTCAGAAATAAAAATCTTAATAAGGCTTTATGTCTTTATCCAAGTGACAGAACCCAAGTAGGCAGTGTATATACTAAAATTGGAGTGGTGCAGACAATGTTATCTGAAAT
>NW_012151079.1:6135-7517 GCF_000956105.1 Propithecus coquereli | reverse complement strand
GTCTCTAATGTCCATTATACCACCTCGTGTACCCCTGTGTGGCTGTAGCTTAGGTCCGACTTATAAGTGGGACCATGTGGTATTTGGTTTTCCATTTCTGCATTACTTAGGATAATTGCCTCTAGTTCCATTCAAGTTGCTGCAAAAGATGTTATTACATCCTTCTTTATGGCTGAGTAGTATTCCATGGTGTGTGTGTGTGTGTGTGGGTGTGTGTGTGTGTATGTGTATGTGTGTGTGTACATACCACATTTTCTTTATTCACTCCGTAGTTGATGGGTACTTAGGTTAATTCCATATCTTTGCAATTGTGAATTGTGTTGTGATAAACATACAACTGTAGTCATCTTTTTGATGTAATGACTTCTTTCCCTTTGGATAGATACCCAGGAGTGGGATCGCTGGGCTGAATGGTAGATCTACTTTTAGTTTTTTGAGAAATCTCCATACTGTTTTTTATAGAAGTTGTACTAATTTACATTCCTACCAACAGTATCTAAGTGAAGAACTCTCTAGTAGGGGGAGCTGAGATGTACATGAAAGGATTCAGTCCATGATGAGGTGCAGAAGAGGAGTGGCCTGAGAGTTGTATCAACTAAGCTCAGAGAATTTTGAGAAAAGATAGAATTGATGCTGGCTTTAAATAATTTGGCTGTAGAGAAATGAGCAGTTTGTAGAGGTAAATTGTTAGGTGCTGGAAAACATGGGTTATATTTAGCAAATGGTTAGTGTTATGATTGGTGAGATGTAATATCTATGAAGAAGCAGCAGCAGCAGAAGCTCATATTGTAACAGTGGGTATCACCAAGCTAATGAGTTTGAGTTTTAGTCTATATGCTAGTGGTTTCCAAACTTTATTGATTGTGTTCCCTCATTTAAAATATCACACTCCTCCTGATGTACAGATGTAGCTATTATAAAACGGGGATTTTAAACAGGATGAGGAAAAAAAATAGAAATAGATATGAGTAATTTGTTTCCCTATATCAGTAGGTCATCTTGTATACCTCCAGTTTGGAATCACTGTTGTAAACGGCTGATGTTATCATAGGAGATGTGTTTTAGCAATAGGAAGTGAGACACAGTGAGAGAGAATGATTTTGATATTGGGTAGGTTGAGATTGTAAGATTAATAGGACATTCTGGTAAATTTGGGTTGGAAGTCTGAAGAGTGCTCAGAGATTCAGAGATAGATTGAGGAGTCACCCATATGGTTGTGAAATTTAAGGCCAAACTAGTGGATGCAATTTCTAAGGAGTAGCATGTAAAGAAGGAAGAGTACCAAATACCAAACTGAATATATTGTAAGAATGGTTGTGGAGATCAGGGGGATAAGAAGTCATTACAAGTAAGTTTTGACATTTCTCTCTCTCTCTCTCTCT
>NW_012151079.1:732-1310 GCF_000956105.1 Propithecus coquereli | reverse complement strand
AAGAAATATCAGTATAGTAAAGCCTGCCCTATTAGAAAGAGTGACCAGTATTTCTTGACAGTTTTAAGTTTGGTACAATAAAGCATGCTATTTAGCTAAGGTGGTAAAAAGAGATGACATTGCAGGTAAAATTGCATAGTAAATGCTATGAGAAGGTGAATTAAAGGTGTGGAGTAAATTGATAAATCAGAAGATTTTATTGTATTTTTGTAAAGGTGTAAAGGGAGAAGAAAAGTTATGACTTATAACACCCTAATCCATTTTAAGTTATTGAAGATGTAATTGACTTTTGGAAAACTTTTCAGTTTCAAAAGTGGGTAAGTGGAGGCTGGTTCTGATATTAGTGGGAAGTGAATGTTCGGTGAGGAAAGCTCTTGTGTACTGATTTACATCTGTGGGAACCCACGTGGGATTTTTCCCCCCCTGTTTCTGATAATGAACCACAGTTGTAGTTTTTATTGCTTGATCACAACTTCTTTATTGTGGTGATCTGGCACCTCTTGTATTATCCTGGATAGAGTTGGAACCCATTCTACTAAGTGAAATATCCCAAGAAAGGAAAACTAAGCACCACATGT
>NW_012151079.1:0-682 GCF_000956105.1 Propithecus coquereli | reverse complement strand
TTATTAAAAGAAATATCAGTATAGTAAAGCCTGCCCTATTAGAAAGAGTGACCAGTATTTCTTGACAGTTTTAAGTTTGGTATAATAAAGCATGCTATTTAGCTAAGGTGGTAAAAAGAGATGATATTGCAGGTAAAATTGCATAGTAAATGCTATGAGAAGGTGGATTAAAGGTGTGGAGTAAATTGATAAATCAGAAGATTTTATTGTATTTTTGTAAAGGTGTAAAGGGAGAAGAAAAGTTATGACTTATAATACCCTAATCCATTTTAAGTTATTGAAGATGTAATTGACTTTTGGAAAACTTTGCAGTTTCAAAAGTGGGTAAGTGGAGGCTGGTTCTGATGTTAGTGGGAAGTGAATGTTCGGTGAGGAAAGCTCTTGTGTACTGATTTACATCTGTGGGAACCCACGTGGGATTTTTTCCCCCCCTGTTTCTGATAATGAACCACAGTTGTAGTTTTTATTGCTTGATCACAACTTCTTTATTGTGTTTTTGTGGCCAAATATAATTCATGCTTCCTCCAGTTGAAGCTGTAATTCCTGCTTGTAGCATTGCTGAAAGTACATAATTCATGAATGATTTAAAAAAAAAAATCTCTGAGTCTTGCTTGTTATAATACTAACCAATAGTTTGACATTTATTTTCCTTCAGTAAGTTCTCAGCTTCTGAGAATACCAT
>NW_012151078.1:6548-6930 GCF_000956105.1 Propithecus coquereli | reverse complement strand
AGCACATCTGCACAGCTCTGGTATGGGGCAAGGTATAAAGTGACAGCTAGCTACAGCCTTCTTGTTACTTTGAAATAGCAAGTAATAAGCTCGACGAATAAACGTATGTAACTGAATACTGAGTTTGTTTCTCAAGAAAGCTAGTTACGAACAGGTAACTGAGCCCACGCATCTGCTGACATCAACGTTCAACCCAGGACTGTCTGAAAACAGGAGACAGATCCGGCAGAGCACTGACCTCAGGGTCAGCTGGTACTTTATGAAGATAGGTACAACTGTAGAGATACAGTGTGTGTAAACCACACCTTCATTTATAACATAATTATTTACCATAATTTTGATAATTTTTTATTCCATATTTTCCTGGGCATACATGAAAAGT
>NW_012151078.1:6095-6498 GCF_000956105.1 Propithecus coquereli | reverse complement strand
GCCTGGTTTCGAACTCCTGAGCTCAAACAATCCCCCGCCTCGGCCTCCCAGAGAGCTAGGATTATAGGCGTGAGCCACCGCGCCTGGCCTCAGCTGAAAATCTTTAATGAAAGTATTTAATAAATGTAGAGCCAAAACTCTCCAGCTTTTGATATCTTTTGCAAATTTCTTTCTGATTTTAGTAGAGACGGGGGTCTCGCTCTTGCTCAGGCTGGTTTCGAACTCCTGAGCTCAAACAATCCCCCGCCTCGGCCTCCCAGAGAGCTAGGATTATAGGCGTGAGCCACCGCGCCCGGCCTCAGCTGAAAATCTTTAATGAAAGTATTTAATAAATGTAGAGCCAAAACTCTCCAGCTTTTGATATCTTTTGCAAATTGTAGTTACTGAAAATAAAGCTTGTAAA
>NW_012151078.1:2497-2812 GCF_000956105.1 Propithecus coquereli | reverse complement strand
ATTTGAAGTACTTTACTTTTATTTTTTTGAGACAGGGTCTTGCTCTGTTACCCAGACTAGAGTGCAGTGGCATCATCATAGCTCACCGCAACCTCAAACTCCTGGCCTCAAGCAATCCTCCTGCCTCGGCTTCCCAAATTGCTAGGATTACAGGCGTGAGCCACCGCACCTGGCCTGAAGTACTTTAAAAAGATATTTTATGTGTATGTATACCCGTAACGCTGTTGACTTAGATTACTAACTTAATAATTATATGGAAGGAACTACCCAGAGATTAGAGACTGCATTCAACAAATCAGCACAAATGAGAGCAGG
>NW_012151078.1:0-1117 GCF_000956105.1 Propithecus coquereli | reverse complement strand
TGCATTTTCATATAAATAGAAAAACTCATCCTAAAATTCATATGGAATCTCAAGGGCTCCTGAACAGCCAAAACAGTCTTGAAAAGGTATAACAAAATGGAGGTCTCATACTTCCTGATTTCAGAATTTCCTACAAAGCTACAGTTATCAAACAAGTGTGGCACTGGCACAAGAACAGTCATACGGACCAAAGGAACAGAACGGAGAGCCCAGAAAGAAACCCTCGCACGTATGGTCCAGCTGATCTGTGATGGGTTGCCAGGACCATTCAGCAGGGATGCACATTCTCTGCTATAGTATTTTCAGAAACAGGGAAAACCAGATGTTCGTGGGCAAAAGAATGGAGTTGGACCCTTATCTTACACCTCATACAAAAATCAACTCAAAATGGATCAAAGACTTAAATTTTAAAAAACTATAAAACTCTTAGTAGAAAACTGGGGCAATCTTCATGATCTTGGATTAATCAATGCTTTCTAAAGTGTGACATCAAAAGTACAGGCAATAAAAAAAGTACAGGCAATTAAAAAAGACAAATTAGACTTCATCAAAATTTAAAGCTTATGTACATCAAAGGATACTATGAAGAAGACAAATGACAGAATGAAAGAAAATATTTACAAACTGTGTATCTGATAAGAGATTACTATCCAGAGTATATAAAGAATTCCTATAACTCAACAAGAAAACAATCCAATTTAAAAATAGGCAAAGGATTTGAACAGACTTTTCTCCAAAGAAGATACACAGATGGCCAATAAGCACATGAAAAGATACTCAACATCACTAATCATTAGGGAAATGCAAACCAAAGCCCCCATGAGATACCACCCCACACATGCTAGGAATGGCTGTCAAAAAGAAAAACAAAAATAGCAAGTGCTAGCAAGGATACAGAGAAATTGGAACCTTCATACACTGTTGGTGGGAACATAAAATGGTGCAGCCACTGTGCAAAACAGTTTGTTGGTTCCTCAAAAAGTTAAATATGGTTTACCATATGACCCAAAAATTGTACTCCTAGGTTTATACCCAAAGAACTGAAAACAGGGGCTCAGACAGATACTTGTTTATAGCCGCATCATGACAGTCAAAAGGAAGGAACAACCCAAGTGTC
>NW_012151077.1:19182-19503 GCF_000956105.1 Propithecus coquereli | reverse complement strand
GGGAAGAGGCCACTCTCATGCAACCTCGCTCCGAGGAGTTCTTTTGCGGGGTAGGGAGGGTGCAACTCACCCCTAGGCATATAAACAAGACCTTTTGAAATTATAGGAACTTTTTCAGGCCTCTTAGAACACCATCATTACTACCTTCTCCAATGTTTGCTTCCTCAAGCACAAATTTTCTTTATGCTTTGTAAATTAACACTGCTCCTCCACTTTGTGAACATTCAGACATTCAGATTTCGTGGAAAAAATAAACTGTTTTGTGCACAGCATATTATACTTTCAAAAATGATTTTTGAAATCTGGGAATTTTTGCTTCCT
>NW_012151077.1:13938-14907 GCF_000956105.1 Propithecus coquereli | reverse complement strand
ACAACAACTCCAGCAGTCCTCCTTTGGCAAAATCTTCTGAAAATGCGGTTGTGCACAGATACACTAGAGGTAGACTGAAGGGCCCTGTCTCTTAGGATGAAGTGTAACCTATTCATTCTCGGAGCAGTTATTCAAAGATTTACTGAAAGAGAATTAGCTAGATCTGAGGTAGCAAAATAAGTTTAACCAGGGACACTTGGGTGACCTTCTGGGTCCAGTCTGTGTGGCCGTTTCTCGACGTAAAGGTGTGAAAACGGCAGCGTGACCAGGGGGCGGGACAGAGGGTAGGTCAGAGAGTTGCCGAAGCCGTAGACTCTTCCCGAGGAGTCCTGCGGGTGCAGTGAGCAGGATAAAGAGACCTTTTTAACAGAGCCAGCAAATCTTTTAATGACGACATAATCTCTCCTGAGCCGGAGAGTTTCAGAGGTCAGATATCTGAAGACGGGAGGGAGAGGAGTCCAGCGTCTGCCTGCTGAGAGACTGAGCAGGAACGGTCGGTTTCAAGTTAAATGCTGATTTGCAATCTCATTGAAAGGTAAAAAAAGAGTTTATCAATGATTTATTTTTTAAAGCCACTTGTAGTCACTTCCAGGTTGCACTAATGTAAAACATTAGGGACGTTTGAATAAGTAACTCGTAAGTGTATCCAAGAGTGTCTGAGCTGGTTTCACTTCATACAGAGAAGGGCTGTGTGTGACCTTCACGTCTGCTCAAGGACAGAGGATGAGACACCTTCGTCCCGTCTGGAGGGAGCCTCAGCTCCTGCTGCAGCACAAACGAAATCACTCAGGCATCTACCGTCTTGGAAACAAAACCAAGTTAACACATCAACTTCTGCATGTGTAAAAAGTTAAAATAGAGGCCGGGCATGGTGGCTCACGCCTGTAATCCTAGCTCTCTGGGAGGCCAAGGCAGGCGGATTGTTTGAGCTCAGGAGTTCGAAACCAGCCTGAGCAAGAGCGAGACCCC
>NW_012151077.1:10505-10827 GCF_000956105.1 Propithecus coquereli | reverse complement strand
TGTGCAATGATTTATAAAGTATCTCAGATCTAAAATCCCGGGCTTTGGTTCTTATGTTTAAGGTATAAGAGGCCCTTGTGTTGGTTTAGAAAAAACATAATCTGATATTCTGGAGTCTCAGAAGCTGCGTGTAAAAGCTACCGTTATTGTTACCAAATAGGTTACAAAACCTACTTCAGTTTCCAAACCTCCATTTCATATTTTGTGAGATGGGGCAGCCACTATTCACTTCCTTGGATTGTTTAGAGGATTAAAAAACCTGATGTATTTTGTACTGGCACAGCTCTAGAAATCAGTCATTTTTCCCACTACAAATTGAATC
>NW_012151077.1:0-1740 GCF_000956105.1 Propithecus coquereli | reverse complement strand
GAATAGGCTTCATTTGAAAATTGTTGCAAAAATTCTTCGGCTCGCTATTAGTAGTATTAACAGTAATTAAATTCACATTGCGGTTAATGGAAGTCAGCTGTTGTTAGGAAACTACAGTGACAGTTTGCCAGTCTGACTTTTTAGTTCCTTTTGTGTTGCTATAAAAGAATACCTCAGAAATGGGTAATTTATAAAGGAAAGAGGATGATTTCGCTCCCAGTTCTGCAGGCTGAGACGTCCCAGGGCGTGGCCCCGTAACTCGGCAGAGAAGGGGACACGTGCCAAAGGGCCAATCCAATGGCAGGGCTGGGCTGGCTGCATTTCCACCCTCTCTCTCAGGAGCTAACCCGTTCCCAGGACAGCAACCCAGCCACGCTCACTCCCGGGAGAGCAGGGCCACGCCCCTCGCGAGGGCGGTGCCCGTGACCCGACACCTGCCTGGGGGCCCCCATCCGCCACGTTCACCCGCCCTCTCGCCCACCCACTACCACTCTTCAGCCATCTCGACAGCTTTGTGCAGGGAAACATCCGCAACCAGCAGGATGCAGAAAATGCTTCCCAAGAGTTTGAGGAACCCCGAAGCCTGGATTTTTACGCTACAGGAATAAACAATCTTACTTCTCGTTAGCAAACATGTGTTGATTGCAATGGTTTCTATTTCGATTAATAAAGACGTGTTTGGACCTAGTTATAACGATTTAAAATCCACGGTCCAAAACCACAATTACTTTCACACTGACCTAATACAGAGCTATACATTTTGCACACGTTTTACCCAATCTGGGGCTTTTATCTTCATTCTGATTTTCTTTGGCCACAGAAAGTATTAAGTTCGAATATAGAAAATGGATCAGATTGTCTTTTATAATTCTTCGCTGCCGTATCTGTGCTGTCCCTGGGTGACCCAGGATGTGCTCTGATACAATCTATAGACCCCACTGTTCTGTCTCTAGCCCAGTCTTCCTATAACCTTCCGAGACTTTCAAACTAACTTTTCGAACTTCTTGTCCTCCCTCATACTTTAACTCCAGAATCCCACATCCAACTGCCTACTTCACACCGTGTGCGGGTATCTAGTAGATATCTAAAAATTAATGTTCGACGCGCGGAACTTCTCCCCCCAAAACGCTACTCTCCTGCAGCCAGAGCTTGGCAGAACCTCGAACAGGACTCTTGTGTAATTAGACAACGGCACGTTTTACTTTTGAAAGAGCAACAGCTGTCCATAACAAAACTGTTTTGAGAAGTTAGAAATCTTATGAAAGATTAAAGAATGTGAGACTCTCATGGCAACTGTTCTATTTATTTTGCAAATAATGCCTGTTTAAAATTCAAACACTATGCTTTTCATCGGGGTTTACATTTTGCTGCAGCAAACACTGTATAGCATTTCCACGAGCCTCAGAGGACATCCGAAACTCAGCAATAGATTAGAGTAATAAGAACTCTGAGCACTTCATAGAACATCATATATAAAGCAGAAATAAGACAGTTGTTTTCTGAAAATAGGGAGTTAACCACCTGGGTAAGTTTCTGTAGTCTTCTAGTAAAAACCAAAGCAATTCCTTGTCTCATTCGTCTTAAAAATGAAAAGAAAAACCAGGCAAAGCTTTGTTCTAATTCCCAGATTTCATTCGCTTGTAACCGAGAAAATGCACAACAGACTTAATATTTAGGTTTCATTAGAAAGCTCTTCCTTTGTTTGGTCCCAGTTGCAAGCTTTTAGAGACAGTCTTGAGA
>NW_012151076.1:9261-9611 GCF_000956105.1 Propithecus coquereli | reverse complement strand
TGGGATTGCTGGATCAAGTGGTAGTTCTACATTTAGTTCTTTGAGGTATCTCCATACTACTTTCCATATAGGTTGTACTAGTTTGCAGTCCCACCAGCAGTGTATGAGTGTTTCTATCTCTCTGAATCCACGCCAACATTTGTTGTTTTGGAACTTTTTGATAAAAGTCATTCTCATTGGAGTTAAGTGATATCTCATTGTGGTTTTGATTTGCATTTCCTTGATGATTAGAGATGTTGAGCACCTGCACTTGAATGTTTATAGCAGCACAATTCACAATTGCAAAGATGTGGAAATAACCCAAGTGCTCATCAATACATGAGTGGATTAATAAAATGTGGTATATGTAT
>NW_012151076.1:4025-4588 GCF_000956105.1 Propithecus coquereli | reverse complement strand
AAATTAGAGACGAAAAGACAGTTGAAACCTGTTTCCTGCCTTTGCGTGCTTAAACTCTAGAGACACTGAGTATAGTGGTTAGGAATCTGGACTTCACAATTACAACAAACAAAAAAATGCAAAAAACTACCTGGGTTTGATTTTCAGATGCTCCATTTGTAAACCATGTGGCCTTTGGCAAATTAGTAACCTCTTCCACCCACCCCCTCTGCAAAATGGTGATAATGAGTCTATATTGAATACATACATATGAAAACATATGTACGTTGTTGTAAAGGTTAAATTGGATTGTGCATAAAAGACACGTAACAAATAACTAGAAGAGTTATAGAATGTGCTCAGTAAGAATTAGTTATTATTTGCTCTGGGATAGCATTCACGTTTAATTTAAAATATATAGCAATGAATATGTATTTTTAGTGTAAAAAGGCAAAAATGCAGCACGTAGTTGCACAGTTGAAGAATTCTGAAAGTTGTTCTGAAATCCACTGAAACATACAAAGTTTTCTCGTTAGAAAACTATAATACTTGTTTTGAGTTTTAACATGCATCTGGTTTGAATT
>NW_012151076.1:1749-2445 GCF_000956105.1 Propithecus coquereli | reverse complement strand
TTATAGCTTTGTCTCTCTATATATTCAATCTACATATAAAATACTTATGCATATGGTGGTTGAAAATACATACTTTTATTTTCATTCACATGGGTAGCCAATTTTTTCATTGTTAAATAAATACAAAATCTGAAATAGAAATTGAAAGGTGGATAGGACCTTAAAAATTATTCAGTCCACGGTCCCATCTTGTTTTTCTGATGACTCAGTTCCACCAAAAGAAAATCCCAGAGTTTAAGGTAATTTGATTAGAATGTGAAAGCTTGATGGCTGCTCTGAAATTGCTTCATTTGGTCAGATCATCTCTTGCTATGACAATTCCTGCTACATGATGTCCATATTAAGCAATTTGACTGGTGCTATCTTCCTGTTTAGCTTCCCCTTCTAGATATTTTTGGCTTTCCCTGAAATTATAGGACTTTACAGCATGATTTGAAATAAATAGTAATGATTCTTGAGCCCTTATTCTTTTAAGATAATTTTTTTTTCATGGTTGTAATTGAGAGAGTTTTTGCAACTTCTGGTTTGGCTCGACCCTCTTCTGAAACTAATAAAGTTTAGTATTCTATTAGTAAATGTGCACCAGATACGAAGATACTCATTTTTGTAGGCCAAGATCAGGTAGGAAAATATATGCAATTTGATTTCTAAAATATATGTATATATACACACAAACACACACATATATATAGAGAG
>NW_012151076.1:0-394 GCF_000956105.1 Propithecus coquereli | reverse complement strand
TTGCACAGCAAGTCATCAGCTATTTAATAGATATGAATTGAAAGAGTTCACGCTGAAGTCATCTCTGCATATAGCATAGTGCTTAATAGCTCATGCTTTGTAGTTAAGAAGCCTTGATTTTATTTCCAGGTCCAGTTATAAGCTGTGTGGCCTTTGGCAAGTTATGTAAACTGTCTTCGCTTCCCCACCTCTAAAATAGTAATATTATCTTAGAGAATTTTTGTGAGTGTTAGTTGGATGATGAATATAAAGAAGTTTAGTGTAGCTGGCTTGTAAAGATCTTCAGTACATCTTAGCTGTTATCTGTGCTATGATGGTTATTGTTGGAATAGTTCAATTATAATTTAAAGTTAAGAATCTTTAGCTAAACGATTAAGCAAAGTAATTCACATGA
>NW_012151075.1:811179-811765 GCF_000956105.1 Propithecus coquereli | reverse complement strand
AAAAGAAATGAGATATCAAGCCATGAAAGACATAGAGGAAACTTAAATGAGTACATAGTACTGAGTGAAAGAAGCCAATTTGAAAAGGCTACATATTGTATGATTTCAACTATATGACATTCTGGAAAATGAAAAGGCAAAACTATGGAGACAATACAAGATCAGTGTTTTCCAGGGGCCATGGGGAAAAAGGAATGAAAAGAGAGCACAGAGGTTCTTAAACTATTCTGTATGATGCTATAAAGGTGGATACATGTCATTATATATTTGTCCAATCCCATGCAGTATACATAGAGTTAACCTTAATGTAAACTATGGATTCTGAGTAATAATAATGTGTTAATTTAGGTTCATAAATTGTAACAAATGTACCACTCTGATGCAGGATTTTGATAACAGGAGAGCTTATGCATGGGTGGGTGCAGGGGCTATATGGGAATTCTCTGTAACTTCTGCACAATTTTGGTGTGAATATAAAACTGCTCTAAAAGTAGTCTATTACAAAATAAATATGTGAGAAGAGCTAGAAAATTTTGAAAATGATGCCTGATGAGGGAGGACTAATTCCACTACATTATAAAAATAT
>NW_012151075.1:810542-811129 GCF_000956105.1 Propithecus coquereli | reverse complement strand
AAAAGAAATGAGATATCAAGCCATGAAAGACATAGAGGAAACTTAAATGAGTACATAGTACTGAGTGAAAGAAGCCAATTTGAAAAGGCTACATACTGTATGATTTCAACTATATGACATTCTGGAAAATGAAAAGGCAAAACTATGGAGACAATAAAAAGATCAGTGTTTTCCAGGGGCCATGGGGAAAAAAGAATGAAAAGAGAGCACAGAGGTTCTTAAACTATTCTGTATGATGCTATAAAGGTGGATACATGTCATTATATATTTGTCCAATCCCTTACAGTATACATAGAGTTAATATTAATGTAAACTATGGATTCTGAGTAATAATAATGTGTTAATTTAGGTTCATAAATTGTAACAAATGTACCACTCTGATGCAGGATTTTGATAAAAGGAGAGCTTATGCATGGGTGGGTGCAGGGGCTATATGGGAATTCTCTGTAACTTCTGCACAATTTTGGTGTGAATATAAAACTGCTCTAAAAATAGTCTATTACAAAATAAATATGTGAGAAGAGCTAGAAAATTTTGAAAATGATGCCTGATGAGGGAGGACTAATTCCACTACATTATAAAAATAT
>NW_012151075.1:808087-808490 GCF_000956105.1 Propithecus coquereli | reverse complement strand
GTAGAGGGGACAAAAAAATACCTGAAATAATGCAAAAAATATGTGTATGTGTGTATTTCTTTTTACTCTGTAATTCTAAACTATATATATAAACTTTAGAAACATTTTTATATACAGCCTTCCAATCTTTTTTTTTTCTATAAAATCTGACATTAATAATAAGCAACAGAGCATAGTGACAATAAGAAGAGCCTATGAATTCAGGCTGCCCAGGTTAATATCCCAGCACTGTCACTTAGTGACCAGCAAACCTTTGGGCCAGTTATTTTGTCTCTGTCTTAGTGTTCTCATCTGTAAAATGAGACTCTAAATGTAGGTACCTTATAATGGGGTTATGATGATTTAATTACACAATGCATATAAAGGACTAGGGATAGAGTCTGAAACAAATTAAGTCTTTGAA
>NW_012151075.1:804845-805511 GCF_000956105.1 Propithecus coquereli | reverse complement strand
ATCTGGGAGGCCGAGGCGGGTGGATTGTTTGAGCTCAGGAGTTCGAGACCAGCCTGAGCAAGAGCGAGACCCTGTCTCTACTAAAAATAGAAAAAAATTAATCAGACAACTGAAAATATATAGAAAAGATTACCCGGGCATAGTGGCACATGCCGGTAGTCCCAGCTACACAGGAGGCTGAGGCAGGAGGATTGCTTGAGCCCAGGAGTTTGAGGTTGCTGTGAGCTAGGCTGACTCCACGGCACTCTAGCCTGGGCAACAGAGTGAGACTCTGTCTCAAAAAAAACAAAACAACAAACAAACAAACAAACAAAAAGAAAGCTCTTATGGCATACACACAGAAACACACACACAAACATGACTGAAAGAATTGTAAATTAAGACCACCGTGAACCACAAATGTACACTTAACAGATTGGCAAAATTTATAAAAAAGGATACTACAAAGTATGGTGAGGATGGGGAGAAGTAAGAACAGTGTGACAGGCAATTTCAGCTCTGTATAACCCAGAGAAATCCACACGTGTCCATACTGGCACACACCTGAAGATATTCATTGTAGTGTTGTTTGTGATGTAAAGAGCAGGAATAACTAGGTTGAAATCATTCACAGATCAATATACAAAATACGGTAAAAATTGGGAATAAAGATGGAGGGAACCTGAC
>NW_012151075.1:803915-804583 GCF_000956105.1 Propithecus coquereli | reverse complement strand
CGGGTGGATTGTTTGAGCTCAGGAGTTCGAGACCAGCCTGAGCAAGAGCGAGACCCTGTCTCTACTAAAAATAGAAAGAAATTAATCAGACAACTGAAAATATATAGAAAAGATTAGCCGGGCATGGTGGCACATGCCTGTAGTCCCAGCTACACAGGAGGCTGAGGCAGGAGGATTGCTTGAGCCCAGGAGTTTGAGGTTGCTGTGAGCTAGGCTGACTCCCCGGCACTCTAGCCTGGGCAACAGAGTGAGACTCTGTCTCAAAAAAAACAAAACAACAAACAAACAAACAAAAAAAAATAAAAAGAAAGCTCTTATGGCATACACACAGAAACACGCACACAAACATGACTGAAAGAATTGTAAATTAAGACCACTGTGAACCACAAATGTACACTTAACAGATTGGCAAAATTTATAAAAAAGGATACTACAAAGTATGGTGAGGATGGGGAGAAGTAAGAACAGCGTGACAGGCAATTTCAGCCCTGTATAACCCAGAGAAATCCACACGTGTCCATACTGGCACACACATGAAGATATTCATCGTAGTGTTGTTTGTGATGTAAAGAGCAGGAATAACTAGGTTGAAATCATTCACAGATCAATATATAAAATACGGTAAAAATTGGGAATAAAGATGGAGGGAACCTGACCAACGATAATTG
>NW_012151075.1:802175-802952 GCF_000956105.1 Propithecus coquereli | reverse complement strand
GCACACAAACACACAGAAACATACACACAGATCCTTAGATAACGATACAGGAAAAATAAAAAATTGGAACTTTAAGTTCTTCATTAAAAACATAGCAACATCTTCAGTATTTTGCTTCTGTTCACTAAGGATACGTATAGTTTTTTCTGATATTTCATGACTATTATGAATGTAGTCCTCCAAATCCATCAGTGAAAACAAAAATCATTTGAGAAGTCTTTAGGCAAATGTTAATTATACTTACCATTTACTGAGTTCTCACAGTGTGCTAGGAGTGATACTAAGTGCTTTATATGCATCAACTCATGTAATTCCCACAAGACACCTATTGTCACAGTATCATCATCATCCCCATTTTACACATAAGAAAACTGAGCTTAGAGGGTCTGATAACTTCCCCATGATAATAGAGATACTGGGCAGGGAAAACCAGTATTTGAAGCCAGATACGTCCCCAAAACACATGCTCTTTATCATCATTCTGCATTTCCTTGTCTCTCTTGGTTGAGAATGAAGAAATGTAATATGAAGGGCTCTTTCTAGCAGTAATGAAAGAGTTAACTACACATAGGTGAACTGAAAATTCTACATAAATTTCAAGTTACCCACACAGTAAACTCTTCAGATCTACTTTCTTTTTTTTTTTAATCTCCTCTCTTTCAGTACATTTACATATCACAAAACAAGTCATGCAAATGTTCTATATAAATATGACATTTGTATCTACTTATTTATCTAAAGTTTCTTCTTGTGAATTCTTATGACTGTTTAAGTTAT
>NW_012151075.1:801256-802125 GCF_000956105.1 Propithecus coquereli | reverse complement strand
ACAGCAAATATGCCTAACAATTGTCAATTAAGCAAAACACTAGATTATATTTTATTTAATTTTGCAATATAAGAATTTCTTATAAAAATTATATGTACACAAACACACAGAAACATACACACAGATCCTTAGATAATGATACAGGAAAAATAAAAAATTGGAACTTAACTTTAAGTTCTTCATTAAAAACATAGCAACATCTTCAGTATTTTGCTTCTGTTCACTAAGGATACGTATAGTTTTTTCTGATATTTTATGACTATTATGAATGTAGTCCTCCAAACCCATCAGTGAAAACAAAAATCATTTGAGAAGTCTTTAGGCAAGTGTTAATTATACTTACCATTTACTGAGTTCTCACAGTGTGCTAGGAGTGATACTAAGTGCTTTATATGCATCAACTCATGTAATTCCCACAAGACACCTATTGTCACAGTATCATCATCATCCCCATTTTACACATAAGAAAACTGAGCTTAGAGGGTCTGATAACTTCCCCATGATAATAGAGACACTGGGCAGGGAAAACCAGTATTTGAAGCCAGATACGTCCCCAAAACACATGCTCTTTATCATCATTCTGCATTTCCTTGTCTCTCTTGGTTGAGAATGAAGAAATGCAATATGAAGGGCTCTTTCTAGCAGTAATTAAAGAGTTAACTACACATAGGTGAACTGAAAATTCTACATAAATTTCAAGTTACCCACACAGTAAACTCTTCAGATCTACTTTCTTTTTTTTTAATCTCCTCTCTTTCAGTACATTTACATATCACAAGTCATGCAAATGTTCTATATAAATATGACATTTGTATCTACTTATTTATCTAAAGTTTCTTCTTGTGAATTCTTATGACTGTTTAAGTTAT
>NW_012151075.1:798190-798656 GCF_000956105.1 Propithecus coquereli | reverse complement strand
TATGACAAAGTTTAAAATCATATTATCTAAAATATGAAGAAATCATACTATGGGATGAGCTAAAGCAGTGCTGGAAGGGAAATTTATGCCACAAAATGCTTGTGAGAAACAAAGATCTCAGATCAGTATTCTGAATTCCTACCCAAAGAAACTAGAAAAACAAAAGCAAAATAAACCAAAAGCAAGCAGAAGAAATAGGATAAGAGCAGAGATCAAACAAATTGAAACAGAGAAAATCACTGAAAGAAAAAACTGTATATTTGAATTTTATTTCAAATCGAATTGATAGACCCTCAGCAAGACTGAAAAAAAAAAAATAAAAAGAGAAGACACAAAAACAAATATCATGAAGGAAATAAGGATATCAATACAGATACTCTAGTCATTTAAAGGATGCTGAAGGACTAGTATAAATAATTTTACAATCATAAATTTAAGAACATAAAAGAAATCAATTAATGTTCCC
>NW_012151075.1:795193-796215 GCF_000956105.1 Propithecus coquereli | reverse complement strand
ATTTTACCAAGAAAAACACATAAGTATTTCAATATTTGTTATTTTAAACAAATATAACATCACTTCTAAATTTTATAAACATAGTAGACATTTTAGAATATCCTGTTTAAAGGTATTAGTTAATTAGATCCTTCCAAAACATCACATCCCAAAACAAAATCTATTGATATCGTAGGAATCAAAGGGTCCCTGGCCCCCAAAGTTTGGGAGCAAAGGCCACTGTTCCCATTAAGACTTGCTGAAAATTTACTGACATGAAGATTAATAGGAGAAAGAATTAAAACTTATACATGGATGCCTTCAGAATGAACGCTCAAAGATGCATGGGAAATTGTCCATTTTTTATGTTTAAAGTATGGACAGCTGTGTAGAAATATGATTGGACAAAAAGGGTGTGAGCCAATTCTAACAGGCTGAGTGGCAGAACCAGCGAGGCTTTTACATTTAGATTCTGCTTAGCCTCTCCGAGTGTGCATTCCTTCCTTCGGGGTGCAGGGCAAGGCCCTTTCTGGTATGGGGTTTTGCAGTAAAACAAAGTAGGTCAGGTAATTACCTTATGGCCACTTTACATGGAATAATTTTAGGTTTTATGGCTAGCTTTCAGAAAAAGGGGTTCTGGCCTTTACGACCTGCCTTGGGTAGAGGAATTCTGGTTTTTATGGCTAGCTTTAGGGAAGAATTGGTACAAGAGGCAGGCAGACAAGGCAAGGTCAGAAAATTTTTGGTTCCGAAGCCTTTATTTTAAGTTAGCTTTCTAAATCCCATGAGCATAAGATCACCTGATTGTAGACTGAGAAAAAAAAAAAAAAATTTCAGCACCTCAACCAATGATACAAGTGGTAACATGCTTTTTACATGAGGATCAAGATTAAGCTGTTTTATTTTTTTTGTTGTTTTTATTTTTTATTTTTTTTGAAACAGAGTCTCACTCTTTTTGCCCGGGCTAGAGTGAGTGCCCTGGCGTCAGCCTCGCTCACAGCAACCTCAAACTCCTGGGCTCAAGCGATCCTCCTGCCTCAGCC
>NW_012151075.1:792113-793653 GCF_000956105.1 Propithecus coquereli | reverse complement strand
GAAAAGAAGAGAGAGAAATAGCTTGAGATATTTTAACTCTATAGCAGTAGGTTGATCATTTGAGCTCTGAATTTTCCTTGATGTAATTTGCCCTTTCGTAAAAACTTGTGCACAAGAATTAGCTATAACCAGATGGAGCCCTAGAAAAACCTGGCATGCCTTTTAATCTTTTTCATTTACAAAAATACTTGCAAGTAGAGGTGCCACAAACCAACTGGGGTGCCCAACGGGGATCATTCTCCTTGTCTTTCTTCGTTTTTAAAGGATTTCCCATTTTTCTTTAAAAGAAGCAACTGAACTGTAATACAGGGATTGGTGTTATGGATCAGAGTAGGGCTTCTCAGTGTTTCACCACTGAGTCGGTCCCACCCTCTTACATGTCTCAGTTTCTCTCTTGGGGGTCTAGTGCCTCCAAGAGAGCTCAAATTGCCCTCTCAAAATGCCCAGTGATCAGTTCTTATATGCATTTCCTGGGTAAACCTTCTTTTAATTAATTTGTTGGTGGGTTCCCTATAGGGCCACTGACAATTCGGGGAATCGCCCCAGGCAATTCCCACTCAGGACCCTGGTCACTCAGGGCTTTAAAGGCTGGGAAGAGTAAAATGCCCCTTCTCTTTGGAGCTGAGGAACTCAGTCTCCCATTTATCTACAAACAAAACAGTTCAGTTTCCTCTTTCAAAAATGCACAGAAAAGCCAATTGATATTAATTTTAGCATAAAAAGACAATGGAGAAGACCCTTTAGAATGCACCTCCAAATCTAAGTTCGCATCCCAAGCAACAATTCCTAGGAAAAGAACCAGCTGAGAGTAAATCAAGACCATCAACCAAAAATCGGATGTCCGGAGCTCAGGAGGACTTACCAGTTGTGCCCAAGGAGAACCTCGGAGTTGGAGGGCCCAAAGGGGCCATGCCGGTACCTGGTGCTGAGTTCAGGCTACTCCTTCAGTGGTCCTGAGTCTTCTCTGAGCCCCACGACTGGGCACCAATCTTGTTAATGGAAAAAAAAGCCAAACTCTGTGAAATAATTTTAAAGAGATTTACTCTGAGCCAATTTTGAGGATCATGACCCAGAGCCATGTTCAAGAAGCCTTGAGCAAGTGGACGCGCTGTGGCTGGGTTACAGGTTGGCTTTATACATTTCAGGGAGACAGGGGTTACAGGTAAAGTCATAAATCACTATGCAGGAGGCATACATTGGTTTGGCCCCAAAAGGGGAGCCATCTCGAAGGGGAGTGGGCTTACAGCTTATAGGTGGGTTTAAAGATTATTTGGCTTGTAATTGGTTAAAGACAAGAAGCTTTATCTAAAGGCTTGGAATGTTTTAACATAAGGAGCTGTTTATCAGAGACAAGCCTGGGGACATGGATTTGTTGTGTAAATTGAGGACCTGCAGGTCTGTCTTGCATGTCCTTAGGCCTGTTAATGGGTTAGGAAGGATGTCCCCAAGAAGGAAGGGGGCATGATGAGGCATGTCTGACCTCCCTCTTCCTGGCAGGCAATTTAGTTTTAGGATATTCCTTTGGCCATGAGGGGGTCCA
>NW_012151075.1:775391-777870 GCF_000956105.1 Propithecus coquereli | reverse complement strand
ATGTGCAGAGCCTGATAGGATAACTTGATTTCCTGCAGGATTACTGGAAGAGATTTTTGGGTATAAAAATTTGTATGTCATTGTTAAATTAAATAAGCAGGAGGCCATTTGCCTGAGGCTGTCTCAGTATTTTGAGTTCCTACTTGATGAACTGCAACCTAACTTAGTATGTAAATGAACTGAACCCTAACTTAGGAGTATACTTTTTACAACATGTAACCAGGTCTCAGTCATTCACAAGCAGCTAAGTTTCAGCCAGTCACAAACTGCCAACTGATCAGCACATGTCCAGATAAGCAAATACCTAGCTGTAACCAGTCAAGCTATTCCTATATTTCCATTATCTTTCTATAAATACTCATTGACCATGTTGCACATCAGAGCTCTCTGAAACCTCTTCTGGTTCAGAGTGCTACCTAATTCATGAATCATTCTTTGCTCAAATTAAACTCTGTTAAATTTATTTTGTCTAAAAGTGTTTCTTTTAACATCATCTAGGTATCTCAGACTTATGTCTAATGGAGTTTTTCTCACATATATAAAATCTATTGAAATATACTCTGCCATATTTGTACTGAAAGGATATTTGTATATTAGTTATTGCCATGTTTTTAGTCTGTTACTATTAATAAAATGGTTCTTGATATTATCATCAACAAATATTTTCTGAAGATCTATTATATGAAAAAAATCTCTCCTAGACAGTTAAAAGGATACAAATAAGTACAAGGAAAAGTCCTACCTTCTAAGAGTTACAATTTAATTGAAGAGATAAGTAAAACACATGTAAAAAAATGACAGAAATAAAAATGTATGGTGTGTCAAATGACTGATATGTGTAAGACATACTGTAAAAATTCAGAGAAAGAAGAGTTTTAAAGAATTGATTGAAAGGGTGAATGAATGACCCAAAGGACACATGTCATACACAGGCTATGTGAGAGCAACATGGCTGGTTTATTCACCTGGGTGCAGGTGGGCTGAGTCCGAAAAGAGAGTCAGCACAGAAGGGGGTTTAGCGAGGGTTTTTATAAACAGGAATAGCCGACCCCCTCCCACCTGCCCTGTTCAGTTCTTTGTTTCTGGGCCAAACTGGCAGGTGAAGAATTTCTTCCTGCTACGTGCAGCAGAGGACGGTGGGCAGAACAGCTGTTTGTAGTAAATTCTTCTTCAAACAACCAACTCTTATGACCCCTTTGCTCCAGTTACATCCATCCTTCTGCTCTGGTGTGGTCCTTATCAGGAGAGCTAGGGATGGATAGCCTTGGTCTCCATCAGGGAGGGTGGGGGAAGAAATGCTGGCTGTAGCTGTCAGATCTACAAAGTCCAGGGACTCCCCAGACTCCTGCGGCTATTGTTTTACAAGCCTAAGTTTTGCATTAACCACATCCTGTCCTTTACATACTTTTCGGGTTCCCACCTGGAATAAACCTAACACTGATAAGATTTGAACTCAGCCTTAAACACATATTAGGCATTAGATATTTATCAGGTAAAGAGTGCCCTGAGCAGATGACATAACCTCTCAAAAAATCATTTATGATGACATAATTGAAGGAAGTAAACTATGTCATAAAGAAAAGTAATTTATTTCACTGTATAGTACTGAGGCAGGTCATACTGATTTGAATGTATTATAATTTTTCTAAACAGTGCTACAAACTATTTGGGGTTTGCATATGCATTGATAAGTGATATTGACTTATATTTTCATTTCTATTTTCTTGAGCAGTTCTTGTTCAGGTTCATATCAAGTTATACAAGTTGTATCAACTAATATTGTTGTCCTTCCACACACTGGTATCATTGCAATGACTGTTTTTGGCCAGATCATTCAGTTGACTTTTCTGGTTGATTTAGGACTGTGATGCACCAGTAATTTTTTTTTTTTTAATCATCTTTGAATGTTGGGATTATGCGCTCTTTAGAGATAATTCTTACGTGCAATACCTCATGCTTCTCCCAATTTTATTTTGTTAGTGGCGGATTTTTGCTTACTGATTTAATGTCTTTGTGAACTTAAAATTTTAAGGCTCATCCCCCGTCCCCCGCCAGCTGACTGAATGGATCCCCTCATGGCCAAAGGAATATTCTAAAACTAAATTGTCTGCCAGGAGGAGGGAGGTCAGACATGCCTCATCATGCCCCCCCTCCCTTCTTGGAGACATCCTTTGTAACCCATTCATTAACAGGCCTAAGGGTATTCAAGACAAACCTGCAGGCCCTCAATTTACATAACAAATCTATGTCCAGTGGCTTATCTCTGATCAACAGTTCTTATGTTAAAACATTCCAAGCCTTTAGACAAAGCTTCATGTCTTTAACCAATTACAAGCCAAAGAATCTTTAAACCCACCTGTAACCTGTAAGCACCCCCCACCCAAGATGGCCCAACTTTTCAGGCCAAACCAATGTATTCCTCCCACATAGTGATTTACGACTTTACCTGTAACCCCTGCCTCCCTGAAATGTATAAAAC
>NW_012151075.1:773829-775341 GCF_000956105.1 Propithecus coquereli | reverse complement strand
ATCCATCCACCTCAGCCTCCCAGAGTACTAGGATTACAGGTGTGAGCCACCACGCCCGGCCTGTTATGTGTGTTTTAGAACATTATGGCAGAGTACAGATGCTGTCCCCTGTAACAATCTAATAGGGACCTCTGTTAAGCTCTTTTTATATTTTAATATACATACAGAATAATTAACTTTTCTGATGAATTGTAACACATACATCGATTATTCTAACCACCACCACTAACAATGCACAGAATAATTCCAATACTCCAAGAATTCCCTCATCCTACTTCTTTGCTTTCAGACTCCCCACTACCACCCTGCAGCCTCTAGGAACTACTGAACTGGTTTCAATCTCTATGGTTTTGTTTGCTCCAGAATGTGTAAGGAATGGAATCATACAGTATGTAACCTTTTGAGAATATCTTCTTTCACTTAACAACATGTATTTGAGATTCATTCAAGTTGTTTTGAATATCAAGTTTTTGTTTTTTTTTTTTTTATTGCTGAGTAGTGTTTCATGGTATGTATGTACCTCAGTTTGTTGAACCATTCACCCATTGAAGAACATACATTCAAGTCATATTCACTTATGGACAATTAAAAAATACCAGTATGAATGAGTTTTCATTTCTCAAATATAAATGCATAGACCTGGAATTTATAGGTCATATAGTAACTTCATAAAACAAAATGCCAAACCGTTTTTCAGAAGTGCTATACAATTTTTCATTTATAACAGCAGTACATGAGAAATTTAATTGCTCTGCATCCTTGTCAGCACTTGGTATTGAGATTTTCTTTTTTAAAAAATTAACCATTCTAATACATGTGTAATGTTTGTTAAGCTAGACAAATAATGATAACAGAAACATAATGGGGAAGTGGTGTCTTTGGAGAGACTTAGGATTTCTATCTTCCGTTGGGAGTGAGGAGCAGTGAAAAACTTCGTCTGTGTCTGTAGGTAAGATGGGATTGCCCACAAATTTAAGTTTTCTTCACCTACAACAACATTGTCTAAACAGAAAACAAACAAAAAACAAAGTTCTGAAAAATTTTGTATTCGTCTCCTGATTTATGCTATTACTAATATTTACACTTGTGTTCCAGAAATCAGTCGAAATAAAGTGTTATCTTAGCTGGTATGTGTGTGCATGTGTGTGTTCATGTATGCATGTGCATCTACTCGTGTATTTAGCCTGACCTATCATCTATAGCTGCAGTCCCCAGTCTGGCCTGGTAGGAAACAGGCTGAACAGCAGGTGAGCTGTGGATGAGCAAAGGAAGCTTCCTCTGTCTTCACAGACACTCCCCATCGCTCACATCACTGCATAAGCACATCTTCTCAGATCAGCAGAGGCATTAGATTCTCATAGGAGGGTGAATCCTACTATAAACTGCACTAGGGTGGGATCTAGGTTGTATGCACCTTATGAGAATTTAATGCCTGATGATTTGAGGTGGAGCTGAGGCTGTGATTTGTAGCCACTGGGGAGTGGCTACAATACAGTGGCTACAAATACAGTG
>NW_012151075.1:771272-773779 GCF_000956105.1 Propithecus coquereli | reverse complement strand
GGCGTCTCCTGACAGCAGCAGATAAGAATATTAAGTGTGCCACTGAAATAATGGTCTTGATACAGGCCGTGGCTGAGCGCAAGCAGATGGCCAACACGGCAAAAAGACGTCAGGCCACTGACAGAGCTTCTAGGAAGGCTACTGGAGATGATCTGTTCTCTGAAAGCCACTAGAGGAGATCTGTTCTCTGGGCCTCAATTCCTTGAGTAGATTTAGACTTCCTTTAAAGCTAAAGACTGGGACTCTGGTGCCATTTGGGGTGGCACAGCTAAGTGGAGACGAATTTCTCACAGACTTGTTCTCCTACTTAAAACTTTGGTCTGACAGTCCCAGCTACTCGGGAGGCTGAGGCAGGAGGATCGCTTGAGCCCAGGAGTTTGAGGTTGCCGTGAGCTAGGCTGATGCCACAGCACTCTAGACCGGGCAACAGAGTGGGAGTCTGTCTCAAAAAAAAAAAAAAAAAAAACTTTGGTCCGGTCTCTTTTGAGGCACCCACACGCACATTAGAGGTGTGATGCCTTAATGGATTTGGGGAACCTCATTTGGGAAAACCCCATTTACAATGGTCTGTTTCTGTGCTTGCCTTAATGGATTTGGTGAGACTTCATTTGGAAAGATCCTGTGTACAACAAACTGTTTATATGCTCGAGGTGGTCCAAGGACAGAAAGGCGACCCGCTGCACAGGAAGCCCAACATGTAGGGGGCCCAACAGTTTTGATGATTGACAGTTTCACTTGGTGTTAGGAGGTATCTTTTCAGGCTGGGAATATAGAGAGTGTCTAAAGCTCCAAGATGGGCTCCTACCAGGAGCTGCTGGCCTGGGACAGGGCCTTTGCTGAGTTCTTCTACATGTATGCCAGTGGAGCAGGAACAAGCCTCAGAAGACAATGGGATGACAGACATCGGCAGTCCAGAGAAAGAGGCCAAGGAGGTAGAAATTGGCATGCTGGTGATGGACGCTGTGGACAGGCAGCTGCTGATACAGCTCAACAGCCCCTCCTTCTACAGTGAGGATGTCAACAAGCTCCACAGCCAAGAAAGAAGGGACGTGGAAACCAAAAAGGTTCAGACAGCCTCATTGTCGACAGGACCCAGGAGTCCAGGGAGCCCTGGGCATTTCACAAGTGATCTGAAGTAACTGTATAAGGAAGGGGGGAAATGAAAACGTCAATATTTTTTTGCTAACCTTTCTTTGATTATTTGTTCTGCCTATAGGATGGAGAGACAATTCCCAGTGAGGATTCCTCTGGGCTATTACCTCTTCTGTTGATCTGTATTTGTCATCTGTATATGATTTCTGAATTTGCAGAAGATGGTCTCTCGATTGCCTACAGGGTGCTTTGTTGCCCAGCCCTGTATTGGACACTGTCTACAAGGTGACAGTCCGTTTTGCCTTGACAATCCTCGTTGTTGTAGTTATTGTTTTTTTTTTTCTTCTGTTGTTGTAAATGTACTGCCAAAGCTTTGCAATGACTTACCTAGGTATAAACCTTCCATCTGAAACATCACCCCAATTTTAGCTGGAAGTAGCTGTATGTCTACATTGCCCTGTCTCCCATAGATATGGAAGGGTAAAATTGACAGGGGGGAATATGTAACAGGGAAGGGCATGGGAAAAAAAATACAGATTTTTTTTTCTGTCCCTTTAAAACTTTCCCTACTCTTTTTGGGAACTGCAGACTGGCCTGCATCCCTGAGGCAGGTTTTGTTAAAACTCCTAGGTGGTGCCAGCCCCCTAGGTGGGCAGCTGGTGGAGTTCACAGGCTTTGTCTTTGGCAGAGATGGGAGGATTAGAATAGATAACCACAGTAATTGCCTGAAGCTGAGAAACCTCTCTTTAAAATCTCTGTATTTCTGCCTATGTTAAGGAAAAATTTGGATTTTGAGACCATGGTCTGCTTTTTCCTCCCTTTGCCAGCAAAGGTAATAAATCTCTTTCCCCATCCCCCAAAGGCTTGTGCTCATTCTTCTGATTTGGCCTCATGGACAAGCACCAAGTATTTGGTAATGAGGCTAATTCAACATTTGAAAATAAATCAATGTGATTAAACATACAACAGGCTAAAACAGAAAAAGTCATATCATCATATCAATTCATGCAGAAAAGCACTGACAGTATTAAAAAATTATTTATGATACAAACACTCAGCAAATAGTAATAGGGAGTGATGTTCTCAACTAGATAAGGGTATCTACCAAAAGAAAAAAAAACTAAAGCTAATATCATACTTAAAGGTGAAAGACTGAATGTGTTCCCCTAAAGTAAGGAAGAATGCAAGGGTGCCTGCTCTCATCACTCTTATTCAATATAGTATTGGACATTCTAGCCAGCACAATAAAGCAAAAAAAAAAAAAGAAGAAAAGAAAAAGGAAAAAATAAGCATACAAATTGGAAATAAATAAATAAAACAGTCTGTCTTTACTGATGACATGATATTTATATGCAAAATTCTAAAGAATCTATACAAAAGAGGGCCGGGTGCGGTGGCTCACGCCTATAATCCTA
>NW_012151075.1:763685-765678 GCF_000956105.1 Propithecus coquereli | reverse complement strand
TAATTTAAATTCAGCCGAGTACACAGCTAGGTGGTTCTGAACTATATCAATAGAATTTCCTTATATATCAGTATTAGCAGGGGTTGACTGGTGTAGGCTGGGCATGATATGAGCAGATTTTCTAGGATGGCCCTTGTAAGGACAACCTTGCTGAATAAACAGGAAAATATCTAATCCCGTAATTTTCTAATAACAGCTAAAGATCAATCCTCTGTCTCTCTGGGCTCTCTCTGCAGGCAGACAACCTGCTGGGACTCTGTTTTCACAAACTTCTGAAAAGAACCGAAAGGAAATGTAAATCTTTCTCTTCACATTCACCAACTCACAGCCTTTAAAATTTGTTTTACAGCCTCAAGGAGTTCCGGAGAAGCTCCTGGATGGACTGCAGGGGGGCAGACTCCGGGTCTTAGTTTCTTGCCCAAAATGTATCTCAGGAGCAAAATCACATCCCTTGCATAAGCCTGACTATATCTCAGAGATAACCAAGTCTCCAGGAACAGAGAAGAAGCAAGAAAGACAGACAACCTGATGTCTCATAGCTGCCTGCTAATTACTCCACAACAATTACGATTTTTTTTTCTTTGTCCCCATAAAAGCAGCAAGCCACCTGGCCTTGCTACTGGCATCTCCTTTCTCTTTCTTTGGGATGCCACACTGTCTCCCTGGTCTCTCCTCCCCCTACTTCTCTCTCTCTCTCTCATTGTCTCATTCTGTCTTTCTGAGAAGATAAAATAAACTGTTTTACTTTTTATATCTTAATCTCTGCATGAGAAATCTTTCTCCACTCACACTGTCAGCACCTAATAGGCTTTTCATCCTAACAGCCCTTGATAAGGAAGACCCTTATCAACCTAATACTAACCTATCACCTGGCTTCTGCCATCACGCTTACCTATTGCATCAGCCACCTGAGACCCCACCCCTCAGACCACCCCAACCTAATAAAAACGGGAAAAACCTGGTAGACGGGCCTCAGAATTTGGTGGTGAGACCCCTCTGAGCCCGTTGGCGAATAAACTTTGATTCTCCGACTCTCCATGTGCTGCTTGGTTTGTCCTGACTCTCCATGTGCTGCTTGGTTTGTCCTCGGGACCACCCGCTGTAACACCTTAGCATATTTATCATAGTTATGTTTAAATTACTGGTGACAATTCCACCGTGAGTGGTGTAACTGAGTCTGTTTGTGATGCTTTCTCTTTCCTCAAACTGATTGTTGTCTTTGGGTATGGCTTATAATATTTTGGTTGAAAACCAGATGTGCTGTACTGCTTAAAAGAACTCCAGTGTATAGACATTTAGTGATGTGGCAGTAAGTAGTACAGGGAAAGGAATTGTTCTACATTCCTATGATTAGGTCTCAGTCATTTACTGATACTGTGATTCTGGGTTATGACCCTTACCAGAGCTTCTCATGTTCCCCTCCATCTATGTAGAAAAGGGACTAGATGGTTGGAGGTACTTGCATTTGAGTATGTCCCTGCTCCCACGTGGAAGTCTAGGGTGGGTTGGATTTGGGTATTTCCCTTCCCCCAAGTCAGGTATGCTCTGAAAAATCCCGGGAGATTAGGGTCTGGTAGAAAAGTTTCTTCTCAGGGCAGGCCTTTGTGGGGACCAAGGCCCTTGGCCCCCTACTGGTTTGCAGAAAACTAACTGGCTTGAGGCACACTGATTAACAGGAGAAAAGGACACACAAATTTATTTAACATGTATGCATGACAGCCTTCAGAATGAAGACCTCACCTTCCAATGAGGTGAGACTTTATAAAAGAGGGTGTCTATGATAGTGGCCAAACAAGTTTTAGTAGCAATACTAAATTAATTAGTTATGAAAGGGAGAAAGAAACAAGTTTGGCTAGCAAAGGTAGTCTTGTTAAGTAGATGAAGCCTCAAATGCAACATCTTTCAGAGAAAATAGATGGTAAATATTGCTTTTCAGACCTTTAAAGATGTCAGACTCTCAATTGATCTTTCCTAAGATAGATAAGGAAAGACT
>NW_012151075.1:762163-763635 GCF_000956105.1 Propithecus coquereli | reverse complement strand
AATAACATTAGCCATCAGGGAAATACCACTTAAAATTACAGTGAGATATCACTACACACATATCAAAATGAATAAAATAAAAAAAATGATACTATCAAATGCTGGTAAGGATGCAGAGAAACTGGATCACTCATACATTGCTCATGGGAAGGTAGAATTTTGCAGCCATTCTAGAGAAAGCTTGATAGTGTCCTTTAAAAACAAAAACAAAAACAAACACAAACAAAAAAACATGCAAGTGTCATACCAGCCAGCAATTGCTCCCTTGGACATTTAACTTGTAGAAATGAAAACTTAAATTTACACAGCACGAGGAAGTATAAGCGTAGCATATACCCAGAAGGAGGATGAACTGAAATATTGTGAAAAGCCTTGATTATCAAATTAAATACTAGTAATTTGTTATTTTAATGGTACTTGTAATCTCATTTTTTTAATAACTGTACTTCCAAAGTATAGGTTATCCTCACCTTGTATGAATCTTAGAATGTGATATTATCTCATATGTTACAACTGAATGTCATCTGTGACATAATTGCTTTTATTATAAATGAGTAATTCCTAAAGATTCTCATTCATTCTTTCATTCTATGAATGTCAATGTTTGCTTCATATATGACTGGTAGTCTTGAAAATGCTGGGGATGTATCCTTGAACAAGAAAGGCAAATATGTCTCAGATTGGTTTCATTATATTTACATTTAATGGTTAAAAATAAACTTATATAAAATGAAAAGCTTTGTGGAATTATTTTCTTAAGTCTATATATCATGAGGTTACTAGACAACAGGATATTTATTGAAAAAAATGGAATTGTCTTTAGTTTTTAAAAAGGCCACGATAATCCATTTGGGATAATATGTGAAATTTGAGCTCATGGCTAAGTGAAAGATAAAATAATAAGAGCAATAGATAATCTTGAAACTAAAGAGCAATTAGGAATGGAACCGTAAGTGGATAAATTTAAAATAAGCATGACAGGTCAGAGGCCTTTAAAAAGCTGGATGTCTGGAATAAATTTAATGCTACTTGCAGTAACATTGAAGGCCTCCTCAACTCCAACCTCCCCATGTTTATTCTATTACATAGATGCAAATGCCTTGGAGGTATGTATGTGTGTGCACTTGTGTGTGTGTATATTTGTCTTGGAAATCAAATGAATGAACTTTAAAATAGTGAGAAATAGGAAGAAACACACCAAGACTGCAAGAAGATCCATTATGTGAGCATAGTTTGAATAAGAATGAATTTGTGATTGGAGTTGACCATATAAAATAAAGATCTCCAGAAAGCACAGAAGTCACAGGCTGATATTATACTGCCACAATGAGTGGAAAGGGGTTCAAACAATATTATCGGGCCGGGGGCGGTGGCTCACGCCTGTAATCCTAGCACTCTCGGAGGCCGAGGCGGGTGGATCGCTCAAGGTCAGGAGTTCGAGACCAGCCTGAGCAAGAGTGAGACCCCATCTC
>NW_012151075.1:719718-751113 GCF_000956105.1 Propithecus coquereli | reverse complement strand
TTTACTGATACTGTGATTCTGGGTTATGACCCTTACCAGAGCTTCTCATGTTCCACTCCATCTATGTAGAAAAGGGACTAGATGGTTGGAGGTACTTGCATTTGAGTATGTCCCTGCTCCCACGTGGAAGTCTAGGGTGGGTTGGATTTGGGTATTTCCCTTCCCCCAAGTCAGATATGCTCTGAAAAATCCCGGGAGATTAGGGTCTGGTAGAAAAGTTTCTTCTCAGGGTAGGCCTTTGTGGGGACCAAGGCCCTTGGCCCCCTACTGGTTTGCAGAAAACTAACTGGCTTGAGGCACACCGATTAACAGGAGAAAAGGACACACAAATTTATTTAACATGTATGCATGACAGCCTTCAGAATGAAGACCTCACCTTCCAATGAGGTGAGACTTTATAAAAGAGGGTGTCTATGATAGTGGCCAAACAAGTTTTAGTAGCAATACTAAATTAATTAGTTATGAAAAGGAGAAAGAAACAAGTTTGGCTAGCAAAGCTAGTCTTGTTATGTAGATGAAGCCTCAAATGCAACATCTTTCAGAGAAAATAGATGGTAAATATTGCTTTTCAGACCTTTAAAGATGTCAGACTCTCAATTGATCTTTCCTAAGATAGATAAGGAAAGACTTGGCTGCATTAACAGAGATTCTCTGCAGATGCAAATTTCCCCCACACAAGACAGTTTTGCAGTATAACTTCTGTTGAAAAACAGGAATTGATAGTAGGAGAATATACTTTGCTTTGTGTGAGACGAATTGTTTAAGATTAGAGATTAGAGAAAAATGTGCTCTCTCTGATTCTAACTGATGCTATTTGCTTCTGTGACCGTGCTTGCTTTTAGTTGTTTGTTAAATGTAGTTAATCAGAAACAGGAATAAGAGCAGGAGTGACTCCATGACAGGCTGAACTTCCTGGAGTAGGCCTAAGTTTCGGTTTTTCCGAAACGACGCTGCCCTTTCCCCGAAATGACACTGACGACAATTGGCGCCGGCGCGAAAATCCCGAGGCTTGAAGCCACTTTTAAAGGAACCAATCAGGAGCCAATGGGATCAGCCACTTTTAAAGGAACCAATGAACTAAGGAGGGGAGGGGGGGAAGGTGTGCCCAGCGTGTCGTGTGTAAAACAGAAAAAGGTATAAAAGCTTAACCTCTACCCCAAGGCGGGGTCCTAGCCCTTACAAGAGGCCACTGCGTTGGTGCTCTGGGACTTGGACCCTAGCTCGAGCTAGCCAATAAACTCCTTTGCCATTTGCAGCTTTGGTGACTCTGCCTCTCTGTTCCTGGGGCCAAGGGGAACCGGCTCTAACACTTTGTTTTCCAATAGGACCACCAAGCTCAGGGCAAAACTCGCACTGAATTTTGAGTTCCCAAAAGAGAGAGATGCCATGGTGACTGAGCCACACAATGATCTTATAGTGTACTTCATTACTAAGACATTTCTCTATTTGTTTAAACTGCACCTTTTCTTATCTAACATGCAAAGAAATGAGAAGCCTCCTGTAGTGTAGTCATCTGTCTTTGACATTATAATTCTCCCCTGGCCATTATACACACCAAGGTCAAATTCTCTCACAGTACAAAGTTATTTCTGGTATCCCCAAAATCCAAAGAGATCAGGTAACACAATATGAAAGAGAGCCCCTCAAAAGCTAACATGAGAAGAATATATCTACTTACAACCCTTGGGGTTCCATGAAGAAAAACAAGTTGCTGCCCCCAAAATAGTCTGTGGCACCTCTTCTGTTTTCCTTAAGGGGTACGAGGCTGCTAGAGTGGCAAAAGAAAGGAAGGACCAACAGAAAAGTAAATAGAAAAGTAAATAGAGAGACAGACAGAATTCAATTGCCTGAGAAGTTTTTACAAAAAGAGAACAGAAGCTTTAGAACATTATATATCCGTATATGTATATGTATATAGCCTAAATTAGCTTTAATTAAATTGACTTGATTATAGAGCTCTTTAAAATTTTTTTATTCAAATCTCTTATTATCAGATGTTAGCCAAGACAAGTAGCTCATATTTTTGGCTTTTGAACCTTTTTAACTAAAGTTACCCTTCCCAGCAAAACTAATAAGCCTTCAACAAGGACATATGAGGTGTCTTCAAATAGACGGAAAGCAGTTTTTATAAGATCAAAAACCACCCCAAAAATATCTCTAAAAAAGGAAAGTTTTGCTAACCACAAACAGGTTATAACTCACATTTCTGTCCAACCATATCTTCTAGCGTCTCAGATTTTCGGCTGACCATCTGTACACAAAGGCCCAAAAGCCTCATGTGCCCCCCATAGATGGAAAAAGACAGGAAATAAAAATCTGTCTAAGGGAAAATGATCAACAATAAATAAGATACCCCCAAAAGTCAAAAGTTACACGTATATCAAACCAAAACATATTGAGTCCCTGACTGGGAATTGAACCCAGGCTGGGTGCTGAAACACAGAAATTTAACCAATAGGCCACAAGTTGAATTGGCCTTTGTTATGATTCCTGCAGAGGGAGTTATTCACCCAGGGGCAATGTACAAAGGATTTTGTCTTTGTTTAGGTCAGATTTGCGCTCTTTAATTTTGTCAAGAAAATTTTAAAGTTAGGCATGATGCTATAGTGTGTCTTTCTTTTAAATTAATTTTTCTACCAATACAAATAAAGCTGAAACTGCCTTTCTCACAAATCAAAAATGGGGTGCAAGGTGAGAACTGTGATAAGGGCCTAGCTAAAAATAATACACAGGCCCAGCTAAAAATAATAATAATTAGTAATTGTCCCCCTGTTTGCTTCTTTATAATTTCCACTCTAGAGCCACGCAGCTGGTGGTAATAAAGATTCTTAACTTCTCCCCATAGCTGGTGTCCATAAAGATTCTTAACTTTCTCCATAGATAACATCATGTTTTGGAAACCTAAAGGTAGTTTTTAAGATATCTTCCAGGCCTTACACTGCAGTGGATTGGTTGAGCCAACCAATGGACCAGTGGCCCATACGGAGAAACGTGCTCAACTGGAACTGTGACCCCAGGGACTGAAACAACACAAGAAGATGATTTCTATACCCCTATAATTTTTCCCCAATTAACAAACCTAATTGCCTAATCCCTTGCCTGCCAAACTGTCCTTAAAAACCCTGTCACCCAAATTCTTGGGAGGGCAGATTTGAAAACTTTGTCCCATTTCCCCATGTAGTGCTATGCAGAATAAAACTCTTTCTCTGTCTTATAAACCCTGCTTCTCAGTGTATTGACTTCATCTTGGGCACTGGGCATATGAACCTGGTTGGGCGGCAACAAGGCCATTATTTAGAATAAGAAAGCACTAAAAATCCATTTGCTAAAAAAAGTTTAGGAGTCTTTTAAATTTAAAGAATCTATCTTTCAGCAATTAATTTTTAATGGTATAACTATTTCAAAGTGACCTAATCCAATATCCTCTTCAGAGAAGAAGCAATCCTCAAAATCCCTTCATTTTCCCATAAATAGACTAAGATTGACTCTTTTTACCCCAGACAATTAAGTAACTAGGCAACAAATGTTGAGATAACAAAAGCCCGTTATGAATGAGTCTTGTTATGATAAACACTCCAGAGAGCCTGGCACATTAGAACAAAATATTCTCATGTTCCCATCCATTTTCATGCTGGCTACATGAAGTAACCCAAAAATTACATTTCCTGGAAACCAAGAGAGAATGTTCTCACTTGGTCACAAGACAAGCTATCAAGGACATGAAATAAGATGAGAGGGAACTTTATATATTGTCCCTTTTTGTGAAAAACACAGAAACAAAAGACTATTTCTAGGAGGAAAGGGATACCTCTTGTATTAATCTGGATGGAACTGGAGGCCATTCTTCTAAGTGCAGTATCACAAGAATGAAAACAAAAAATACCACGTGTACTCACCATTAAATTGCAACTAATCTATCAACACTTACTTGCATAACATTCATCGGAAATCAAGCAGGTAGTAGGGGGGACGGGGTGGGGAAATTCACACCTAATGGGTACAATGCACACCATCTGGGGGTGAGCACACTCATAATTTTGACTCAAACAGTACAAAAGCAATTTATGTAACCAAAATATTTGTACCCCCGTAATATTCTGAAACAAAACAAACAAACAAAAAAAAAATAAGAAGAACTTACAGTACTTGGTACCAAAAGTATACCAGAGTTGCTGCACAAAGAATAGTCACAAAAATCCTTTTTTTCTCCCATTGATTAAAACCTAGAAGAAGAGACAGTGATCTTTACCATCTGCTCAAGTGGATTGAACAGAGATAGAGGCCAGGAGCCTAGCTGGTAAGGAAGTTTTACCTTTTTTGCTGGCAGATTGTTACAGCAAGTGTCACAGTAAGTGGTCCCAAGGACAAACCGAGCAGCACACGGAGAGTTGGAGAATCAAAGTTTATTCGCCGGAGGGCTCAGAGGGGCCTCGCCACCAAATTCTGAGCCCCAACTACTCGATTTTTCCCACTTTTATTAAGTTGTGGTGGTCTGGGGGTCAGGTGATTAATGCCCGCCAGGTAACAGGTTAGTTGATGTGTCAGGTAATAGATTTAGTGTTATGCTGATACGCCAGGTAGTAGATTAGTGTTATGCTGATGTGCCAGGTAATAGATTAGTTGATGGACCAGGGAATAGGTTAGTATTATGCTGATGAGGGTCTTCCCTGAGGGGTGGGGGTCTCAGGTGGCTGATGTGCCAAGTAACAGATGGGGGTTTTCCTTATCAAGATAAGTTTCTGGGTTTTCTTCACTGGTTTTCAGAATAGCAGAGCAGCTTTGTTTATGCTACTGACTACACCAAACTGTGGAGACCAAGGCCCTTGCCCCCCTAAAAGTTTGCTGAAAAATAACTGGCATGATTCATATTGATTAATAGGATAAAAAATGCATGTAAATTTATCTAATATGTATAGGCAACAGCCTTCGGAATGAAGATCCAACCCTCCACTCAGGTAAAGAAGTTTATAAATGATGGCATCTTAGATTGTGGTAAAACAAGTTTTAGTAGCAATACAGGTTATGGGAGGAAGAAAGGAAGAAGCTTGGGCAGCAAAGCCTGTCTTGTTATGTAGATGAGGCCTTACAGGTCACATCACTCAGAGAGAATAGATGGTAAATGGTTTTTTTAAGACCTTTAAGGATGTCAGACCCCCAGTCAATCTTGCCTAGATAAGATAAGGAAAGATTTGGCTGCATTAACAGAGATTTTATACAGATGCAAATTCCCGCCTCCCCCCCCCCACTAAAGACAGATTTGTAGCATTATATCTGTCTGCCAGATCTGTAGTAGCCATCTCAAAATACATCAGAGAAATATATTTTGGTACAAAATATTCTGTTTTTCTTCACCTTGTTAAGACAAGTAGAATCCTCTCGTCGCATTTCAAAATGCTATTTTTCCCTACCCCTGTTGAAATCAAGTGATTTTTCTGCAATAATCCCTTTGAGAATCTTGTAGGGATTCTACAGGTAATACTCAGAAAAATGTGCCCTCCCCCTCCCATCCAGACATGGTCATCCTGGATTTTCTAAATCTCAGACTTTTTCACACTTAACCAATAATTAGTCAATATAATTGTAAAAGTACAGTTTAGATTTTCCTACTTTTCTACTGGTTCCCCATGTAAGATGTTAGCCATAGGAAAAACTGGGTGTGGGCTATAAGGAATCTTTTCTCTCTCTGTAATATCTTTATGTTTTTTCTGTGTATCTAAATTATTCTAAAATTAAAAATGTACCTTAAAAAATTATGTACTTTAAAAAGAAATGTTTCAGGTTGACTAAATGTTCCTCTCCACACAAAACTTTCCCAGATTTAACACTGAAAATTCTTTCTCTTTGTAAACTTCAGTCCCAGGCAACCATTACTGTTGTTCACCCTAAATGTGACTTAGTAACTAACAATATTAAGGATAGTGAGGCCTCTGAGGGCTTTTCTTCCCTAAACCTGAATTAATTCATAATCTTCATATATGCTTTTAGCCCTTTTGTATCGTGAAACACTGATGGTTGCTAGGCTTTTTCTAATCAGAAGATATTTTATATCATTATCCCATAGTTCACAATAGCAACTCTATCGCCATTATCTGCCATATTTAATATTCATATAATGCAGTAAAATATTTCAGGTACATTTTTAGAGAAGGGAGTTAGATATGTATCATTAATATCATACTAAAAAAAATTATGATCTGTTACTACTGTCTTCCAGCTCTGTCTAGGGTTGGGTACTTCTTCAGTGTCCACAAGGACACATGAATTGTTGGCACATGTCTACATCTGTGGCCATTAGGAACAAAAAAAAATCATCCCTTTAGTTTGTATTTTAAACCTTTAAAATATATTTTCTTATAAACCAGCACTTATTAATGTGGTTATTTCTGTAATAATTTACTTTATTGATAAAATGGAATACGCCCCATGTAGCTATGAACTAAAATAAAATCTTAAGCTCTTCCCCCCTTACCAAAATGTTAGGTTTTAGTCTGAGACCCTCAGTTCTTGGTGCGCCCATGGTCAAAGAATTGCCAGACACACCAAAGTTAGGCAAGCATGAAAATGAGGTTTATTGAGAGAAAGATAGGATTACAGGGCAAGAGCAAGATATAGGTTTACAGAGCATGGTACACATGCCATAGATGACGACTGGACCCATTGTTGCAGCAGGGCAGGCAAAAGGAAGGGCAAAGAGAGAGAGCTTGGCTAGGGTCTGCATCCTATTTTATAGTGTCCAGATAGGGATCTCCCTTGTGGTTCCGAGTTCATCATAGAACCACTTTGATTAGGCAGTTGGGAGTCAAATGACATGATCTTTAACTACGCATGTGCATTCTAGGCCACTTTCTGGATTTTATGGTAACCATGTGGCTTGGCCCATGGACTAGAAAGTCCTCTGCATTCTTTTGCATCTGACATGCCAAGTTCTGATTGACAAATTTGTACAGTATTCCCTCCTCCCCCAGGTACAGAGAATTAGGGTTGGGCAGGATCAACATGGGAGCAATAGCATCCACTTTCATCCCCAGCAGACCCAGAATCCCTCACTATCTACCTAACACAAAGTTCAGCATATGTCCCCAAGGCTTCATCAGAATGAGGACAAGTGGTTTAAGCAGAAGGAAAGGGAGGTCGATTAATTTACCAGCAAATGAGAAGGATTGAGACTCCCATCTTACAGTGCCATCATCCTATCTAAAAGCATAAATACAGAGCTTTTAAAGGAAGGATTTTCAACTTTAGGCTATTGCTGTTTAATTACGGATGATGGTTCTGATCCACTCCATTTGCAAAGACAATTTCATGACCTCCACCTGGACAATTCTGTTGAGCTATCTCCTGTGGTATAAAGAACAAAGGACCCCTCCCCTGCCCCTCTGATTATTGGCCTTGGCCAGGAATGCAGGTTTTAATTCTCAAGAAGAGTGGGGGAGGTTTTAAAGAGACAACACTTTACCCCTTTTCAGGCCATTTCCTCTGTTACACTTCCAGTTGACTGAATGGGCCCCCTCTCTTGGACAAGAGAATACCTTGAAACTGAGTTGGTGGCCATGAGAATGGAGGTCAGACATGCCTTATCACGCCCCCTCCCTTGTTGGAGATATCCTTTGTAACTCATTAACAGACCTAATGCTATGCAAGACAAACCTGCAGATCCTCAATTTACATAACAAATCACTTGAGTCTGGATAAATGTCTGGTGGCTTGTCTGATTAACAGACTTCCCTATCTTAACTGAAAACACTCCAAGCCTTTAGACAAAGCTTCATGTCTTTAACCAATTACAAGTCAAAGAATCTTTAAACCCACCTATAACCTGTAAACCCCCACCCCCCATCACCCTCCCCACCCCACTTTAAGATGTCCTACCTTTTCGGGCCAAACCAATGTACACCTTCCATGCATTTACTTACAACTTTACATGTAATTTCTGTCTCCCTGAAATGTATAAAGCCAGATTGTAACCCAACCACAGTGAGTCCACTTGCTCAAGGTTTCTTGGGCATGGCTCTGGGCCATGGTCCTTAAATTTGGCTCAGAATAAACCCCTTTAAATTATTTTACAGAGTTTCGCTTCTTTTCCACTGACATAACTTTAGAAGGAACAAATGATTCTTGAGGAATTTATTTGCATCATTGAACTAGCTAGTCTACTATATTCATAGGGTAAAACAAATTGAATGGGTTATTTCTCTATTGTCAAAATATTTTTCACAAGTTGTGTGTGTGTGTCTGTGTGTATTTTCCATTAATATCTGAAACTAGTAGCTATTAATAGCTATGCCTAATAGGTGATCTTAATCAATCAGCAAGTATTTAGTTACTGCTTAGTTCTCTAATTTTGAAATTATAACAATGAACCTGGGTTCCAGTAATTACATTTAGTTTCTATCAGTTTTTCCCAAGCTTATCTGCACATTTGAACCACCTGGGTATCTTTCAAAAATTTCAATGTCCAGGCCATATTCCAGACCTCTTTTGAGGTATGACAGAGATATCAGTATTTTTTAAGCTATCCAAATGACTGCAGTGTGCAAATAAGCTTGAGAAAATGGATTACATACTAAAATGGTTTTTAGGATAATTTGAACATTTCAAAGTATGTACAGCAAAGTGTGTGGAAATGAGTTTAACAGCCTTAAAAGAACTATTAACAATCAAAAATGTCTCAACATTATTAGCTCCCGACATTTTTACCATCTTATTCATTGTGTTAAAGTTAGAATATAGATTTCCTACCACAGAAGGCTTTCTGTAATAAGGTTAAGTATTTATTATATTTTAATGAAGAATAATATCCTTTCTACATTCTTATTATTCTTTCCTGTGAGCAGAGAATAGAATTGTGTGCATATTGATAAGGCGATCATTTTCTAAAACAAACTCTTACAAGTTAAGAAATGATCTATGTAACTACTCTAGATTCTTTCAATATCTTACAGTTTAAAAATCATACCAGAAAACCATCTATGAAAAGATAGTATACAATTTTGTGTTGTATGGTGAGGGAACCTGTTAGTTACAGGAAAAAGAATTAACCATTGTGTCATTGAGAAGTTTTTACAATTAAAAGTTTTATTGCTGCAGGAACTACAAGACAATTAAATGAAATGCTAACAACAAATTAAATGCTTTATAGGTCAGTCATCCCATTAGGTCTCTTTAGGGAAGCTGTTCTCATATAAAGCATGCCATAACCTATTTGCATAATGATTCTATCTTAACTGTGCCTTCTGCTCTTTTATGCTGTGTTGTTTATCCTGATGCATGGCTGATATAGGAGTGATGTAAAAGATGTAAAAGCTACTATTTATGGCAAATAAAATTTGCAGAATCCAAGCATAGTAAACTAAGCATATTAAACCTGACAATGAGTCTTTAAAAACCATAGATGTGATTTGGTATAAAATACATTAAGGCTATGCCTTCATAGGCATAGAAAAGCAGTGAGTTGAAGTAATTTGAACCAAAGGAAAACAAAAACAAAACAAAAGCAAAATAACAAACCTCCTATGGAAGAAATTAACATGTGAGTGACTGACTTTTTAACATTGTTCATCTACACAGCCTCAATGAACTTTGGATTGTTCAACTCTTCATTTCACTTTGCTTATGTGCACACAAGCAAAATGTAAAACACATAGTTTTAGCAATTTTTTTATTAGTCATGCAATTATAATGTATTTTATGGTGACAAAGTATATACATATTACACTTACTTATTAGCTGGCCTCTCCTGTTAAATTTATTCTAAAATGGCAGAAGAAAAAATTACCTGAATAGCTGGGTATAGGCCCTTTGCCAACCTCAGCAGCCTTCATTTATCTTTGTGCTTTGACTCTCTCATTTACTAAATGATGCTAGAAATGCTGATCAGAAGACAGATTAATCAAAATGCAAAATTTTTTGACATTTACAACTTTCATATTTATTATATATGTTCCATAGAGGAAATTATGGAAATTCTTTTAATCCAGATATATTTTGCTTTGTATTTCAGGTTTCATAATTTAATAGTACTTTATGAAAGTATGTTGCCCAATGTAAATTTGCTGTAAACTCCATTATTAGTTTCACTAGTAAACGAAAATGATTCTCAAAACCAAAGAGATAGACTTCAGCATGAATATTTCATATAAACTTTTCAATTAGTAAAGTTGTCACTTAGCTTTAAAGTTCTTAAGCAATAGTACTCTAATTTTTTTAAAAAATATATTTCTTGGGGTCAAAATTTAAGTGCTCTCTCTTTAGTTAGTGTATGGACATTCCCCTGGCCAAAACAAATGGGAATAATATTAGCAAAAAGATTGTGATGGTTGATTTTACATGTCAAAATGACTGAGTCATGGGGTACCCAGATATTTGGTTAAATATTATTCTGGGTGTCTGTGTATTTTTGGATGAGATTAACATTTGAGGTTAGAGACCAATATAGTAGACTAGAAGCAGCCTGCACAATGCCACTCTCATGGAGAGGATTGAAAATGGTGAATAGATACCCACGCTTGGATTGATTATCTGAGCTAGAGCACTGGGAATCTATGGAGAGGTGGTGGGAGTGAAGTGAAGAAGATAGAAGTGGGACAAGCCGCTCAACAGGTTGGGAGGTAATTAGGGAAGGTGCTCATCTGTGGGAAAGGGAAAGGAGACAAAATCCCAGGCTCCTCACATCCCCTGAGGATACCGCAACTGGAGCTGAAGGAGGGCCCCTCCACTGCAACAGACCTCCAGACTGGGACAGAGACCTGACTTGAGGCTATGCAGCTGCACTGCTCTGGAGAGAAGGGATTGCTGGCTTGTGATCCCTGGGTGCTGAAGCTGGCACCACTGTAATATCCCAACTCTGGAGTGTTACTTTTTCCCTGAGGTCAGATTTGTGACTGCTGCCTCCCACTTGCCCCTGCCAGGCAGGGATGGAGCAGAGAATCCTTGTGCTCACATGTGTCCTGTGGGCAGGTGATGTACACCTCCACTGCTGCCAACACCGATGTCCTGGGCAGAGAAAAAGACCAAAGGCTTAGCAACCACTGCTGTGGCCTGGGCGATCCTGCTCAGCCACACTTCCCAGGGGACCTGGGCAGAGCATGTACCCATAACCCTCAGTGCCCAGTACCCACTGTTGGGGCAGCTGGACTGCTGCCACCACTTCCACAGCCTGAAAAACCCTAAGCGGAATAAAAGCCAGCACATCTGAGGCCTTTGGGTCTGGAAGGTTTGCATGTCATGGACCTGCACCATCTTGCACAGGTACCCTGGGAGCTGTGCCCAGTGCAAACCCTGCCCCTCTTGCACATCCTGCCCTACAGCTACTGTGGCCTGCTTGTGTGAGCACTGTGCCATGTGGATTTGCTCCGTCAAAAGGAGGTGCCCTGCCTCACAGGTCCATTCTATCCAGAGATCCCACTCCACCCTCCACGTGAGCTGTGACCTGCTGACCTGCTCTGCATGGGGGGCCACCCATCCCATGCTGTGTGGGTCTGTGGGGCTACTACTCCCTGATCACCTGCTACACCCTGCACCACATCCTACATGGAGCTTGCTGAGCCCACACTCCAGGCACCTCAGCTGCCCAGGCCTGAACACCTGCATGCTGTGCACAGCCGACCTCCTCCATCACACATGCATGATCTGTCCTGCTGGCCAGACCATGTCGTGTTTGGATTTCTCCTCTTCTAAAAATTGTTGTCTGGAAATTGCCTGCCTTAAGGCAGTAAGCTGGAGAAATAATACATGTCACTTCCCTCTGGGATTTTTCTCTCTTGTTGCCAGTTCAAAGTGTTAGAACTATTGATTCATACTTTTTCAGTTTTCTACTCATTAAGGTGGGAAAATAAATTTGGTTATGGTCATTGTACTATAGATAAGGGTAGAAACCCCTAATGTGATTTATCCTTCATAAATTGAGGGTGTTTTTTTTTTTTCTGAGTATACATTTTATTCCCAGAAATTCCATTTTAAGTCATTCTTGGTTTTTTACTTGTCCATTCATCTTTGGAATTGCATCTTTTATATTTTAAAATATTTTATTCATGGTTCTGCTTTTCATAATAATACCAACATACTAAGTACTTTGAGTTCTAAATCAATTGTTTCTTGGTTCTGTTAATTTTCTAAATAATGATTTGATCACTTGTGTGTTTGGTGAGCATTATGAAGTCATATTTGATATTGGCTTTCAGAACTTCTATAGTCTTCATTTGAGAGAGCTTTCTTGCAAAAAATGTTTTCCACTGCTTTTAATGATAATATTTTATTATGTAGATGAAAGCATATTATTTTATACTTTTTCTTTAGAATTTTTTATGTTGGAATATAAGAGTCCCAATAATCACTTTGGCTCAGAAGGTATACTGGTGGCTCAGGGAAAAACAGCCACCAGCTTGTCTCTGGCAAGTAATAGTGTACTAATATCACTCCCAAACTCTTAAAGATAGGTGATTTTCTGTTTACTTTTTCATTAACTATCCCACTTAGTGGATAGCAGCCTCTTCTTTCATGTCCTTCTTGTGTCCAATACTAGCCACCTCATGCTGCTAGTAACACTTCAATTATTTCCACTCAAAAATCTAAACTTTCTCTATAACACTTTTGTTAGATTTGTTCCAGGAGGGAACCCGAAAAGTATGTATAGGACAGAACGTGGTTAATGGAAAACTTAGGCTTGTAAAAATGCAGGTGTCTGGAGAGTCCCCGGAGGTTATAAAATCTAATAGACAGAGCTGACACCGGCATTCCTATCCCTCCTGATGAGGATGAAACTACCCTCCTCCTTATCTCTGCAGGATGAGACAGATGCAGGGGTCCCAGAAATTTGTTGTTTAAAAAATTTTACTGAAGTGGCTGTTCTGGCCCAGGTACTCACCCTTCCCCCGAAAGAAGCCCTCTATAAAATCCAAGGCTTTTCCCTCCCTCAGGGTGGATGCTTTTTTGGCCTCCACTCATCTGCACCCAGATGCTCAAATAAATGGCATTTTACTATGCGTGAGGCTTCATGTATCTCCCTCTCCTCTCCGGACCTAAAAACTGACAATATGAGTATGAAAGGCCATGAAATGTAAGTAGAAGAGATGTAAAACAGTATTTAGTGGTATTTCTCTATTTTTTCCTATTTTTTTTTTCTCTAGCAAAATCAAGGATAGCCCTGGAGACCTAATATGATTTTGAAGGTGACAGAATGAAATCATTCCATAATATCCTTTAGAGCAGCAGTCCCCAATCTTTTTGTACCAGGGACTGGTTTCATGGAAGACAACTTTTCTACCTACCAGGATGGGGAGGAGGGAGGTCGGTGGAGCTCTGTGGCCTAGTCCCTAACAGGACACTGACTGGTACCAGAATGCAGCCAAGGGTGGGGGGGGGTGGGGAAGGAGCTCAGCTTTAGAGTACTGGCCTTAGGCCAAGAAAAAACAAGCCCGTGCCCTGAGCCATTTTCTGGATCTGTTGTGCCCACACTGCTTCCTATAGGATGAGGTGTCCAAGCTCATCTACAGCCTACACATACTTCTAGACTTCCAAAAGACAGAGGAAAGCAGATGGTGCTGCAACTGTGCAAACTCCTAGGCTCAAGCAGTGGCCAAAGGGCAACTGCTTGTATATGTGTGGAGGGGGAGGGTTGGCTTGGGGACTGCCCTTGTGGTGTAGGGTAGAACAGGAGTGAGAAAAGAAGGAGGGATGGCATGTGAAGTGAGGTTCAAGGCCTTGGTTTCCCAGTGCTCTTTATGTTTTGTTTTGTAACACTTGTATATCTCAGAATTCTAAAATTATGTTTTGCCTTACAACTTCTTATCAAGTTGAAGGGGAACATAGGTTTTTGTAACCATTTAACTTCATTTACAACTTGTAGATAGTTAAATATATTGTTTATGAGCTTTCAGTTTTACTCTTGACCCCATCCTACCAATATCAGGTGTGGGTCTGCCTCATCACATTATTGGATAGTGACTGACAGTCTTGTGTGAGGTTCATCTTTTTAGTTTCATATTTTATTCAGTAAAAATTCAAACAATTGGAATGAGTAAGTTTTAAGCTCACTTTAATCTCTGTTATGATAAATGTATGAGATCATGAAGAAGGGTTTAGGAAGAGTAGGAAACAAGTATAAAATCCTGGAACACCTGTAGAAAAGTACCATGAAAAGGAAGAAGGGCAATGAAGACAGAATCATTTTTAGCCCTAGGCATGATAACTGCCTAAATTCATTTGTTGCATGTATTTGCTTATTTCAGTTATGTCTATTATATCTCCACTAAGGAAACCAATTATAACAAGACATAATTGAAATAAATGAATAAAGCCAAACGTTCCTTTTATCCAATTATCATTTCTGAGGCCAGTTATACAATAAACCATAAAGTAAAAAGAATTACAATAAATTAGCTTTCAATTAAAACGGGGATTTTACAAAATGACCATGATAGATTTATATTCACATGGAGTATGTGCTTATTTGAAAACGATACTGATCTACGTGTGAAAGAAAGATGTTCCATTATGTTTCTGTGGCATTCTTAAATAATTAAGAGCTGAATATGAAAGTTTTGCTTAAGCAGGACATACCCACCCCAGTTAAAAGGCTTTTTACGTATCAATAGGGTGCCCTCTGAGGCACAACTCAGAACACAAGATTTATTCCATAAAGCCCTCATTCATTGGGTATGCATAGCAAATATCCTCATTAAGAATTTTGTGTAAAAGGAGCTATACCATTGTTCAAAAGGTGCAGAGAGGTGAACATGATATTAAAAAGATGCAGTTAAGTTAGTCACTTCCAGAAATTTTAGATTGTGCTTTTCCTATGTTGTGCTTTTAAACAAAACTCAGTTTAAGAAGGTTGGTTGCAGATTAGGTTGGATGAAGAGAATGAACTGACTTAAAGGTCTAGAGCCCAGAGTTTAGAGGAGCCTGACCCAGAGAGGACCAGTCAGTATTGCTACTGCTAACATAGTAGCAGGCAGCTTGTTAACTAATGCCAAAAAAAGTCAAGAGTGTAGTACTTCAGTGAAAGCTGATAATTAACCCTCCATAACCTCTATTATCTTTATGTTTGGGTTAGAATAAATTGCCAATAACAGATGGAGAATTGATCATAGGGATTTTGTCTTCAGGTGTAATTAGCAAACCAAATGCAGAGGCTGAATGTGAGAAAGGGGAAAGAGGTGAATAACAATGTCAAATTACCAGCAAAACATCTTTAAAAAAGAAAAATTTGAGGATGTTTCAGCTACGTATTTTTTTGTGGTTGAATGGCAAGAGCCATTACTATTCTACACATCCTGACCTAACAGTATGAGAAAATTCGAATCATCCTTAAAGGGAGAACTAATCCTGTCTTTATCCACTTGTAGCACACTAAGTACCAGGGAAAAGAAATTTGCTAAAGCTATTAATTGTCATGCATTGATTCTGTAACAAGAGACATTTAAATTAAGTCTGGATTTAATATAATTAGAAAGGTCATTGAAAACAATAAACATAACATTCAGTTCCTGCAAAAATAAGTTAGCTATGAAAAAGACTATAGAAAAATTTTGATTTAAATTCTGACCTTCTAAAGCACAAAAATTATATTCTGAGCCTCTTTTCTTCATCTCTTGCCTCCTAATTCTGGCAAGCCATAGTATATACAGTTGCCTTTTGTGCCAATTTCTGAGTGTGTGTGTGTGTGTGTGTGTGTGTGTGTGTGTGTGTGTGTGCAGTTATATAAAAGATGTGCTTACAGATAAATTTTCTGATTATAAATATAAGTAAACATGCAACTAGCTAAAATTCTGCCCCATATGAGCTAGAAGCCCTGTATCCATTTAGAGATCTATAAAAATCACTCAACTCACCACCCTGCCCAGGCTGACTTTATTCTGCTTAGAGTTAAACTAGCTTTGAAACACAGCCCCTGAAATTGTCACTCACAAGAATTCGGTAGGGGACTTCTTCGTAAATTCTTTGCCTAGGCCAATATTTATAAGAGTTTTTCCAACCTCTTCTTCCAGAATTCTTAAAGTTTCATGCCTTAGATTTGAGTCTGTTATCCATCATGAACTAATTTTTGTGAGTGGTGAGAAGTGTGGATCCTGTTTCAGTTTTCTACATGTGCCTATCCAGTTTTCCCAGCACCATTTATTGAGTAGGGATTCTTTTCCCCAGTGTATGTTTTTTTCTGCTTTGTCAAAGATCAGATGGCAATGTGAGGATGATTTTATATCTGAGTTCTCAGTTCTGTTCCATTGGTCTATGTCTCTGTTCTTGTGCCAGTACCATGATGTTTTGATTACTATAGCCTTGTAGTATATCTTGAAGTCTGGTATGAAAATTTTCAATGTCTCTAATCATTAGGTAAATGCAAGACAAAACCACAATGAGATATCACCAGTGAGAATGGCTTTTATCAAAAAGTCCCAAAACAACAGATGCTGGCATGGATGTGGAGAGAAAGGAACACTTATACACTGTTAGTGGGACTGTAAACTAGTACAACCTTTATGGAAAGCAGTATGGAGATACCTCAAAGAACTAAAAGTAGACCTGCCATGTGATCCAGAAATCCCACTACTGGGTATTTACCCAAAGGGGGGAAAAAAAAACCTTTTATAAAAGATATACTTGCACTCAAATGTTTACGGCAGCACAATTCACAATCACAAAGTGTGGAAACAGCCCAAGTGCCCATCAATACATGAGTGGATTAATAAAAGGTGGTATGTGTATAACATGGAGGATTACTCAGGTATAAGAAAAAAAGATGAACTAATTCCTTTTGTAACCCCCTGGATAGAACTGGAGACCATCTTTCTAAGTGAAGTGTTGCAAGAATATAAAACCAAACACCGCATGTACTCACTATTAAATTGGAACTAATTGATCAAGACTCATGTGCACATATGGTAGTAAAATACAGGAAAATTCAAGCAGGTGGAAGGGGGTCGGAGGGTATGCGTAAATTCACTCCTAATGGGTACAATGCATACTATGTGAGTGATGGACACACTTATAACTTTGACTCAAACAGTACAAAAGCAATTTATGTAACCAAAACGTTTGTACTCCCATAAGATTCTGAAATTTAAAAAAAGAATTCAATAGGTTGAGCCTCACAGAACTTTTGAATTACATGAGGAGTTTTTTATTTATGTACATCCGTGAAATCTCCCCTTACCAGTCTTTCCTACCCTCTCTGTCTTTGAGAAACTAAATTTTCCCACTTTTATTTTGCAGAGCCATTTAACTCTCCACCTTTTATTTAGCTCTAGCATCATCTTTGCATATGCAAATGGTCATCAATGCATTCCGATAACTAGTGGTAGGAAGCTATAATATCCATTTCTCCCTCCCAAACCAGGGAAAAGGAAGAATTATAGAAGCATATTTCTTTTCCAATGTGAAATATGCCACCTTCCTTAGAATACAGAAACAGTTACACCAATCCTGGTTTTAACATGTCATTTTTTTCTATTACAAATACAGACTATATTTTATTATGCAATCATATGATACACACAGGAAACAACATAGTGTGTTAGATAAGAGCACGGACTCCTTTTGAGTGTTGGCTCAGCCACATCCTTGCTTTAAGAGCTTGGCAAATGATTTAACCTCTCTGAGGTACAGGCTCAGATTCCTCATCCATAAGAAATAGAAAATAATTCTGAGATCATAGTGTAGTAAAGGGGTGCCTGGCACATAGTAAGCACTGAGTAGTGGCTGTTATTTTCACTTTTGACACTATTATAACAGAAAAAGTGACAGCCTGTGGTGTTCAAGAACTCTATGTTAGGGAGCAAGGCTGACAGGTTAAAATATCAATTCTTCCTTTTGCTCTATATATGACCTTGGTCAATTTCTTCACCTCTTTGTGCTTCAATCCCCTCCACTGTGAATAGGAATAACAGCAGTAGCTACCTCACAGGGTTTTTGAGAGGATTAAATTAAATATGCATAATGCAATTTAGAAAAGTGTCTGGAGTTCAGTTAGTAGTATATAACTATTAATTATTAGTAGTATTATATTTGTTATATCTACTCTAAGGATGTTGAGACCCCTTATTTTATTTATCTTCATATCCTCTTTATCAAGATTCTCAGTAGATTCTATGCTTTGTAGAATGCATGTTTTTATTTTTATCTAATGGATACTATGCATAACATAACTGATTGTTTTCCCCATTTTATATTTTCTACAAAAAGTTTTATAACTAAATATGAGGTTCGTCTCTAATGAGTTTATGGACATTAATGATGAAATGTTTCAAAGTGTCTGATTCTTGGTTCTTTCCATCCCTACCCTTGATTTTTTCTGACTTTATTATTTAATTGACATTTATTATTGTCTGTTTTATGTGTTTTTAAAATACCATAAATACATTTTTGTACACATAGAAGTATGTATAAAGCTCAAAGAAACTAATAAATGAAAAATAGATAGGCTTTAACAGGGTACCTTTAAATAAACAAAAATTTACCTGTTATGTGCTGCTATACATCATATAGTGCGATTTTAATGAAGAGATAAGACTGAAAAGAAGAGGGTAAATTTTGGAGTGGAATCTGGCCTCTTCTTATTTTCTCACATTTGAAATTAGTGAATGGTAACCTCTTTTTGTTACGGCAGACCGGGAATAGACCAACACGCATGTAGAAATATTGGCAAAAAATGCCAGCGGGCTCAGATGGGGATTTTTCCCTCCAAAATTCTGAGCACCAGACAAAGAGCATTGCAGTCTTTTATACACTCTGCTTAAGGGGGAGGAGCACAGTTACAACAGGGTTAATTTTAGTGAGGCAGAATCTTAAGCTACTTTACAGCCTAGTATACTAATTGCTACAGGTGATTTATGAGGGGAAGGGTCGAAAGGGAGGAGGGGCCTCAGGTAAAGAATGTAAAGGACAAAGCCCGGTAGTGGAATTTTCCACTTTAGTGGAATTTTCCAATTTTCCACTTCATTTTCACAAAACATGTGTCACTTCTTCAAAAATTGAGAAGCAACATGAAAGTAAAATAAATTCTAATACTCTAGGAATAAATCTTTACTAATTCATGATATGTTGTTCACTTCTACTATTTATCAGATAATTTAAAACATGCCTACCATGAATTTAGTCAATTTAAATCCTACATTTAAATTTAGGTGAATATTTGCAATATAGACAGAGCTCAAATTCACCACCATCTCTCAATGAAATTCAGGGAAAAAATAAACTAACTGTAAAAAAAGCAAGCCTGAGGATTGTTGGGGGAAAGTTTTGAATGAAATTCATACATATAAAATAGATGGGACTAAAATGTATTTTTCAATTATGATATAAAATATTACTTAAATCATTAAATTCAACATGATATCTTTTAAATATATTGTGGAGGGCATAACAACATTCTATACAATATGATCTCTCTCTGAAGCATGGGTCACTGAGGAGGTTATTGCTTCTTAAAGATTACCTTGAGGTAATTAGAGATCTATTTAGGATGGATAAAAATGATTTTTATTGTATTTTAAAATTTTTCTAGAGTGATGTTTCTTCTCCTTTTCCTTTTATTCTTCCAGCAATGTTTCAGTTTAAGTGGAGTTTGGAAAGAACTCCTTGAAGATTAATTTTAAAGAAAGTGATAATCCTATGACTTTTGGAAATTAACACCATAAAAGACCCATTCTATAAGTAGAGCATTCCCAACAATTTTTCCCCATAATATTTACCTAAGTATCTATATTTTTCTGTTGTACCTTAATGATTCAGCTCTCATTTGCATGGGGTAAAAGTCTTTAGTACCCTATCTCCAACATCCATTCCTATATTTTAGTATTTTTTCTTCTGATATGTCTGCCTTGAATAGTAATGAATCATTTGCTTCTGCATTACAGAATATATATAATAGGGATGCTTGTTTGTTATTGGTATACATAAATGCTACTGATTTTTATAGTGCTTTTGTATCTTGCAACTTTACTGAGTTTGCCTATCAGTTCTAAGAGTTTTTTGTTGAAATTTTTAGATTTTTCTATATATAAGAACAAGTCAGCTGCAAAGACAGACAATGTGTCTTTCTGTTTTCCAATTTGGATGCCTTTTCTTTCTTTCTCTTGTCCAATTGCCGTGGTTGGGAATTCCAATACTATGTTGAATAAGAGTGATGAAAGTGTTCATCCTTGTCTTGTTGTATAATAGTACTTAAAGGAAAAGTTTTCTGCTTTTTCCAGTTCAATATGACATTAATGTGGGTATGTCATATATGGCCTTTATTTTGTGGAGGTTCATTTTTTCTGTAATTAAATTGTTGACAGTTTCTTTTTTCATGAAGTTGAATTTTATCAAATGCTTTTCTGTGTATATTGACATGATCATATGGGTTTGTTCTTCATTCTCAGGATGTGGTGTACCGTATTTATTGATTTGTGTATATTGCATTCCTGACATTTATCTCCTTTGACAATGGTATATTATCTTTTTAATATGCTACTGGATTCAGTTTGCTGGTATTTTGTGGGGAAATGTTACATGTGTGTTCATTGGGAAGATTGGCCTGTGGTTTTCTGTTTTATTTAGTCTTGTTTTGGTATGAGTGTAATGCTGATCTCACAGAATGAGTTTGGAAGAATTTTCTCCTTTTTCAATTTTTCAGAATTGTTTGAAAATAATTGGTGTTAGTTCTTGTTTAAAACTTTGGTAGAATTCAGCAGAAAAGCATGTGGTACTGGATTTTTCTTTGGAGACTTTAATTACTTATTCAATTTTGTTAGTTCTTATAGGTCTGTTCTATGTATTCCTGGTTCGTTCTTGATTCCAGGAATTTATCCATGTTCTCGAAGTTTTCTAAGATATTGATGTATAGTTGTTCACAATAGTTTCTAATGATCCTTTGTATTTCACTCAGTTGTAATGTCTCATTTTTTATTTCTGATTTAATTTATTTGGGTCATTGCTTTTTTTCATTGTTAGTCTAGCTATTTGTCAATTTTGTTTATCTTTTTATAAAAACAACTTTACTTTTTTTTTTTTTTGAGACAGAGTCTCACTCTGTTGGTCTGGCTAGAGTGAGTGCCGTGGCGTTAGACTAGCTCACAGCAACCTCAAACTCCTGGGCTCAAGTGATCCTACTGCCTCAGCCTCCCGTGTAGCTGGGACTACAGGCATATGCCACCATTCCCGGCTAATTTTTTTCTATATATTTGTAGTTGTCCGATTAATTTCTTTCTATTTTTAGTAGAGACGGGGTCTCGCTCTTGCTCAGGCTGGTCTCGAACTCCTGAGCTCAAACAATCCACCCGCCTCGGCCTCCCAGAGTGCTAGGATTACAGACGTGAGCCACCGCGCCCGGCCCATCATTAGGTTATTTATCTGAAATCTTTCTACTTTATTGGTGTAGATGTTTATTACTATAATCTTCCTTCCTATACTGCCTTTACTGTATCCCACATCACTCTTCTGTTTAAATGGAAGCTTCTTGTTTGGGCCATAGATGTTCTATTATATTACTCTATATGTAATCTTTTCCTCCTAGGGTTTTGTGGGTCTGCAGTACTGCTGCAGCAGTTATACACCGGTGCCAACCACTGCCTTTTGTGTCCTTTCCCATGTCAGCATCTTAATTATGAAAAACCATCCTGCCAATTTGCTGTGAGCTCTGAGTATGGTAAGACAGAAAACTTTCATTCAGACAGTTCATGGTTAGATCAAAATGTTACAAAAAAGTTCTATTCTTTATCTTTATCTGGAGGGATGGATCTATAAATTGAGATGCTTATTTTTTTCTTTGAATTTATTATTTATTGTTCCTGAGAATGATATAAATCAGACAGCAGGAGACTCTGTCAGGAGCAATATAAAAATATAAGGTCTGAACGTCTGATAAAGTTTATAGTATCATAAGTTTTTAAAAATATTTTAATTTTTTAAAAATATCTAGTAGAAAAAGAGTTATTTTACTTATGTTTTCTAAAATCAAAGATAAATAAAGATAAAATGTAAGGTAGTATTTGATGCACGTGTTGAAATAATGAGGTATAATTTTTTGAATAGTTTAAATTTATTTTTCTTCTTAAATTACCTTTTACAAAGTTGTAAGTGCTTATTCCTTCAGACTGCACTATGCCACAAAAGTGAAAGGGTGAGAAAAAATGCCACAAAATTTCCTATTGTTTTGAGTGTGGATTTTCCTAAATTGGGCCATCACTATGAATTGAAAGTTTATATCCTCCCCAAAGTTATATGTTAAAACCCTAATCTCCAAGATGATGGTATTAGAAGGTAGTCTTTGAGAGGTGATTAGATCTTGAAGACAAGAATTTATAATTGGAGTTAGCGCCCTTAGAAAAAAGACCCCACAGAGCTTCCTAATCCCATCCGCCAAGTGAGGACAGAGAGAAAAGACACTGTCTATGAAAAAGAAAGCACACCCTCACCAGATACCAAATCTATTGATGTCTTTATCTTGAACTTCCCACCCTCCAAAGTATGAGAAATATATTTCTACTGTTTATAAGCTACCTGTTTTATGATATTTGGTCATAGCAGCTTAAACTGACCAAGACAGGCATTCAATTGGTTCCTGCAGATCTTAGTGTTTCATAGAGCACTCGTGAAGATATTTTAGTCATCATCTAGTTGTTTATTTGACATTTCCGTGAAAGAACAAGGACATGGACCTTTCTATTCTGCCATATTGCTGACATCATTCCCGTGTTTAATTGCTTTTTATAGTGTATCACTTTGTTTCTTTTCTTATTTCCTTTTCTTTATATTTTTAGTTATTCTATTAATGATTATCCTGGGGTTACAATTAACTTTATAAACATGATAATCTGTTTCGAATTATGCACCTATAGAGTTTTGTCTCTTCTCCTTTATGTTTTTTTAAAAAATTACATTGTTAGATATTTTGTGTTCATTAATATAGATTTATCATTACTATATCATGCATTTGTATTTTAAATCATATAAACATGGGGGAAAGTACAAATAAAAATTGCAATACTGGCTTTTACTTTTAACTTGTGCAGTAACCCTTACCAGTGTTTTTTATTCCTTTATATGGTTTACATTTACTACCTAAATTTTCTTTCATTTCCACCTGAAGGATATCCTTTAGTATTTCATGTAGTGCAGGTCTAAAGGTAATGAACTTTATAAATTTTTCATCTGGAAATATTTTCATTTTTCTTTCATTTTTGAGTTTGGCCAGATACAGAATTCTTGGTTGAGAGTGATTTAAATACCTCCTCACACTTTCTTCTGATTTTTTATGTTTTCTGATGAGAAATTGGCTATTAATCTTACTGATGGTCCTTTGTCTGTGAAGAGTCCCTTATCTCTTGATGCTTTCAAGATTTATTGTCTTTGGCTTTTAGCAATTTGTTTGTAATGTTCTTTGATGTGGATGCCTTTGGGTTTATTCCACCTGGAGTTCATTGAATTTTTTGCAGATGCAGATATATGCCTTTTATCAAATTTAGAAGTTTTAAGCCATTATTTCTCAAATATTCTCTCTGTACCTTTCTCTTTTTGCTTTTATTCTAGGACTCTCATTATGTGTTTGATGTTATGCTTGATGTTGTCCCACAGGTATTTTAGCCTCTGTTAATTTTTCTTCCATCCTTTTGTTTTGTCTCAGACTGAACAACTTCATTTCAATTTCTTCAAATTCACTGATTCTTTATTCTGCTTGCTCAAATCTGTTAAAACCCTCTAGTGCTATTTTGAGTTATCATACATTTAGTTGTAAAATTTCTATTTGGTTCTTCTTTTATAATTTCTTTTTATTAATATTTTCTATTGTTGAGACATTGTTTTCCTGATTTCCTGTAAATCTTTGTTCATGGTTTTATTCGCCTTTTTGAACAATTTAAATTGCTTCATTTAAAGTCTTTGTTTATTAATTCCTATGCCTGTGCTCCCACAGGGATAGTTTTTCTTAATTTCTATTTTTGTTTTTTATGAATGAGCATACTTTCTTGTTTCTTTGCATGTTTCATATTTTTTGTTGAAAACTGGACATTTTACATATTATGATTATGGTTACTCTGGAAATCAGATTCTCCCTTTTCTTCCAGATTTGTCATTTTCACTTGTGGTTTATAGATGTTTATTGCTTTAGTGACTTTTGTAAACTATTTTTAAAGACTATATTCTTTGCTGTGTGTGGTTTCTAAACTCTTTTGTCCTTTAGTTTAGTGCTCAACTAGTAGTTTGACTCAGATTTCCCAAATGCCTGAATCTAAAAAAAGGAAAGAATTATAAAGTAAATTTTAAAAGAGTAAAAAAAGGAAGACAAGAAGAGAGGAGAGGACAGGAGAAGAGAGACAAAAGAGAAGAAAGAAGAGAAGAGAAGAAAAATGACTCTAAATATTTGCAGATTTACTCTGTGTTAGGACACTTCTTGAATACTTAGCCAAGCTGTTTATACCTTAGGCTTATCTTTCACTTTTTCTTTGCACTTAGTCTAAAGATCAGCCAGGGGACTTCTCAGGTCTTTTCTGAGCCTGAATCCTACCAATATAGGTGCTCTGACTTTCTAGATATCCCAGTACATGTGGAGCTTTCCACAACCATTTTTCTCCAAAGTATCTTTCTTCTCAGCTTTTCCTTCCAGGCATTTCAGTTAGAAGTCAAAAGTGTAGCCAGTGTTGTACTTGAAAAGTGCTCTGACAACCCAATAGGGACAAGCTTGCATGATTATTGGTAAAAACACTGTTTTTACATAAAACCACGCAGGGCAAGTAGAAACTGTGATCTACACCTCCTAAAAGACAAGATAAGTATTCTCCATCAGATTGATGAAGACTCGTTTCTAAGAATGGGAGACTGGTTTGAAGGAATATGGGGAAGTGTGGTTAGATCTACTCTTTTCTACTTATTTATTCTCATTCTAATCTGTGTTCTTGTTTCCCTTTTCAGATCTCTTGTTACTTGACTACTAACCAGTTCTCTTTCCACAGCCACAGACTCAGCTTTTAATGTGTGAAACTTCTAGGGAAATTCCAGACAGGGGGATTGAAGGAGCTCAGGAAATTTCACCCCAAAATATAACCCCATGGTATGAAAACTATTTTAAATTAAAGGCCCTTCAAGATAAAAAGGCATTGGAAGGGGCTTTCCCTCTATCTGCATAAATAAGAATGACCTATTAAAATATCAAAAAGAACAGTGCACTTCCTTTTCTCTCTCTGTTATCACAATATATTGTAGAATTCAACCAATCAATTCAATCTGGCCCAAATCATTAAAAACATAATACCTCTCTCTCATGTTAATTTACATTTTCCCCTCATCCATTCATTCTCCCAAGTATCTATTCATCCTCCCTAGCAACCATTTATTACCCCAAATAGAATTACCTATACTTCTCATTTCCCTTCTCTCCTCTAAAAGGTGTGTATAAAAATATCTGGATCCCACTGGGTTATTGAGTAATCACTCTGTGATTCTCCCCATGCACATGGTAAATAAACTTTTCTCTTATTAATCTGCATTAATTGTGAGTTGATCTTTCAGTGAACTCTTGGGGGAAAGGGCAAGTTTCCCCTCACCGCTACAGGTGAATGATAGACAAACAGAACAAAGCTTTCCTGTTTTCTACTCCCTTCTTTCCCTTGTAGTGGGCTGAATAATAGCCACTCAAGGATTTCCACATCATAGTCCACAGAACTTGTGAAAATGTTATCTTACGTGGGACTTTGGAGATGTGATTAAGGTAAAGATCCTGAGATGGAGAGATCATCCTTGATCAAAAATTTGCTCAAACTCAGAGAACTTAAAACACAAATCTGTGGCACTTTGGAATCTGAGAGAGAATTTACCCATGAGCCTCAGTTGCAATGAGAGAGCAATGGGCAACAGGTCCTGCAGGTACCTCACTTCGATTCTCGGTGCTTCTAGGGGTTGCTGGGAGCTCTGTCTCAGAATCCACTTTTTTTTTTTTTGAGACAGAGTCTCACTGTGTTGCCCCGGCTAGAGTGCCGTGGTGTCAGCCTACCTCACAGCAACCTCAAACTCCTGGTCTCAAGCGATCCTCCTGCCTCAGCCTCCCGAGTAGCTGGGACTACACGCATGTGCCACCATGCCCGGCTAATTTTTTCTATGTATTTTTAGTTGTCCAATTAATTTCTTTCTAATTTTAGTAGAGACGGGGTCTCGCTCTTGCTCAGGCTGGTTTCGAACTCCTGAGCTCAAACAATCCACCGGCCTCGGCCTCCCAGAGAGCTAGGATTACAGGCATGAGCCACCGCGCCAGTCCCAGAATCCACTTTTGATAAAAATTAAACTTAACAGTTTAATTGAGCAAAGAGCAATTCACACATTGGGCAGCTGAACTAGAATAGGGTCTGAGAGACTCTAATGCCATAGCGTGGTTGAAGAAGATTCATGGACAGAAAGGAGAAAGTGACATACAGGAAGTGGAAGCGAGGTACAGAAACAGCTGGATTGGTTATAGCTCAGCAATTGCTTTACTTAAATATAGTTTAAGCAATTGGCTGCCTTTGATTGGCCAAAACCGCTATGATCAGCAAAGAGGAAAGAGTAGAAAAGAGTGAAGCTGAATGGAGCAAACTTTAGCCAGGACAAATAGCTAACAGTTTTGCTTTTGAATGGTTTAACCTAAAGTACCTATTTAAGTGAAACCAATAAGCCTTAACCAGGATTATAACTTAATCAAGGAAGCAAGAGGTGTTTTTAAAGACGTGGAGAACAGTTTTATAAGATCCAGAAAAGCCACTAAAGAAATTCATAGAAAGAAAAGACTAGATAGCCACAAATGAGATGTAACTCACAATTTTTGTCCAGTTCTATTTTCTACAGTACTAGTTTTTTAGCCTGTCCCGACCCGCGGGGTAGTCAACGCGGACCCTGGAAGAGGGAGTGGGAATTGGGAGAGGCAGGAGACACAAGAAATGGAGACAAGACAGGAGTCTGATCAAGTCTCGTTTATTGGCAGTAGGGCAGAGGCTTAAGTAAGGCAGAAAGAGGAGGTAACAGTAAAGGGGCGGTGCTTTCCGAGGCTCTGACTTTCCAGCCAGAGGATTTCCATATAAGGAAACCCTCAGGCGGCTTTCAAGGGCTACGTCATAATGGGTAAATGGAAACTTACAAGCTCTTTTGCGGGCTTTTGCAAATGCGCGGGCTTGGTCGGCCATTTTAGATAAGCAGGCAGATCTACATGGCTCGCGGCCATCTTGGATAAGCAGCTGCCGGGCCTCGTGGCTCCAGACATTAGCCGACCATTTATACATAAATATCTAAAAGTCCTGTATGCCTCCACAAAGGCTGTGCATAGAAGGGAAGAGAACCAATGAATGGAGAAAGTTACACAAATATGAAACCAGAAGAGGCTCATTCCCTGCCCAGCAATCAAACCTAGGACACCGAGGTGAAAGCACAGAACTTTAACCATTAGGCTGCAAGGTAAGTTGGCATATGAAATTATTGTCACAGGGTCAGTGTTCAAAGGATTTTTACCTTTTTTTTAGATCAGATATTCACTCTTTAATTTTGTCAAGAGAATTTTTAAGGTTAGCCACAATATTTTGTGTCCTTCTTTTAATCTAATTTCTTTATTAATCCAAACAAGGAAATCGTTTCAAAAAAGAGATCTCTAAAATTTATATTTAAAAAATTAGAAGTAGTTTAATTTAAAGGATCCATCTTTTGGCCATTAATCTCAATGGTAAATTTATTCCAAAGCAATTCAATCCAATGCCTCTTCACAGAAAGCCCAGGTGGTAATTTTCAGGTTTAGCCTGGAGAAGGCACAGAGAAGGTAGTTTCCAAAATTTTCAAAAATTCACTCTCAGAAATAGGCAAGATGACAAAGAGGGTAGGATATTGTAAAACAAAGACTTCCCCTAAAGCTTGACACATTTTGTACAAAGAGTGTGCTGCTTGGAATCTCATGTGTCTCAGACTGCCAATCTTTTCCAGATTGGCCACCAGAAGTGTTCTCCCCAAAAAATCCAAACCCTCTCAGATGGCAGAGACTGAGGATAAAGTTCCCACTCAATTACAAGACAAGGTCAGAGACATGAAACAAGATGAGAGGGAAACCTCATAAGTTTTTTGTTTTCGGGGACCTTCAGCAAAGTTTGTCTAAATAGATGCCAGTCTAGCCAGAGCACTATAACTGGCTAGCCTGCAGGACTGGCTCAAACATTGGGCTTACGGGGTACTAGGCCAAAATTCTACCCTATGTTAACCCTTTTATGACAAAAATTACACAGAAAGACAATGACAAAAGAAAGCAACAACAACGAAAAAGGCTATTTCTGAGAGGAGAGGGAATCTAATAGTATGAATGTTCATACCACGAAGTAGCAAAAAATAAACAACACTAGAGTCACTCACAAGACTAGTCACTCACAAAAATATTTGCTGTCCCTAATCTTAAATTTGGAAAAGACAGTGATCTTTTACCACCTGCTCAACTGGAGCACACAGAGGTAAGAAAACCAGGAACCTGACTGGTAAGTTAAGGTATCCTACCTTGTTGCCAGCTGGTCAGAATTCTGATTTTCCTTACTATGGCTTTTAGGAGAGCAGAGAAGCTTTGAGATCCTGGCTTCTACTCCAAACAGTAGGGATGAGGTGGAAAATGTTTATTTACCATGTGCATGGGGAGAATCACAGAGTGATTACTCACAATCTCAATGGGATCCAGATATTTTTACACACACTTTTAAGAGGGGAGGGGAAAAATGAGAAATAGGTAATTCTGTTCAGGGGCAATACACAGTTGCTAGGGAGGATGACTAGATACTTGGGAGAATGAATGGATGGGGGAAATTGATTGACTTGTAAATTAACCTGAGACAGAGGTATTATGTTTTAAATGATTTGGGCCAGATCTGGTTGCATTCTGCTATAAATTGAGAAAACAGGGAGAGAAAGGGAAGTCCATTGTTCTTTTTGATCTCTTAATAGGTCAGTCCTGTTTATGCAGATAGAGGGAAAGCCCCTTCCAATGCCTTTTTATCTGGAAGGGCATTTAATTCAAAATATTCTTGGGAGGGAGAAGATGGTGGCCCAGAGACACCAGCTGTCGGATCATCTCAGAAAGAAGGAAAAGTTTTAGATGAAAAAGACAAACAAACACACATAGATTGGGTGTAATCCTGATTGAAAAGTTCCACAACATACAAGAGATTCCATGGGAAGAAGTTGCGGAGCAGAACAAGAAGGAGAAAGACATCAGCAGAGGTCAACCTCTGAGAGGCTTGGAGTCCAGCAAAAAGGGTTGGTGGAGCAGTTTGTTTCTCCCTCCTTCATATCTCTGGCAGCCAGTAGGTTGCCAAGCTGCTGGAGAGCCTTTTTGTCCTCATGAGGCTAAAAGCAACTGCCACTAGTGAACAGGGAGCTTTTTAAGGACAAAGAACCAGCCTGCCAGCACCCTCAGGGGCACTTCCCATTACCACAGACCTGAGCCTAGAGGGCAGGCACCGTATTGTTCTCCACCCACCATGCACCTTTGTTCTCTATAGGGAGCTTTACCACCTCAGTTTTTGTCTCACTCATTCCCACACAAACATTTCCCAACTTTGGACCAGACTACAAGAGCCACAGGGGTCAGTGGGTCCCTGGGGTATACAAGTGACCCCATAGCCTGGACATTCCAGGAAGGCTGCCTTCTGGATAGAGGGACAGAGATGACCAAAGTGCTAACTTTCCTCCATCCAGACTCTTTGCCTCTTCTTCCACTCCCCTGCCTGTGCTTGCTGAGGCAGAGGATTGAGCTGGAGCTTTCAGGAGCAACTGCTTCCCCTGTTTGTGCACCCACCACACCGAGGCTCCCACAGAGAGTAGGGCTCAAACTTTACCCCTTAAAGATCTGCAGAGGACTAAGGAGTGCTCAGACTATGAGCTCCCTGCTCACCACCCCTCCCCAGTGCTGCTCGCTTGCCTGCTCCATCAGAGCAGGGCACATCTTAAAGCAGAGGGAAATCAAACCTTCTTGAACACCCCATAGGCAATTCAGGACCAGCACACTATTCCCTGGCTCAGTCAGGGATTGATCTTTGAGGACCTGGGGATCCCACAGGCCAGATTCTGCACACCTAGGACTCAGCTGTTTTGCTCAGGGGCACAGAAGGGAGATTTGTGAACTAACATTGAGAGTCAAGGAAGCCCACATGGGCAGAACTGAGAGGAGAGGGCAGCTTTTGTCCCAGCTACAGCACACCCATGGAGCTCCCCTGCCCCCACAGGAAGGCCTTGCTCTCAGGCCAGGGTGGGATCCTGGACAGGGAAGCTCCCAGCCTGCAGTGCTATTGTGGTGGAGCTCAGCTAGTTGAGCTCCTGTGTGCTGACAGATGCCTGCGGGAGACTGCGGAGCAGGGGAAGGGGAAGAGTAATGAAACTTGCTTCTAACAGCCAGATTGTAAATCTCAGATGGCCCATCCACAACAAGCAGACTTTCTGGCTAAGTAGGGCCACTTCAGCCCCTCCCTGGAGGCCTGAGAGTGGGCTTTAGACCCCTGCCAATACAGGTACCTTAACAGTTTTTGTAGAGCCTGAGCGCAGGCTGACTGAACCTAGCCCCACCTAGCCTCACTTCCACACCTGCCTCTGCTGTTGTGGAAAATGAGGACTCACCTAAAAGTTCCATGGCCCCACCCGCTACCTGGGACACTCAGGTAATTCTCCTGAGGGGCTAGCACCAGTCATAGGTCCCCAAAAGAGCACTGTAGCTTGTTCCTTCTAGCAGGTGCCACCTACTGACAGGAGGTCAATTTGCACAGCCCTTTACAGCATTTACTGACTCAATCATACAAGATGTGCTTGATTCTTATTCACAAGCACCAACTACTGTCTCAGAAATTAAACTGGGTGTGCCAATACAATTCACACTGTTAAGAAGACCATGCGGCTGGGGAAAGAGAAAAAATCTCAAAGACCTCCATCTTCCCTCATCACAGAGAGACAAGGAATACACCCATACACTTACCTCACTACTGCTATAGCCCATAAAAAAATTAGCTATTGAGAAAACCACCACACTAAGGATATCTATGAATAAGGCATCCATCCAGAACCTAGACCTCCATCAAATCACCCACAAACAAAGGCAAAGTTTCTTACCCAACTTATGCTACAGACACTCCCTTATGAGTGAAGAGGGAAGAAGAAAAAAGCCTCATCTAAACAAAACAAAATCTAAAAATAAGAAGTGACAGCTGCCCCAGATGAGAAGGAATCAGTGAAATAACTTTGGAAGTACAAAAAATCAGAGGGAAAGGACACACCAAAAGGGAAGATAAGCTCTCTAGTAATGGATACCAACCAAAACGAAAATATTGAAATGACAGATAAAGAATTCCAAATACAAGTTGTAAGGAAGCTTGATGAATTCTAAGAGAAAATGAAAAACCAATTTAAGGAAACCAGAAAAAAACATTTTAGGAAATGAACAGAAAGTTCACTAAA
>NW_012151075.1:716423-718065 GCF_000956105.1 Propithecus coquereli | reverse complement strand
TAAGATGTAATCAAGATTCCTTGAACTGAATGACAAAGAGGACACAAGCTACCAAAATCTATGGGATTCAGCAAAAACATCCCTAAGGAGAAAATTCATAGCTTTAAATGACTACATCAAAAAGACAGAAAGATCACAAATTCACAATCTAATCACATGTCTCAAGGATCAGAAAAAGAAAAAGGAAACCAAAACCAAAGCCAGCAGAAGAAAAGAAATAACAAAGGCCAGAGTAGAAATAAAAGAAATGGAAAACAAACCAAAAAAAATACAAAGGATCAATGAAACAAAAATGTTGGTTTTTTGAAAAGATAAAAAAATTGACAGACATCTTTCTGTATTAAGCAGGAAAAGAAAAAGACCCTGATAAGCTCAATCATAAATGGAAAAGGAGACATTACAACTGATACTACATAAATATGAAATATCATTAGTAAATACTATGAAAATCTTTAAGCACATAAATTCAAAAACATAGAGGAAATGAACAAATTCCTGGAAACACACAACCTCCCAAGACTCATTCAGGAAGAAATATAACTTCTGAATCAACAAATAACAAGCAATGACATTGAAACAATAATAAAATATCTTCCAATCAATAAAAAGCCCTGGATCAGATAGATTCACAGCCAAACTATACCAGACCAACAAAGAAGAGCTGGCTCCTATCCTACAGAAATTATTCCATAACATCAAGAAGGAGGGAATCCTCCCCAACTAATTCTATGAAGCCAGATAACCTTGATACCTAAGCCAGGAAATCACACAATAACAAAAAAGAAATCCATAGAACAATATTCCTTATGAATATAGATGTAAAAATTCTAAATAAAATATTAGCAAACTGAATTCAACAGCACATCAAAAAACAATAATAACAATCCACCATGAACAAGTGTGCTTAATCCCAGGAATGTAAGGATCGTTCAACATACTTAAATTGATAAATGCGATTAACCACCAAAACAGAAGTAAAAAGAAAGACAATATGATCATCTTAATAGATGCAAAAAAAGGATTAGACAATATCCAGCACCCTTTCATGATAAAAACCCTCAACAAATTAGGCATAGAAGTACATATTTCAAGATAATAAAAGCCATGTATGACAAAAACACAGCCAACATCATAATGAATGGGAAAGAGTTGAAAGCATTCCCACTAATAACTGGGACATGTTAAGGGTGCCCACTGTCACCACTTCTATTCAACATAGTGTAGGAAGTCCTTGCCAGAGCAATCAGGCAAGAGAAAGAAGTAAAGGGTGTCCAAGTTGGGAATGAAGAAGTCAAATTATCACTTTTTGTTGATGATATGATCCTGTATCTAGAAATTCCCAAAGACTCCATGAAGAGACTCCTGGAATTAATAAATAAATTCAGAAAAGTCACAGGCTGCTAAATCAACGTACACAAATCACACCAATACACCAATAACAGTCAAGCTGAGAGTCAAATTAAAGAATCAGTACCATTCACAACAGCAACAAAGAAAATAAAATACCTAGAAATATATTATACTTAACCAAGGATGTAAAAGATCTTTACAAAAATAACTATAAAACACTGAGGAAAGAAATCCCAGATGACACAAACAAATAGAAAACCATATCATGCTCATAGATTGGTAGAATCAACAT
>NW_012151075.1:707652-710612 GCF_000956105.1 Propithecus coquereli | reverse complement strand
TATTTTTAGTTGTCCGATTAATTTCTTTCTATTTTTAGCAGAGACGGAGGTCTCGCTCTTGCTCAGGCTGGTCTCGAACTCCCGAGCTCAAACAATCCGCCTGCCTCGGCCTCCCAGAGTGCTAGGATTACAGGCGTGAGCCACCGCGCCCGGCCCTGGTCCTTTTGTTTAATAACTTGTTTGTAGTTGTTTCAATCCACTCTTTTTTTTTTTTTCCTTTTGTTTTGGAGACAGGGTCTCACTCTGTCTCCCCGGCTAGAGTGCAGTGACATCATAACAGCTCACTGCAACCTCAAACTCCTGGGCTCAAACGATCTTCCCGCCTCAGCCTCCTGAAGATCTGGGACTGCAGGTGCGTGCCACAATGCCTGGCTAATTTTTCTTTTTTTTGCAGAGATGGGGTCTGGCTCTTGCTCAGGCTAGTCTTGAACTCCTGGCTTCAAGTAATCCTCCCGCCTCGGTCTCCCAAAGTGCTAGGATTACAGGCCTGGGCCACCACACCTGGCTCAATTCACTCTTGATCACTTCTTAGGATATTTTGTCATGGAAATATTCCTTCTCCTAGAGGCTGTTTGTCCCGGCCCGGATTGCAGAACGGGGGATGGGCACAGAAAGAAACACACAGACACACACACAAGACATACAAGACTGAAGTAGTCAATTCTACCAGTCGCTTTATTCTTATACTTTTCTCTGTCCGGCAGCTACTTCCTGGTACGTGACTACCTTGGGCGCCCTGAGGAAAATACATTTTCATTCCTTCCTGACGATTGCTTAAGGGAAGCAGACGTTTGCATCTTAACTTCTTGCATCTTAACTTCTTTATCTCATTACCGTATGCAGGACAATGAGATGCCTTGGCTTGTTTGCAAGACCCCAGGCGCTTGGTTATCTATCATAAAGCTATCTGTCATGAGGAATAGTTCTATTTGTCCAAAAGGCCTTGTCCGGACCTATTGACCTCTGGCGCCAAGGAGAGCACACCCAGTTTCGCTGACTCTGGGCTTAAGCCAATTTTTGCCCAGGGACAGTCCCTACACTGTTGGAAGGACAGAACAAGGTTAATATGTACTGTTGTGAGGCTAGAGACGTGATGTTTTCTTCTTGGCTGCCTACTAAACTTTTGTTTCTTGGCACCCTCTCACATCATACTCTATAGATTTACTTCATTTTCTCATTACAGTTCCCATCTTTTTTCCTCGGTTAGGCCTAATTTTTTTTTTCCAGGAACAACTTACTCTTCTCTATTATAATGATTTCATGTATTTCCCAATTAGAATGTAGGTCACAGCTAAAATATAAACGCAATCAGACATCAATAGCACAAAAAAAAAAAAAAAGCCGGAAAACTAATGTATTTTGTCTCTATATCATTTTTCTTCGATTACCACTAAAATAATCACTCTTGATTTAAAGCTAGGCTGGGTTATGTCTTATAGTTTGGAGGAATAGGAAAGAAGGGACAAGGAGCGTAGAGCACTTAGAACTTTCCCTGTGTGTATAGTTAGCTATTTGTGTCTATGATAACATCAGGAATTAATACTTATCCCAAGGAAAGGGGATTTTTTTATTGAATAGATTTTTTATTTCATGCCTAAATTTGAAATAAATTTCAAAATGGTCCAAAAAACCCCACGATATCTCCACTCTCCCTATCACTGGGAAGATGATATTTTCTTTGTTTATAAATGTCGTGACCATTTAATACAATCTCTTTATACTTTCCATTCTAAACTTATCTTAGTAAAGCTAACATTTTAGTTCCTTAAATATAAACCACTGTAGCTCTCTGTCCTGGTTTATGTCATTTGACCATTTATGTAGCCCACGTTCATAAACTCATAGCCGAAAAAAAGGCTTGAAATGTACAAAATCACCCAAACATATGGTAGTAGATAAAATAGTACGTAGATAAATAAATAATTTGTGTTCTTCCTCGTAATTCATTCCTGTATCAAATCTAAACTGAAAACTTTTTATCCCTATTGAGGGACAGAAATTCTGATTTTGACACAATGGCTGCACTTACCAAATATGGTTGATAAATTTTTTTTAGTTTTGAACTTGAGCAGACATTGAAACAATGTTTTGTATGTAAGGTACCACAAGACTTACCTTTTTGAAGAGTTCAGTTCAGACTGTGAAAACACAGTGTGTATACAAATGAGGGTATGTGTCTTAAATGTTAGATAAACAAAACACTGTACAGAATTGTCAAATAAAAGAATAAATGAAAAACTTTAGGTACTTTTTACATAGAAAAATTTATTTTATTCTCTCACTGATATTGTTGTTTTATTTGTGTGTTTACTTGTATATATTTTAAGTAAAAAATTTCTAAGAAAATATGACAGAGAGAGAATATTGTTTGCCTTTTCTCACATAAAGATTAACATCAGCAATTACTAGTTTCATGAGTTTGTTTAAATGATGAAGAATGAAAGTTAATTAACAACAAAACATTCTATATAAAGATTAATCTATAGATGTTTAAGACCAGGAAATCAAGTTCCATTTTAATATATGGCTATTATTCCTTTATTCACTGATTTATTCTTTGTTGATTTGTTTAATTTCTAACAATTTTTTTATTTGTTTGTAATTTCTAATACACCTATAAATTCAAAGGGCTACATATATGGAGAAAAGGATTTTACCAGTTATTATCGATTTAAAAATTTAGAGTACATAGGAGGCACACAGAGGAAAGGGAGGCATACTCAGAAAATGCAAAATGGTTATGATGTTAATAGCAATGTTTTAAATCTGAACAAAACTTTATCTTTGCCAAAATATACTTTGACATACACTAACACTCTCTAAATTTATCTAATTTGTGTATATGAAAAATTTGTTTTTCCTTAAGTAAACTTCATGAGAACAGGGGCTTCGCCGGTTTTGTTTTGTTACTAGAACAATGTCTAGTAACATAGTAATTGATTAAATATGTTTTTATTAAA
>NW_012151075.1:706609-707602 GCF_000956105.1 Propithecus coquereli | reverse complement strand
AGGCTGCTAAATCAACGTACACAAATCACACCAATACACCAATAACAGTCAAGCTGAGAGTCAAATTAAAGAATCAGTACCATTCACAACAGCAACAAAGAAAATAAAATACCTAGAAATATATTATACTTAACCAAGGATGTAAAAGATCTTTACAAAAATAACTATAAAACACTGAGGAAAGAAATCCCAGATGACACAAACAAATAGAAAACCATATCATGCTCATAGATTGGTAGAATCAACATTGTTAAAATTTCCATATTGCCCTATGTGATTTACAGATTCAATGCAACCCCCATCAAATACCAATGTCATATTTCACAGACCTATAAATGTAATTCTATGCTTCATTTGGTACCAGAAAAGTGTCCAAATAGCCAAAGCTAACTTAAGCAAAAAGAACAAATCTGGAGATATCAAATTACCAGACTTCAAATTATATAAGGCTATAATAATTAAAACAGCATGGTATTGACAGAAAAATAGAGACACCGACCAATGGATCAGAACAGAGAACCCTGATATAAAACCATGCACATACAGTCAACTGATCTTTGACAAAGCAGACAACAATATACACTGGGGAAAAGAAGCCCTATTCAATAAATGGTGCTGGGAAAATTGGATAGCCACATGCGGAAGAATGAAACAGGATACATATTTCTCACCACTCACAAAAATTAATTCAATATGGATAAAGGACTTAAATGCAAGCTATGAAACCATAAGAACGCTAGATGAAAATGTTGGGAAAATTTTCCAGATATCCGCCTAGGCAAAGAATTTATGAATATCACCCCAATGGCAATCACAGCAACAACAAAAATAAATAAATGGGACTTGATCAAAATAGAAAGCTTCTGCGCAGCTCAGGAAACAATCAACAGAGCAAATAGACAGCCTACAGAATGGGAGAAAATATTTGCAAGCTATACATCTGATAAAGGGCTAATAACCAGAATCTACAAAGAACTCAAGAAAATCAGCAAG
>NW_012151075.1:703398-705109 GCF_000956105.1 Propithecus coquereli | reverse complement strand
AACTGGACCTCACAGCAGGAGGTTAGCAGTGAGCAAAGCTTCATCTCTATTTACAGCCACTCCCTATCGCTGGCATCACTGCCTGAGCTCTGCCTCCCCCTCCCTTCCCCACCCTTCACCTCCTGCAAACCCCCCATCCCCCTCATCCGTGTCCATGGAGAAATTGTCTGCCATGAAACCAGTCCCTGGTGCCAAAAATGTTGGGGACTGCTGCTGCATCTTTTAAGCTTGACACTTAATGATGATTTGCAAATGGAACTGCTTAGAGGCAAGCAGAGATGGAAAAGGACATAACTTGAAATTTGCTTTGCAATACTGACCATTGTACATTTAACTCTGTACTAAATAATCATTATAACCACTAAAACATTGCCAAGGTTCATGCCCTTTTGGAATAAAAAAGCATTTTGAATATAATTAACCTTTGAAGATTATTTTCTCCATAGACTTTATTCTAAGAGGCACTGGGAAAAGGCATCTGGTGTTATCTATGAATTTAAAGTTGAAAACCTGCACTGGCTCACTGTGCCCATTATCTGTCTTCATTTCCTGGCCTTTTCCACTGATGTTATTCATTATTTCCTTCCGGACTCCTGTTATTCTCTGCTTCGTTAACTGCTAATGAGTTGAAATACAGTACAACATGTCTTTCCTCTATCTTTCTATACTTGTTCCTTGTATTTACAGAGTAGTTAAGAAAAATATCTACATTTTATTATGATATCTCAGCCTGGTGCTACTATCATGTATTTTTTGTTATTGTTAAGCTTTCCCATATAAATAAATATCCTAACTTCATCTTCAGAAAAGGGCTTTTAAACCATTTGCTCTTTTGAAAAAAATGATGATGAAAACAATTCTTAGAGTTACATTGTATGCTCGTGTTTCACCTAAGTGTTGAATTTATTATTTTATTAATTTTTCCAAAGTTACCAGAATAGCTATGTATCTTGCAAAGTACAGCATTTAATCATTTGCATGACACCATCCTTGACATGGTTGACTGTAATAAGATCATCTCAGTATTTTCCACTGTAATTTTGCTCAAAACCCTCAAATTCATTTCTACCCGCATCTATAAATATTTTACATTGTTGACGATATCAGACAAAATTTTCACATGGTTACAAATAAAAGAAGTCTCTTCTTAATAGGCTTCTAATAATCACAAATCTTAATCTAATTTCGTTTGAAGTTGCTAGAGTTTTTTTTTTTTTTCCTGCTGAACTGCTCACTTCACAACAAACTCCACTACAAATTAAGTATATTCAATAACACCATACACAGATACTCCTCAACTTACAATGGGGTTACATCCCAGTAAACCCATTATAAATTTAAAACAGTATAATACAACTAACCTATTGAACATCATAGTTTAGCTTAGCCTGCCTTAAACATGCTCACAACACCTACATTAGCCTGGGCAAAATCATCTGACAACACTATGGAGCGTCAGTTGTTTACCCTTGTGATGGAGTGGCTGACTGGGAGTTGAGGCTCACTGCCACTGCCCAGCATCACAAAAGAGTTTTGTACTACATGTTGCTAGCCCAGGAAAATATTGAATTTCAAAATTCAAAGTACAGTTTCTACTGAATACATATCCCTTTCTCACTACTGTAAAGTAGCTAAGTCGAACTATCATAAGTTGGGAACATTTGTACATGCTTGAAGTCTCCTCATTTTGGTTTCCTGATTCTTTTTTTTT
>NW_012151075.1:699070-700188 GCF_000956105.1 Propithecus coquereli | reverse complement strand
TTCATTTTTATGGATAAATGAAATATTAAAGTCCAGATAATCAAGTTCTTTCTTTTGAAAAATAAAGCCTTAATAATATAATATTAGAAAAGAATTTTCCTGGTACTTGTTAAACCTACAATATTGCTGCAAACCAGAGCGGCCCCACACGTCCCAGTCCTGGGAACGCTCACCTGAAATGGCCGCGGGCCGCAGGGAGCTCACCCCCGAGAGCCCAGGAGCGAGCCGGGCGGGGAGCCGAGCCAGGGAGGGGACCGTGCGAAGCGGCCGGGTCAGGACCTCAGGGCCAGGGGCCCGGTTAGGGTCAGGCGAATCCAGCGAACGCCAGCTCCCGGTCTTCCACTCCGGGAGGACGGGACAGCCTGCGAACTGGGATGTGGGTTCTGCCAGGGAACCGCTGGGGGTACCCTGGGGACCCCGGAATGCAGCCTCTGTCCCCGTCTGATCCCTGGGATACTGAGGACAGTTCCTTACGCAGCTTCAGTTTTCATTTCTAGGAGAGACGTTAGTTGTAGGCTGACAGGACACTGGTACTGAGGGAGAAGGACAGAAATGATTCCTGCCCCTCGGGTTCTCACAGCTGGGCATGAGAACTAATACAAAGCAAAACGAAATGCACTGTAGTCACACAGCAGGGACACAAGTCAGTGTCCTTTGGGAGGGTGTTCGAGGAACACTTCAGGAACAGTTGGTAGGATGGCCGGACTTGACCCTTGAGTCAGACACGTCTGTGTCCCGCTCATCCCTGCCCCTCCCTGGCTATGTCCCCTTTAAAAGATTTATGTGGTGATTCAAGCCTCAGACATTTTTCCAGTAAATAGAACATATATGTAATGAATAGAATTTTAAAGATAAGCTATTTCCAAAGAGGCAACTTAGAGGCGAATTTCAGAAAAAATAAAGTTCTAGTCTTACAAAAAAATATATTGCTGCAAATCACTTTGAAATAGGGAAAATATGACTTTTTTACCATCTTATGTTATTTTACATGTCCTTGTCACAACCTAGTTTTCTACTATACTTGAACTCTTCTTTTAAAATGTATTTTAATTATATCATCAATTTCAAATTCTTTTGGGAACTACAATACCAATTTTGGTATTGTTCTCATAGTCAGT